>NC_092833.1:1207500-1510000 GCF_039878825.1 Excalfactoria chinensis | reverse complement strand
CGGAAACATGTATGGATGAAGCACAAATTGCTGCTGTTTGCAGAGAGGTGAGCATTGAAATTGATGAGCGGAGGAATGCAAGCGCGTTCTACTCAGAGGTTTTATGGTGCACATATATCACAAGTAATTGCAGCAGTTGCTATTGGAACCATTCAGTTGGGAAGAATGAATGATACTAAAAGCACAATTCAATATTAAAAACAGAGAGGTGCGTGGAAAATAACAAAGTGAGTCCAACTCATTAAGTTGAGTTTGCAACCTGGAACACAGAAGAGTGGTGCCAGTTTTGAGCCGGGTGTTTGGCAGTGTTAAATGTTGGGGGAAAATAAAGATAAACTTGATGCAGACAACAGAAGTAACTGTTTTCATTGTGTGGTGAATCTGTAGTTCTGCTTTCTTCATGGATTTCCTAGGAAAATAATTCTTCAGAGAATTCTAACTGGGAACAATTTTAAATATGATTTTGAGAGTTAAAAATATGTGATGTTGGAAAAGTTATCAGGGATTTCTGACCTAGGTCAGAGTGCCAACATCTAGCTCAGGCTTGATTTATTATGGCAAAGGAAGAAGTAATTGTATTATCTGCTATGCAGAAGAAGCTTAGGCTTTCAGAGCCCCACTTGGCTACATGAACGTGACATCTGCTTTTGATGATTCATCCAAAGGGAGGGGATGGAGAACAAACTTGTACTTTAACTTGTATGGACAGGTAACGATTTCCTGAGAAAGCAGAGCAGGAAACAGAGAAAGACTATTTACAGTAATCTTTTCAGAGGTAAAAGTTGAAATATTGAGCTGTTGTACTTTATGAGAACCCTGCTGCCCAGAATGCCAGATACCTGTCATCCTGTACATCAGTATTGCTTTGTTAAGGCAAGCAAAGGTACAAGCTACCTGCTGGGGATTACAGCCATGCCAAGTGGCAAATGCCAGATCTTTTGCTTATGTTAAAACAGAATATCTTACACTTTTTTTTTTGGCCTTTTTTCAAACTGCAAAAGTCAATTTCATTTCATTTCTAAGAAGAATTTTTACGTGAAAGATTTTAACCTAGAAATAAGCAAAACCAGTTTTGATGGCATTCATAGTGAAGATGTCCCACAGACTTCACTGTCATAGAGATTACTTTCACGTTGAGAATGAAGCATTCTCATGCCAAAGGGCTCATTCAGTCTCTTACAGTTCATCTCCTCCATCTGTGGAAACGTCATGTACCAAAATGAACATCTTTGATGATGATGAGTTGGATTTCTGGGTTTGTTAAGATAGCAGAGAAGCTGTAGTTCAGTTACCTTTGACCTCCAGAGATCTGAAGAATATTTAATTAATTTATGAATTTATTTAGCACAAGAGCTTCCTCTGCTGGTTGTTTGAAATAATAACCAATAGCGTTTTTTCCTCCATGCGTGTTATGGGTTAAAGCAATGTTTTGGGACTAATGTTGAGATTCAGAAACTGTATTTCCATATGCTGATTTTATTAACATTATTATTTTTTATTTCTTTTTTTCCCATCCAGTGCTTGCAAGCACTTGAGTTCCTCCATGCCAACCAGGTCATCCACAGAGATATAAAGAGCGATAATGTGCTGCTAGGAATGGATGGATCAGTTAAACTAAGTGAGTACCAGACAGTTGTTTCAGTGCTTTCACTTTGCTGATAAACTTTGCATTAATGAGCCTACATTGGTAGGAGGAGAGCTGACAGGGAAACCTGAGGGGATTTCTTTTATTGCAGATGAATGATAGAAATTAATTCCTTGATATAAAGTGTATAACTTGCAGGTAGCTGGCATGTGGAAGTGATGAGGGCCCTAATGCTTAAGATTCTGACAGAGTTATTCCAGAAGGGTGCTGAAGCAAGCCTGTTGTCGTGTGAGTGCTTTGGTCAATGAAGTAACTGGCAGCATGCAGTGATGCAAAGATGGAAATGATTGCAAGAGAAGAGTTGCAACAAACTGCAGTTACTGTGTTGGTCTTTTCAGATTGTCATGACTTGCCTTTAATGTTTTGCCCTTTTCATTAGAAGGTCACTAACAAGGAAATTGGATATTATCAGCAGTTTATATTGCAGTTCAGTCTTACACTGCACCTGTACTGGGTCTCCTTTTCTTGGTCTGAAAGTATAATACAGTCTAATTAATAAAATCATGAAATGACTAAAGAAACTGCTTACTTTTCAGGTAATTGTTATGCATGTGTGAGCTTGTCTTTAGTAAGTCAGTTTGTGGTGTGTGTAAATGCAGCAGAAAAAAGAACACTGAAAGTACACGAAGTAGCTGACAGGAATGCTGAGAGGTGCATGATCTGACTTCTTGCTGTACAGGAATATACACAGCATTAAACAACTGACAACTTAAGGGATGGATGTGAGTAAGAATTTGACATGCCATGAAAACACATCACAGCAGTATTCCTTATCTCAGCAGTATTCCTTACTCAGAGGGTTTGCAGTCTCGTGTTGGTCATGAGCTGGAGCGTGAAGGAAGATTACGAGCAGCCTGGCTTGCTTAGCAGTGTTGTTGGATGCTCTGTTCTCTTGTGTAGGAGTTTGTTTGTTTAAAGGAGTTGTGTGTTTGTGAACAAACAGAATGGATTCAGAAACCAAAGTGAATGATCACAGTAGAGTCACCTGGGGAAGGCTCGAAAATAAGAGCTGTCAATTTAAAGGAGTGTGGTGCAAGGGCAGGGCAGCAGCCTGTGGGGGAAAGCACTGCCCCTGGGAGGCTGTGCAAAGATGATGGGGAGAGAGACTGGAGAAAGCAGGAGTTAGCTCTGCAGACGTGCTGTGTGAAGGGGAGGTATGGTACTTGTGCTAAGGCGAGCCCTCTGGCTGTGTTTGTAGAGCTTCTACCAGCTGTTTAGATCGAGGGTGGAAATTGCACCTACTTCAAGCTCTTCCCTTTCTGGAGGAATCTGTAGCAGGAAGAGACAGCAGTCTGCCTGCCTGCCTGCTGCCTGAGCCCTGGAAGGGGTGTCAGCATTTAGGTGATGATGAGATAACATCTTGTGGAAGGAGGCAGCAGCTAGCAGGAGCTTTAAAAGCACACGTCCTGCCCAGAAAAGTGGTAACTGTAAAGCTGCCCTCACTACTAATGCCTGCATACTTACTGGCTAAACTGGGATCTACACCTTGCCTGTCTTTCCTATCCTGGCTGGTTGGGATGGTGCTGAAGGCCCTGCTGATTGCAGAAGGCATAAATTGCTGCTGCTTCTCTGGTGTGTTTGTTGAAATAGGCTGTGTGTTGAATTGGGTACGATAGCTGCCAAGAGGCCTGACTGAAGAAATGCTGGTGAGGAACTCGGTAGCTTCTGTAGCGTTGTTTTTTTTTAGTTTTTTGTGCTTTTTGTGATGTTTTTTTTTCCTCCTTTTTCGGGCAGCACTTTGACGGTGGGTGTGGGATAGTTTGCAATTAACCCATCACAGAATCACAGAATGACCTCTTAGTACAGCTTAGCATTGTCAGAACTGTGGCTCTTTTGTTGGTACTGCTTGGCTTAACACTTCAAAACTGATTCGAAACTTAAAATTCTCTCTCTCTCTTTCTCTTTCTCTCTCTTAAACTTAGTGTCAATAATAAAGTAAAATCTTCTTCCTGCCTTAACTGTGTTCTTATTGATGCTTTACATGCCTGGGAAGTGGGAGTGCTGCAGCTGGATAAAGTAACATGATGGAACATGCATTGCTGCTGCACCTGAAGGCTATAGGAATAGGTGACTTTTCTTGTTTTCTTGAGTGTGGTTGTTCTCTTCAAGTAGTTACCTTGTGGAGAGGTTTGCTTGTCCAGGCTCCTTCCTCTGAGTTTCCATATCTCTGTCAGCTGTAGTACCTGTATTTGTTGACCAAATTGCTGTGAAGCGCTGAACTCAATGGCTGCAGAAACGACATCTGTTGAGCAGAGCAGAATCCATGATTTGTAGATGGTCCTTTTTTAGCTCAGGCAGTACATACCATGCACACAACAGTTGCCTTTGCTGTTCTGCTTCATTTGTTTTTGGGCTGGTACCAGTCTAGGAATATTGAAGGAAGCACTGGGCAAAATACCACTCCTGTACAGGGTAATACTTATGTCCCTCTTTGAGAGGACAGAAAGCCTTACCTTTCCCACATAAGCCTGCCCTGCTTAAACATCTTAAGGTTTTATGCGTGTTTTGCACATTGTAGTTTGTAATATGGAGAATATGGTGGGGAGAGGAAATGTTCCCCTTCCATCAGAAGCCCCTCGAGTGTGGAGGAGTAACGTATGTGTGTAGTAATAGAGAAGACTAAGAAGTCCACTTCCATGGGATGCACCAAGGTAACTTCTTTAAATTCTGTTATCCTACAGCCGACTTTGGTTTCTGTGCTCAGATCACCCCAGAGCAGAGCAAGCGCAGCACTATGGTTGGAACTCCTTACTGGATGGCTCCCGAAGTCGTCACACGGAAAGCCTATGGCCCTAAAGTGGATATCTGGTCTCTAGGCATCATGGCTATTGAGATGGTGGAAGGAGAACCCCCGTACCTCAATGAAAACCCCCTGAGGGTAAGAAATGCAGATATAACCGTTTGTGGGTGTTTATCAGGTGAATGTTCTCAGTGGGTTCAGTGTGATTCTTGATAGCATCTACCTTACAAAGAAAGCCCACAGACAACAAGCTTCAGTAGTGCAAGGAAATGCCATCCAAAAGGATGACAGCTGTCTTGAATTTGCACTCTGTTCAGAATATATGTGCAAATTGTACCTTCATGAAACCTTAGACTTTGAATTCCGTCTTCTACCTTAGTTTAGGAAAGGTAAATCCAGCAGGTTATGAAACATGCTGCTTTGTCAGTCTGGTACTTTCTTTTGGATGCATCTCTTGAGTAACTGTTGCCAAAAGATTTAGAAGGTTATTTTACTAGCAGCAAGAATAAATTGCAACTTCCTTTAAGTGGCATTCTTAGCATTTTTCATCTCATCAAGGAGAAGCAAGGTAGACTGCGGGCTCTTACTCATCTAGACTGAGATATTGTCTCTAGGCCAGTCCGTTGTCATCTTTTAAAGGCTTGATCTGGTTGTACAACATTCCCGTTTTACAGGCGTTATATTTGATAGCAACTAACGGCACACCAGAGCTTCAGAACCCCGAGAAACTATCCCCAATATTCCGGGATTTCTTAAACCGATGTTTGGAGATGGATGTTGAGAAAAGAGGATCAGCCAAAGAATTGCTACAGGTAAGAGTCAGCTTCTCTCAGAGTCTGAGATACAGAGGCCACTTCTAAGGTAAGCGTGTTTTAAAAGGCACTGCAGACTAACACACCCTTCTGTTCTGTGTTTTCCTCTGAGTAAAGGGGAAAGGACTTCAGGGGAGAGTAAGTTGGGAGGAAACACAGTCATCAAGGGTTGTACTGGATGTTCCGAAGTCCTGCTGGCAGTAATCTGCGCCATCATTCTGCCACGTTATCTAACGAGTGGTGATTTACTGTAATAGAGCCTTTAAAGTGAGCAGAATAGGACTGAGAGAAGCCATTTGAGCAGGAAACCTCTTACTGAAAAGCAAAAGGCTGATACTGTTTTGGGAAGAGGAGGGTTGATGAGCAGGCTGTGAGTGCTATGAGCCACTCAGTCTGTTCCTTCAGAAGCACTGATAATATTTGCACTACTTTCTGTATCTCAGGATGGGAAGAGCTGTATGAACATGTGCCTTACACTGGCTTTTTTAAACTGTCTTTCACTAATTTACTGTGTTTCTCTCTTCCTGGCAGCATCCCTTCTTGAAACTGGCCAAACCTTTGTCTAGCTTGACGCCACTGATCCTGGCAGCCAAAGAAGCAATGAAGAGTAACCGCTAACATTAATGCCACGGCCTACATTTGTTTTTGTTATTATTATTATTATTTTTTTTTTTTTACAAATCTTTTTAATATATGAAACTGTTACACTTCTGGTGGGAGGGAAGAGATTTGGGGGCGGGGTGGGGGGAACATCTGCAAAAGGGAAGCAGCTCTCATCCAGAAGACACCTGACATAAATTGTGGCGGATCTAATGATCCCTTTCTGGGGTCCAGAAGGAATTGAGGACTGAAATACTGGCTTTTTTTTCCTTTTTTTTTTCCTATATATATTTTTTTTTCTTCCTCCAGACAGCCCAGAAATGCCACTTAGCATGCCCAGGGTTTTTAAGGGCTTTATTGACTTTACTGTTACAACTCCCATTCACTGTACCCTTGTGGGTGCTTTTAGTACTTGAATGACCGATTCAAGCTTTCAGAGAGCAGCACTAATTTTACCAGCTGATCTCTTTCATTCTCCTCTTCCTCTGTCTGTAAACTGCTCTAGTAAGCTCCCAAATGACAAGATTCATGGCAAGTGTGACAAATGTGAAGGTACATCTTGCCCTTTCTTCCTTATACAGATTAGCTGTCACTCAACTGTTTAATTACCAACGTGGCTACTTAAGAAATCACAATGCGAGAGATTTATTTTGCTTTTTAAGTCATGTATGGAGAGAGGGGGAAGAGAAGTATTCAGATGCTTTTCATATGCCTGTGCTCTGTGGACTATTAATCAAAGATGTGGCTACTCTATAGAAACCTCATCATTGGTCAAGTCTTTGGATGTCAGTGTATGGATATGTAGGTAAGGGTCAGATAGTTTATTTATGATCAAATGATCAGCTATAGTCAGGGCAAGAAAACGATTCCAGCTGTCTTCCTGTGTCTTCTTTTTCCCATTAGACTTGCTGGCCAGAAGCTTAAAGGGGTATTTTGCTTGGTGTGGTGGGTGGTTCAAAAACATGTATTGTATCTGTGCTCTGACTTGGGCTTTGGAAGTTATGCTGGTGCCTTTGACTTTTTATTTTACATTTCCTTTCTTGTATCAAATACGTTTTTTGTATATGTTGTAATTTTTTTTTCCCCAAGCAAGTAATGCATCAACTTATGGAGTTGTCGGAATTTAAGTATTAGAGCTATTTTGTTTTTCCAGTTTTGTATGTGCTCCGTTTGTATTAATGAAACCGAAACAAGTCATCAGATCTGAGGACACTGCAGACGCAGGATTTCTCGAACAGAGGATTATAAACACCTGGATACGCCAGAGTGCTGTTCTGAGAAGAAGGAGGAGGCTGAGAATGGAGAACAGTGCCTTCAGACATCCACGGGGCTTATTTCACTGGCTGGTTGGAAGCTGAAGAGACTTGATGCATCATCACACTGACCCTTTCTCACTGCAGACAACACCAGCCAGAACGGCTGAAGTTGAACATTCAATGCAAGAAAAAGTGCCTCCCTCTGAGGGACAGTGAGCGCCTTCAGCAAATCATTTCTTGGTGTGTTAATGGGGCAAGCGTAAAAGACCCTGTGCCCCGGGCTTCTTTTAGTGCTACAGTCTATGCATTTCAACTTCCCAAACAGTTTAATGAAGAACTAACTGTAGTTACAATGTGCCAAATGATTCTGTGAATGAATAACTGTTACTTTACTGGGGTTTGATCACTTTTGCAGTGGGCAGGACCTGGGATGGATAGGGTTATTGCTGGGTATTAACGGAGGACACACCTTTCCAAGCATTGCTGGCAGAAGATAGAAGTCATTTTCAGCTAATTTGTACAGCGATAGAAAAAATTAAGTCTTGGGGACTGGAAGCCAAGCTATGACAAAACTCAGAGCTGAGAGCAGCCGGCCAGGACTGCTGAGCCTGTGTCAGTTGGTGAGGGAAGGTGAGCAGGTCTGCGATCCCAAAAGGTTGGCTGGGACTCGTCAGCTTTGTGCCAACCAGGTGCCTTACTGTGCAGGGATCTGTAGCGCTGCCGCCACTCGGTTTGTGTTCTGCTCTTGTGTGGTAGGAACCCAAGTACAGTATGTTAACTGCACCATCTGAGGGCAAAACCTCTCTAGCTGTATGTGTGAGAATAGCTGTGGCTTTAAGTTCAAGATAGTGTCTCATTCCAGGCAAATAAATCCAGATGCACTTCCCAGGCAAAGTGTATTGCAGGCCATGGACTCTGTAAACACTAGAATGGCATTGCTCTTGGTTTGAATGTGTCTGGCTTCCTGATCAGTGTGAAGTAGCAAGGAAGCTTGGCTGAGGAAAAAAAACCTGTCTTATTGATGATTCCCTCTTTGTCCATTGCTGGCAATGGACTTTGTGAAACTCCTTGTGCCAGAGTTAAGGTGGGAGCTTTTCTTTTCTTCCTTTTTTTGTTTTCTTTTTTAATCTTTCTTTTATTTGTTTTGATGGCACAGTCTAGACAGTAAGATAAGTATAACTTGTGATAAATTTAGAAGTTTTTAATAGAAAAGAAAAAAAGCAAACCATGAAATCATAAGTAATTTTAACTTATTAGTTCACTTTTATTGATTATGAGAACGGTTTTAAACTTGTTATTATGAAATTGGTCCAATTTAGTCTACTTAGGAGGTGGTTTCCAAGCTTACAGTCATCCTAGCAAACAAGACTTAGCCCCGGAGTTACAAAACATATCTTGATGCTTGCTGGAATGGTGTTAGCTCTGAGTTGAGGAGTGCTGCGAGGTGGGGTCAGAGATGAGCTGGGAGCAGCTGAGCTGGCAGAAGTGGGGAGCCATGAGGGGGTTGCTGTACTCTGTGTCTCTGGGGGTTTCTCTGCCAATGTCAGCTGCATGTCTGCGAAACAAAGATGTGAGCCATGGGTTTGTTTGGTTTTTATCCCTGAATGGAGATGTGCATGTTTAAGACTTGCTGCTGCTCAACTTGGCTAAGGCAGACAAACAGAACGGCCCGAGTTTGGGTAGATGCTGAAAAGGAAGAGTTTGCTTTGGAAAGTGCTGGGCTTCCCACACGTCTCGCTCTCTTGGGTGCCAGTTTAGGATCCCAGATTGGCTCGTCATCCAATCTGCGTGTGATGCGTGTGGGATGCCATGTATATTGGAGTGACTGGCTGGGCGTACAGAGCTGGGCAGCTCGTGGCTGGGATGCACGTGTGCAGGAGATGTGCAACTCTCGGGATCTCTGTTACAGTCGAACAAAGCGGGTTGCTGGTGGGAAGCAGCCATGGTGCTGGGAGCGTGCGCTTTGAACTAAGGCAGCTCCTGTGCTGGAGGGTGGCTGGGGGACCCAGAAAGCTGAGCAAGTCTCTCCAGCTGGATTTGTGTCTCTGGTCCGTTTTCCCTCTGTCCCTCACGCTATCAGTGGAAATGGAAGTGAGTGCAAGCTTTCTCTTTTATTTTTTTAACCGTCTTCAGATTTTAATGTCGCCTTTTGTGTAATTTAATCCCATTATGTTATTTAATTGTTACTGCAATATTAACTACTGTATTTGTTGACTTTGTTTAATAACTGTTCTTTCAGGGCTAGAAATAAACTTCTAAAAAACAAAACAACAGCCATCTTTTTCCTCCCCTTCCCCTTGTCTTCTAACACAAGAATAGCTGGGAGGAGTAAATGTTTGGAGGTCTTAATGAGATGAGCAGAACGTGTTGGTTTGTAACTGAGCTTTAATGGTGGTGGATGTAATTTTATGCTATGCCAGCCTGTTCTGTTTCTTTTTCAATGTTATTACTCACCAGCTTCACATGCACTTGTGTCTGCATGCTGCATGTCTTTGCACCTCCTGCACCATGCTGTGGAGCGGCATATGGGAGCGAGAAGGTCCGGAGCACATGCTTCATCCATCACTGAAGAGAGATCCCGTGCTCTTTTTGCAAGTGGAGCGAAGCAGCGGCTTCTTTCATCATCACTGCATCTTCCACTATTGCAAAGTGCAGTCCGGTTGAAGAAGAGAAGCTCATTTCAATGTCCTCTTGGGTTTAGGATTGGTTCAGTTGAAACCCAGATGATGTTTCTGGCCTGGCTGTGGATCTCAAAGTACCCGTGCTGTGCGTTTCCCGTGTGTTGTTGGGAAATCACCTCCTTCCCTTTCTTGCATGTTATGAACCTTCCTCATACTGTTGACAGAGGAAAGCCAAGAAACAGTGTGACTTTGGAAACGTTTTCAGCCAGACAAAATGTTTTCAGCATAAGAAATGCTCTTAACTGATGTTTGCATGTAACTTATGGTGGAAACAGCTGGCGGGAGGAGAGAGAAGGTGCTTAGTAGAACCAATTCAGCTGGATACGGGCACTGAAGTTGCTTTGAGGTGAGCAGCGCTGGGTTTTGCTGCGATTCATGGGACAAAAGCACAGCGCTCTGCCTGCTCCTGCCTGTCCCAGCGACCTGCACAGCTGCATCTTGTGCAACTTGCACTTTGCTATGGAGATTGTTTGTAGTGGGCATCTCATGCTGTTGTTCCCCCACTGTAGCGGTGGACCAACCAGCCAATGCCTACAGTTACATACTGATGCCGTAGTTACGGACGGTGGATGGGAAATAGGTTTTGAAGCCTTGAGCAGACCTTAAAATGCTAGGATTTTCAGCGAGCCGAGGGGAAAAAAAGTAAGTTTTGAGTCTTTTGAAGCGTGTTTCATCTTCCTGTCTTTGGGCAAGGTGTGTTTGTATTAGGCCAAAGGTGCGCACTTGTCTTCTGTTGGGATAGGTTAAGAGTAGTGAAATGGTGATGGGTTTGGGGGCAGGTTGATCGCAGCCCAGCTGATTTGGTCAGGAGGGTTTGGTGGAGAAGTTGTTGACAGTGGTTTGGGATTGCCGAGGCTCCCAATGCAAGCACCGTGTGCTGCCCTTACCAGGAACCTTCCTAAAACAACCATTGGGTGAGCACCTGGGGGAACAAATGTCCTGAGGAAGGAAAGCAGGGCTGGCTCCCATTGTGTGGGGGATGGTGATCCCTGTGGGATGTGTCAGTGAGGAGTGAGCTGCTGTTCCCACTGTCAGAATGGGAGACGTGGGCAGAACCCAAGAGGTGCTGTCGTTATTTGATGGTGACAGCAGTTCTGCCAGTGCAGCTGGGAGAGATCCCATCCAGCAGAAGGAGCCAAAATGTCCCTGCCACTAAAAACCACACTGTGAGGTCTCACCGGGGACAAGGACAGGGCAGAGTATGCCAGCCAGGCTCCGCTGGAGTGGGAAGCAACAAGTTGGAAGACCAGAGCAGCTCTGGGCAGCATTTGTCCCCGTGTGTCCTGCAGCTCGCATGTGTGGTGTTTCCCAAAGCCTCCTGGCCGCTGGGCAGGTGCCACGTTTGCTTTTGCACAGCCTTATAAAACAGAGGCTTGGAGGCTTTTCTACTCCTCCCCGGGGGCTGAAAGCTGCGTGGCTCTGTCTCTCCCTCGTGCACCTTTTGCCATGTCCGGCCTGAACGTTTCCATCGTCTTTTTCTTCCTGGTGCTTGGCACGTGCGAGGTGTTCAGGCGGCTCTCCAAGAGGCTGCTGGCCCCGGGGCTGCTGCGGTGCCTGGCTGCAGAGCTGGCAGGCTCATTGCAGCTATGCTCTGGCTGTCTGGAGCTGAGGATGCTGCTGGAGATCGGCCCGTGGGGTGGCCTCGGCCCCGATGTGGTCCTGACCCTGTTCTTCCTCCTCTTCGTGGTTCACACCGCCTGCACAAACGGAGCAGCTGCCAACCCCACCATCTCTCTCCAGGAGTTCCTTCTCTTCGAATGTGGCTTCGTGGCCACTGTGGCCAAACTGCTGGTCCAGTGTGTGGGTGCGGGGATGGGCTGGGCCCTCACCAAGCTCTACTGGTCCTGGGAGCTGACGCAGCTCCACCTCATCCAGAACTTGATGGCTTCTGAGTGCAGCTCCTCCATCCGCACGTCCCCCCATCTCGGAGCTCTGGTGGAGGCTGCCTGCTCCTTCTTCTTCCACCTCATCCTCCTCAGGGTGCGCCGCAGCCCTGCTCTGTGCCGGCTGCCTGTCCTGGCAACCACTGTCACCTTCCTGACCTACGTAGGTGAGTGCACCCCTTCCTTCCCCTGCAGCCTGGTTTATGGGGAGGAGCAGCTCCTCTTCCCAGGGCTCCAGCTGAGCGGGGATGACTGCTGCAATGTTTGTTTTCCACTTACCTTGGGGTGGACAGCAGGTAAGGGTGTCTGGGCAGCAGGTGGTGTGTTGGCACAGGGGAGGATGCTGACAGCCCTGTTTTCCTCCCCACGCAGCCACGCCGGCCACAGGAGCCTTCTTCAACCCTGCCCTGGCCACTGCCAGCACCTTCCTGTGCACAGGGAGCAGCCTGCAGGAGTACATCCAGGTGTACTGGTTGGGGCCCCTCGCAGGTGAGCTGTGTAAGGGGCACGTCCCACCATCCAAACGCTTCCCAGCAAAGGGCTGACGGCCCTTCTGGGTCACTGTAAGCCTCGCATAGTGAGGGTGCATGCACACGAGAGAGCACGCTCTTGTTTCAGGTATGCTCGCCGCCCTCTTGCTCTACCAAGGCAACATCCCGAGGTTCTTCCAAAAAAACCTGCTGTACGGCCAGAAGAGCAAATACAAGATTCCCAAGGCCAGGGTGACGCATGTGGAAGATGGAGAGCAGCGGCAGAAGGGGAAAGGGGAGAAGAGCAACCCAGCGCCTCATGCCTGAGCCCCTCTGCTGGGGAGCAGTTCTGGCACGGAGCATTTTGCA
The DNA here is from genome assembly GCF_039878825.1 of Excalfactoria chinensis. Lineage (NCBI taxonomy): Eukaryota > Metazoa > Chordata > Aves > Galliformes > Phasianidae > Excalfactoria > Excalfactoria chinensis. The sequence goes on along the minus strand of NC_092833.1, from coordinate 1,497,544 downwards.
CGTCCAAGCCTGCAAAGGGGAAACTAATGTGTTTGCAGCAATGACTGGTTGTCTGGCGTACACAGGAAGATTGCAGGAGCTCAGGACCATTGCGTGGGCACGCTTGGGTAACTCCCAGGTGGTTGCATCATGTCATGTTTGAAATCATCTGTCTGTTTCTCTTACAGCCATAAAAACAGTGTAATAAGTCTTGGAGACTTGGGGTGAGGAGGAGGCTATCTGTAAAGTCTGGCATTATTTGAGCTCAGCTGAAGCTTCCAAATCGCACAGCTCAGGGAGAAGGGCACAGCGTGGGCACAGCATGCCCTGCTCCCCCGATGCAGTGCTTAACCTGTGTTTTGCTTGCAGCTGGGGAGCTGCAAGGTGACAATGACGGGTTCATAAAGCACCTTTGATATAATACGTGGCTCTGGTATGCAGTGCAGGTGTTGGGTGGTTGCATGCAGACCCCTGCCAGTCCCAGCCCTGGGCTGCTCTCTGTGACTATGTGAAATGTCCCTGCTAACACAGCGCTCTGATATAAACATTGTTCTGGGTGTGGAATTCCTGGTGTCCTCCATGGGAACCTGAGCATGGCCTGAAGGAGACCAGCTCCTGCCTTCAGCAGCAGGCAGGATCCAGCCCTGATTGGCAGAGTAATGAAGTGGCACCCAACCGCAGTGATGGTGACAGATGTGGGTTTGGTACCCAGGTGTGTGGTGTGCCCTCCCCTCCCCTCCTGGTGGACACAGAGACCCTCAACTCTCCCTTTCCAATGGGTTGTGGGGATCTCAAATCCTCCACTCATGTTTTCTTTTCCCTTTCCTGAATATCTTTTGGGTTGGAAATTGTGCAGAAAATGGGGACATTCGTTCTGGGGTTATTTCAGATCTACACTATGGAGCACAGAGCAAAACCATCAAGGCTCTGGAAAAGCTTTTAGGGTTGGGGTTCATTTCTTGTCCAAACTGCTGTGCTGGTCCTACCTTTTCTTTATGACTGACCTCATCGTGGCTGATGCTTGTATTGTTTTCCCTGGGCAGAGCATGGAACGTTCCCAGAGCTGCTCCAAGCAGAGTGCTGGGATGCCTGGCACAGAGATGCTCAGGAGGTGCCTTTTTGTTGGGCTGCTGAGTTCATCTACCGTAATGAAGGGGAGTTTAATAGGAGTGACGCTGAACACTGTTGGTTTTAATTAAGAGGCTGCTCTCCCAGCACTGAGGCGTTGTGGAGGAGAGAATGCAGCTGGACAGACAGAAGCATTCCTGAGGTGTATATGAAGCCCTGCAGCCCTGATGGACAGCCTGGCCCCTCACCACCTCCAGCTGCAGCCTGTTTTGCCTCCTGGCATCGTGCAGCTTAGTGTCCCGTTCCTGCTGAGTCCTCTCGCTGCGGGACAAGCAGCCCCAGTGCTGCCATCCTCCCCGTCCCCTGCATCCCCTCCTCCTGTGGAGGCTGGGGTTCATCTTTGCTGGCTCAGGAGTGACCCCAGAAGAATCACAGCAAGGTAAGCCCTCAGGGCCCACTGTGGGGCCCGCTCTAAGGGCTCTGGTGGTCAGGGGCGGCAGAGCCTCTGCAGACCTCACATCCCACCCGGGCTGCACCAGGCGAGCAGTGACACCAGACCCTGGGGGTGGGTGGTCGGCTGTCCTCAGCGGAGGGAGCTGGAGAACGAGGCCGGGATGGGGGCTCAGTGCCGGGTGCCCTCCAGCCTGTACCGCAAGGCTTTACTCTTCTGCATGCCCTGCAGTGAGGGAGCGAGCTGAGGGGGCTTTTGGAGGGGCCTCTGGGGGGTGTTCTGTGGGGGGCTCGGGGGGAACTGCTTCTTGTAGAGAGCAGTGCTGTACTGCAGCTCCGGGGTTACCAGGCGCCGGCACATGTGCTCTGTTGCCTCGTCCAAGCCTTGCTTGAGGTTATAGCCCAAGATCCTGGCATTGCCGTACTGCAGCGGCCTCAGGGAGGAGTCCTTGATGTCCTTTGGACTCACGCTGCCCATCCCTTGCAGGCAGGTCCTGGCCAGCTCAGCTTGCCTCTGCCGCAGTGCCCTGACCTCACGCCACATGCGCTCCCTCCCGACGTCCCGCTCGATCCTCTCCCAAAAGGTCCTATTGAAGTGGGTGTAGATTTCCCAGTCTAACCTGTTCCAGGCCTTTATCTTCTCGGCTGTGATGCTGGAGAGTGGGGACCTGGTGCTGCTGTCCCTGCTGTTGAGTGGGAAGGACACAACGCTGTCCAGGTCCCAGCACAGCGTCTCCTTCAGCAGCACCATGGACTCGTCGAAGTACTCTGAGATGAGCAGCAAGTCAAAGGATGCCTCGATGGCCTTCAGCATTAAGTTCACCCTCTTGGCTGTGACCTCCGCGTCGGGATTGAAGCCGAAGTCAAATGTCATGAGGTTCTTGGCGTAATGGCTGTCACCAGCCTTGGGGTTGTAGAAGCGGTAGGGCTGGCTGAGGAACTCCTCCAGGCTGCGGGCGCGGGCGAAGGCCGATGTGCCCTTGTAGTACACGAAGGAGGACTCCATGAGCTGCACAGGGTTCCTCAGGATGGAGAAGTAGACGGCTGTTCTGGGAACCACTTTCTGTACCTGCAGAGGGGAAAAAATGGAGTTTGAAAGGTGAGGCAGGGTGAAGGGACCTGCTTGAGGGAAAAGCAGAAATGGTTTCATCAAGTTTGTCTACAGAAGCCCTTGGGAGATGCACGAGGAGGGCCGTGAAGATGCTCAGAGGGCTGGAGCACCTGTCCTACAAAGACAGGCTGAGGGAGATGCCCTTGTTCAGCCTGGAGAAGAGAAGGCTATAAGGAGACCTCATTATGGCCTTCCATTGTTTAAAGGGAGATTATGAACAGAAGGAAAATCAGCTGTTTGCATGGGTAGATAGTGAAGAATAGGGGGAAATGATTTTTAAACTGAAGGAGGGAAGATTTAGATTAGAGGTCAAGGAGAAGCTGTTAACTGAGAGGGCGGTGAGGCCCTGGCACTGTCTGCCCAGAGGAGCTGTAGATGCCCCATTGCTGTTCAAGACCAGGTTGGATGAGGCCATAAGGAACCTGATCTAGTGCTTGATCTAGCAGTTGATGACTCAGCCCATGGCAGGGGTTGGAACTAGATGATCTCTGAGCCTGACCTAGTGCTTGATCTAGCAGTTGGTGACTCAGCCCATGGCAGGGGTTGGAACTAGATGATCTCTGAGGGTCCCTTCCAACTGAAGCTGTTCTATGACTGTATGATCTTTGAATACCTCCATGCTTTCCTGGTGCCCCCACCTTGCTCCTGCCCCACTCCCAACGCCCAGAGGCCATGCCCCTTACCTCTGGCCTCAGGAAGCGCATGTGGTGGCACAGTATGTTGAACTGAGGAGGCTTCTTGGGGGAGAAGCCCTGCACGAACTTGGCCATGAAGTGGTGCGGGTAGAAGAGCTGGTGGCCGCCCTTGAGCGGGAAGGCGAAGGTGAGGTTGTGCATCTCACCAAAGCGGAAGAGGATGTTCATGACGGTGCTGCTGGCGCTCTTGTGGACCTTCAGGAAAACGATGTTGGTCTTGGGTTTACACGCTTTCTGAAAGAAGACGTCCTCTACCTGCCCGCCATCCCCAGGGGCCGTCTCGTCTGTAGAGATTTCTGTCCAGCTCGGGAGCAGTCCTCTCTCCAGCTCTGTCCTGTAGAAGCCATCTGCCCTCACGACCTGGGCTGTATTGAGCACGGGGTGTTTGACTGAGTCACCCCAAGGTCGGGGTGGCGAACCCATGGCTCGATGCTGAGGTGGGCTCTGCAGTGTCACCTGCTCCATCTGGGGTGACGTTATTTTCTTGTGCTCCTCTGTAACGATGCTGTTTGTGAAGAGGATGCCGTCATCGGTATCTCCCAGAGCTGTGGTGGCACTTTCAGGAATACCTGGAAATATATCCCCTCTGGTTGCTTTTCTGGGTCTGGAGAGCTGGGATTTCAGCTGCGGGGCTGGAAGATGGGCTTCCATCTCATTGCTGCTCTCCACAGGCTGCCAAGCCCAGTGCCCCTCTTGTTTGTCTGGACTGCTCTTTTGTGTTGTCACCTGTCTGTAGTACAGGTGCATCTGGAAACCATCCTGTGTGTTCTCAGCAGGCTCCAGCACAGCCTTCCTTGGCCTGTATGGGTGATCATCCTCCCTTGGCAGGCCGTGGGTCTGGAGGACATAGTCAGGGCTCTCCTGGCTGTGGTCTGTGGTCTGCTGCAGGGCACGCTCCAGCTCACAGCGACAGTTCCTGCAACAGGGTGAAGATGAACAGACAGCAGGAGGTTTGGGATCCCTGCTGGGAGCGCTGAGTGTGCTGTTGGGTTGAGCTGGGGCAATGGCCAGGCTGCTCTAACTGTTTTCTGCTGCCTGGGAATTGCCCTGCCATCCACTGTTCTCCATAAGTGCATGGGGGGGATTCTCCTGCCCGCTGCAGGAAGAACAGCCACCAGTCAAAGGGGCAGGGGAGGGAAGGAGCATGCAAGGAGGGCAGCTCCTCTGCAGCCATCCCCGAGCAGTGCTCCTCTTTCTCTCTATGGGGTGGGCAGCACTGCTGCTGGGTGTAGAGTTGGACCATTAGGTATGACCAGCTTGGCAGGTCGGGTTGGATGCAGGATGGGAAGGACTTTCAACATCAACATTGCCATGCCCTGCTGCAAAGAGGGAAACGAGCAAAGCCTGCATCCTGCAAAGTGCTGAGGCCAGGCAAGACAAAGACTGCAGCAGCCTTGTTTGGCCACAGAAGAGGGCTCAGCTCTGAGCAGGTTGCAGGGGGTGGAGGAGGGTGCCCCAGTGGGGTTGCTTCCCACCCAGATTTTTCTGTGCTCTTGGTTGGGTATGTTTTAACCCCTATCAGCCATCGGTGAAGGGCTGGAGGATGAGTTGCATGTTTGCCCTTCTATCTGGGACATACCTGGTAGGCTGCAGCTTCTCCACCACTTGAAATGAGACCATGAGGAGGATGAGGAGGCTGAAGGAGATCCAGAGCCGACCTGGCTGGCACCTGTATATTGCCTTCAGGTTCCTGCAGGAAACACAGCACTCATTGCAGCATATGGGGGAAGAAATACATTAGGCACAAGGCGGAGGGAAAAGAGACCTCAAGGCTTCCATGCGACACCCACCAGAAATGAGTTGTCTTTTGTTTTCTATTTACTTTTATTGAGCTTTAAGATAAGGTCATTTTTCCGTGGGTGGAAGAGGTGTCGAGACAGCGATAACCGATGAACATCGACAGCTGTGCTTGAGCAGGGGAACCTAGTGGAAATTTCCAGCCAGGATACAGATATCACACCAAAAGGTAAACAGCGATAACCGTAAAGTCGCTTTGCTGCTCGGGGATGCCTTGCCAGCATGATTTTAACAGCGGGAGCAGGCATTGCTCACACTCAGCCCTGCCTGGCTGAGAGGTGTCTGGCCCCTTTCTATAAACAAAGAGGAGAAGCTGTTGCTTCTCTACTGTCTGTTTCTCTCAGCTCCTGCTGAGCTTTACTATGGAGCCACATTGAGCGTGGGCACCTCCAGGTCCTGGAAAACCTTATTTTTTGCTGCTCACAGGGCTTGGTGGAGCTGGATCTCAATGCTAAGCTTACCAATGGGGAATCAGTGGAGCAGCAGGAGGGCTGAGCTTCCCGGAGAAGGAATCGGTTTGCACTGCACTTCTGCTGATGACTACATCTGCTGATGGGAATATGGTGGTGTGTAGTGAGGGCTGGTTTGTGCTGAGGACCTGGTTAAATCCTCTGCTGTGGGTGGGAAAGCTGCTGGAGAGGCGGTGTGCTGCTTTGTGGTCTCTGCTGAGCAGGGAATGGAGGGTTCCAGGGAGGAAAGATGAAGGCAGTCAGAAGTTGCACTCTAATCCTCATTCTTTGACACTGCCCACGTCCTTTATCAGTGGGCAGTTTCAGATGAGGGGCCTGGAACTGCATACAGACCTGCTGGTCCCAGAGCTGCTGGGAGAGGGATGCTGGGTGCCCTCCCTGCCCCAGTGACTGGTGGTGGCAGACACAGAGCCTGAAGTGATCACGTGTATCCCATTGATTTGGGTTTGCCATTAAAACCTGGCTTTATTCCAGAAATATATATATGTACATATACACATATATATATATATGAAGTGTTGTGACTAATTGTAATTTACTTCCAGTGGTTGAGACAAAGGCACGACTTCTGGGATGTTCTCAATATCTAAACATTTAGGACAGTGAAACCTAATAGAAGACACGTGGTTATGAGCCTGGTGAGCAAGCCAGCAGCCACCAACACAGCCTCCCCAGAACCTGGCGACAACCTGCAGGTAGCCATGGCCACCTCATCTGGTGCCACGCAGGAGCCCAGTAAGGGCAGAAACACTTGGCTCAGGTGGTGGGTTTGAGCCCCAGAAATGAAAAGGCAGAAGTCACTGGCCTTGGAATACAGACCAAATCCCAGATGCTTCAACAGGTTTGATGCCATCCGGAACAGCAGGGTTGGTGTTGCTGCAGCAGTGTAGTGCTTCCTTGCAAGCGGTGCTGCTCATGCATGCGTGCTTCATGCAGATTTACTTCTAGGTTTGCTTCCACGGTGCTCCCCAGGTGGTAGCAAACTTTCACCGCAGCTGTGGTCTGGGCCCTGAACCAGCTGCCTTTTTGGAGGTGACTGAGCGAGTGGTCCCAAATGTGCCATGCGTTGTGGCCATTTCCAGTCTGATTGGGCTCGCACAAAGGCAGGGTGCTTCCTCCAGGCTGGCTGCTTGGGATCAAGGAGCGCGCAGTGAGGAAGGAGGAGCTGAGGCAGTGGAGATGCTGAGGAGCTGCACTGAAGGCAGCAAAACCAGGACACGTAGGACTGCAGTGTGTATGTGGTAGGTGCACAGGGAAGGGCTCTCTCTCAGCAGGAGGGCTGCCCATGGGCACTGCATCCAAGTCCAGCCTTATCCAGGCTGCTCCTCACCCATCTCTCCAAAATGGAGCCTCCCCAGGAGCCCACCTTACTCTGGGTGCATCCATTAGGTTTTCTGTTTGCAAACAGCATCACGGGGCCTTCCAGAAGATGCTGCTCCTGCCTAGCACATGGGAGAAATGCTGTGCCTGGGGCTTTGCTGGAAGAGAACGTGTTGTCGCCCCAAACTTCCGCACGTTTAACCATTCCCACCACCACATCCATCTCCAGCCATTCCTCAGCACGGAGGCACCGCAAGGACGTGACCTCTGGGTATAGTACAACCAGTGCCGAAGGAGATAACGCCGTAATTAATAGATAAAATTCCACTTACGTGATCAGGTACCTCCTGAATTTCAGCATGGTGAGCTGCAGCCGTGGCTGAGCAGCGGGTGCTTGCCGTCGGGTTAGCGCGTAGAGTCTGGGAGAGCAAACACGGGGAGCCTGGCTTGTGTGCCTGCATCTGGTGGCCCCTCCCTGGGTGCCGTCCCTCTGGTGCCCTGCTCTGCAGCGCCTGCCCCCAGCTCTGCTCCGGCTGGTGGCAATTTGCTCAGCCAGCCTTGGGGCTGCGGTGACCCTCAGCAATCCTTTGCACCTCGGTGGGCGATGGGCAGGCTGCTTGGGGACGGTAGGGTTGGAGTGGTGGTGCCACCTGTGTTTGTGTCCCTGCTGCCCTCCTTGGTCTCAGCCAGGACCGCTGATGCTCTGTTTTCTCCCATCTCTTTGCAATTGATCTTTGCTCCTTTTTTCCCCATCTCATGTCCTTGCCTTCTTGGCAAAGCTGAGGGCAGACACAGCTTGCTCCTAAGTCCTTGCTGCTGAAAACCGCTGCAGCGATATGATCTCTGTGTCTGTACTGCGGGGAGATCCTGTGCAGACTGGGTTGTGTCTGCATGGCTTGGAGGTCATTCTGCTCATCCCTGCTTCAGCCTGGCCTCCTGTGTTCCTCCTGAGGTCCTTACCCCCCATACCAGGACTGTGCTGTGCCAGAATGACCAACAGCTGAACCCCCCTGCTTGGAAGCCAGTGCTTCCCTGTACCAGTACAGCACTGGGTCAGCTGGCTGGTGAACAATGCAAGACAAAAGAGAACCAGGAGGGTCTCTTCCATGACAAAACTCCAGGTTCTCCTCTCTTTTCAGCAGCTTTTCCTCTGTACCCGTTCCCTTCAAGGCTCACCCTTGTATCCCACACAGCACCAGCAAGGACACGCTGCTTGCATGTGGCCACCCAACACCTGGGGCAGCGGTGGGAGTGGAGAATGTGACATGTGCCACAAGGGCCCTGGTGGTATGTGATATCCCTTCTCCTGTGGCCATACATCTCTGAGAGAGGCAGACAGACCTGAGGTCCCTTCTGACCAACGCCTCGTTCCTTAGGGACAGAGGGGCCCAGCTTGTTCCCTTCCCCCTCCTGTCACCTCTCCCTGGCACAGGCAAGTGCTGCCTCTCCCCATTCACCTCATCGAAACCACAAGTTTGCTGTAGGGCTGCTGCGTTCTCCACCCATCCTGTGCTCCTGCTATCTGACGGCCTGGCAGCTTATCTCAGAGCTTGGGGCCAGGTGAGAGCTGTGCGCTAGCTTGTTGGGTGTGTGGATCAAAGCCTCTACTGCTAATGGGAACCCTGGATAGAGGGATGGAGCTTCTCCCCTCTCCTCATGCGATCTGAGATAGTCGAGCCCATTTAGGGAGCTGTGCTGCTGTAGGGTCTGCAAGCATCCCCAGGCAGGGCTGTGGGAGAGATCTTTTTGCTGCAGGGCATGGGGTACCCGTTCCTGGGAGCACCCATGCAAACACAATGAGAGGAGAAGCTCATGAACATGTGGGTGTCCAGAACTGATCCTGCTCCTGTTGGGGTTTCTTCTTCCTGGATTGTCACTTGTGGGATTTGCTGCTGCTCAGCTTGGCTGTTTCCATAAGGACAAAGCTATCTGTAATGGATGGGGAGTTTCAGTCTGGGGCTGTCATCCTGATCAAGACCTTCTCTATTCCTTTTTGCTGCTGTGCAGCCTCTTTCCTTGTCAAGACTATGCATCTGTGGAACAGAAGCACCAAAGGGAAAGCCATTTGCTCTGCTGGGCTGAGCTACAGGGGATACTGGTGGGTTTCTGCCAGGGTCGTGGGTATGTTGGTATAAAGGGTGTTCAGGCACTGGAATGGACTGCCCAGGGAGGTGGTGGAGTCACCGACCCTGGGGGTGTTCAAGGAAAGACTGGATGTTGTGTTGAGGGACATGGTTTAGTGGGAGCTATTGGTAATAGGTGAACGGTTAGACTGGATGATCTTTTAGGTCTTTTCCAACCTTGGTGATTCTGATTCTATCTTGCACCTTTGTTGGCAAGGCAGGCATCTCTGATAGCCTACACCTGCAGTTTGGGTAAGCAGCATCGTGTGGGAAGGTGACCACTGCTCTGGTGGAGACCAGGGGAGACCCAAGCTGGGATTTCCATCTTATGGAACTGAACCACTCAGCAAGCATTGCAGGACGCTCAGTGAGGGCATCCCCCAAGCCTCCCACCATTCCCTAGAGGGCTGAGGTTCATGACTAATATGTAAGGAGGCCAGACAAGCCTAAGGCACTACTCACATTCTCTTCAAACAAACAGATGAAGTCTGAAAGGACCTTTTCATTTTCCTCAGACCCAGGTTTTATCAAGAGCCGATGACCAATCTTGCTCTCCTTTCCCTTCACAATGAGGCCAATGTGTTCGGAAGGGTGCGGTTTTGAGATACGGTGGAGCAGCTGGCATGGATCTTGCTGCAAAGCTGGAGAGTAAGCAACGGCTTTCCAGGCTCAACAGAAGGAGCAGCAAGGATGGGATGCTGCTGTGGTGCTGTGAAAGCAAGAAGTGGGAGAAAGGCCACCGCTGCTCTCCAGTGCGGTGGTTTTCCTTGTCAGACAAGGACAGGACTGATGTACTTGAATGTGTTGGCAGCAGGGATGGGGATGTAGCCTGGAGAGTGCAGGCAAAAAGGGATGTTGTCTGTAGGAGTAGGCACTGGTGTCCTGGGGCAGATGAGGAAATGTCTTTTGAGACTTTACCTGGTTTCTGGGGGTTCCTGGGGTGGAAGTGGCCCACAGAGTTTTCCTTAGTAGGGAATGGAGAGTGGTGAAGCTCCTGCTGGAAATGGCTTCTTACTTTAAAGTCAAAGCGGAACACATGCAGAATAAATGAAACCTGTTTTTTATTGGAAAGAATTGGTCTGCCCTCTTTAAATGCCCTGAAGAGGGAAAAGCATCATCAGAGGGTCACAGAGAAGCCATGCCCAGGGCCAGACTTCTCTTAGGAAGGGCCAGGAGTAACGTTACTGAAGTGGCTGAAGTTGGAGGTACCTGGCTTGAGGCTGCTGTTCTCTTGCCCCATTCAGGCATTTCAGAGACCTGGAGGTTGCTCCCACAAGGAGGAGTTGCAGAAAACGCATCCGTTATTCAACTGGGACAGCATCTTCACTTGAGATGGCTACACTTGTGCTTCCCATGCTGCGTACCCCAGCAGCCTGTTAGGACAGCCTTAAACTCATTTGTGTCTCTTGGTTTGGGCCATAGTCCTATGGTTTCCAGCTGTTCCGTGCCTCTTCCCACCAGCAAGATGTAACCGAGCTGCGGCATCCTGAAGCTGGTTGGTCTTGGAGGGGGGTACTGGGCAGCACTATGGGTCAGGTGAGCCCCAGAAGCACCACAGAAGGGGGGCACCATGACCTGGGGCTTTCCTAGGTCTGCAATCCATCCTGCAAAAGCCCAGTGGGGGAAACAGCTTTTCCCCGGCCATCTAACAACAAACCCTTTGTGCAACGTTGTTTGCTTTTCAGACCAGTTTCCAGACGGACGTATTCATGAAACAGCTCATGATAATTTTGACGTTACTTTCCTCAGGGAATTCAGTGCGCTGCGTTATCAGCAACGTGTAAGTTTGCTTTCCAAGTCATTTTTAAACCTACCACCCCCAGGGCCTCCCCTTCTGCTTGTGGGCAGCCACCATTAGTGCCTACTTAAGTTAGTATTTATTACATCTGCATCCTTCAGAGTGAGGCACCCTTATTCAATTAGTTCCTATTAACAGCTCTCTTGGGAAAATGGAGTCAGGCCCCTCTGCAGGGAAGTGATCAACACCAGGCACCCCATAAAAGGTACTGAGGGCACCGAAACCAGTGCATCAAGATGGGAAGCCGGGAGCAAAGCGTGGCAATAGCTGTATGGATGCTGGTAGTATGATGGTACAGGGACAGGTTATGCTCTTGTGAGCATCTTCCCAGCTTGCTGTTGGGAAGGACCATGCAGGGGATAAAACAGGGCCTGTGCAACCACCAGCCAGAGCTTCCCTTTGGTGTGATGAAGGAGGCAATGCTGCTGGATGTGCTCAGGTTGTGGTGAGAAGCACGTTCTTGTTCTGGCTTGCACTCTTTGGTTCGCATTAGGACTTTGGCCCTTACCATACACTTATTTGTACTTTAATCTTGGTCACCTTATCAGAAGCCTTTGAACAACAAAATACATCTCTGCTCACCTTGGGAACAGGCTTTGCGATTTCTTTTGGGTTGGTTTTGTTTCCACGCCAGGGACCTCGCAGATAAGTGTGATCCCTCATGAACCCGGACTTTGTCTGGCAGCCTCCCAGGCCTACAGCCTCAGTGGGGTTCCAGCTGTCACTAGGGGTTGGTTTCTGCTTTCCCTGACCAGCTGGGTGCAGCTGGAGGCACAGGGAATGAACTTGCCTTTCCCAGCCCTCTTTGACCATGGAGAGTATGGCAACGTGTCCCTTTTCAGGGCTGGCTGGCTGCATGGGTTCACCTGCCATCTATGATGTGTCCTTGTCATGCTTTTGTCTTGGAAAATATGATTTGTCTTGGAAAGTCGCATTTAACCTGAGAAAGGCCAAAGATGAACAGAGACTGAAAAATGGGTAAAGGAAGGACCAACTGCTGCACGGCAAGGAAAGGGGAACAGAAGAGAGGTAATGCCAGCAAAGCAGGGAAAGCATGGCTCCCCTCTTCATTTGATGTCCTTTCCAAGGCATTCTGAGGTGAAATGTTGGTATTTTTTTGCCTGCTGCCCCAAAATTCTTGTGTGTTTTCAGACATAGGCTGGTCCAGCCTGGCCTGGTGCACGTATCAATATAGTAGAAATGGCTTTCAGATGAAGCTCAGATAAAAGAGCTGCGTTGACTGAGGGAAACCAGGCAGAAGAGGAATTTACACCGAGAATGCCTTAGGAAACAGATCAACGTGCAAACAGGGTGGGGAGCTCATGCTCTGATGTCACCTCCTATTTATTAAAAGCACGAGTGGGAGCCCAGGTAAACACCGGTGTCTCACCTGAGAAAACGAAAACAAAACATCACCGTGTTGAAACGTAGGAGAGAGTGTGTATGACTTCTAGGAAAGCTGCATTGACATGCGGGTGTGAAACGGCTGCCCCACAGGTCCGGGTTTGCACAGTGGTCTGGCATGCGGAGGAGCGGTAGGGACCAGATGCTCACTTTGCTTCCTAAAGCTGCTCCTCCCGACCACGGCTGAGCAGAAAGGCACAGATTGGGAGTGTGGGTCTCAAAAGCAGCGTGTGGGAGAGGTTTCTTGTGGCTGTTTGTATGTTGGTGGGCTCAGACTGCTTGTCTGCAGGTGGCCTTGGGATCAGACAGTGAGCAGGATTGGGAGCACAGGGCTGTGCTGCAAGAATGACATTCAGTTGGGATATTTCACCACCAGGGAGCAGATCGTCCCAGGCTGTGCTTTGTCACCATCATGATATTTAATCACTGTATGTGTGAGTTCAGGCTCTGCTTCCAGCAGGGAGGAGGAGCTGGTTGGCTCGGATAGCTTTTGTAGGCAAGGCACTTAAAGCTTCGCACTGCTTGTCCCTGTAGGGGTCATCGAAGCAGCACAGAAACAGCAGATTGGCTGCCCAGAGAGATCCAGGGGGTGGCTGGGACTGCTTGGAAGCTCCATGCACCAAAGAAGGGCTGTTTCTGCTTTTCCCTTCACCACACTTTCCCCCTTCCCACCCCCAGGTTGATTTCATAGCATCAGCTGGAATGGCTGCAATCAGCAGCACATTCACAAGGAAGGGTTCTTCCTTTTGCCAGCACCTTCAAATTGAAAAGTCTGGGAGTCATCTCCTGCTTTCTTCTTAATAACAAAAGGCCTTTTTTTCCCATTCCAAATGCTTTTTTAAGATGCATTCTCAAAACGTGGGGGTCTGCTGCTTCTCCCTTTGGCCAGAAGGACTCTGGACTTGAAGCTTTCCTATGGGGAGAGCTGCTCCCTCTGAAGTGCCTGCAGAAAAGTCGGTATTTTTTAATGAAGGAATGAATCCATTTTGCTGCTTTTACACAGAATGGTGCTGCTTTGGGCAATCTGTGGCCCATGGTGCAAATGGGGAGTGTCCGCATACAGCAGCAGCTGCAGGTTGACAGTAGGACTGGGTGTTCTTAGAGGCTTTTACCAGCCTTCGTGATTGTGATTCTAGGTCAGGCTCCCGCTGGGCTCCCAGGAGCTCTGTTCAGTTCTGCTGCAGCTCAGCTGGTGGCGGAGCTGCAGGTAAACCTAAATCCCATCACCACTCACGTCCACATTGTTGGTCAGACTAAATGGCATTAGTGGTCTTTTCCTTTTCCAACCTTAATGATTCTGTGACAAGCTGTGGCTAAAGCAGCAGGCCGTGGCGGGCTCGAGGTCATGGCATTTCTTGCAGAGCCATTGTGTTTGAGCACGGGCTGTGCAAACCGCACTACGTGCCGGGCCAAGGCCGCTGCTTCTCACTGGCAGCAGGTCAGGGGTTCAGAGGGACGGGTCTGGGTCCAGAGTCTATGTGTGAGGAGAGCTGGAACCCATGGGACGGGCTGGGAGCTCAAGTGGAGGTGGTGTGGAGGAGTGGGCTGGTGGGCAGCGGGCACACAACACACAGCATTTCCTGCTGTGGCCCCGTGCCATAAATGCGGTCCTACAGATAGCCCAGGAGCTGAGGAAGGTGGGCATGGAGACCCTCGTGTGCTGTGCTTTGGGCACGGATGTTTTCCCTCCTGTTGGGTCCTCTGGTTATGTCTCTTCTGTTGCTGGTTCAACACGGGGGAGGGGGTGATTTGCATGGGAAGGCACCCCAAAGCCACGATTGCTCTTTGCAGATGTTCACACAACCCTCCTCCCGAAGGAGGCAGCTCCAAATAGTTGTCCAGGGTTGGGACAGGTGTGTTTGCTGAGCAAGCACCGCTGTTTGCTCAGAGGGGACCCAAGTTGTGCTGCAGACCTTTGTCCTAAGGTACTACAACCTGCACCCTTCTCCTCTGCTGCCCAGGCTTCAGCTCCTTTCCTCTGCCATGGGCCAAGGGAATGACCTTCCTCTGGGCCATTTATTTTCCTCTCTGTTGCTTTTCAATGGTGTCTGTTGGCAGGGCACCGAGGGATTCCTGGCCCCCTGGGCTCTGTTTGTATTCCCGTGGCCACACTGGGACGAAGGGTTCTGCATTCAGACAAGAAATTGTATAGGGACAATGAGCTTCTTGGTGCCTCTCTATGGGGCTCTGGAGTGCAATGGGCTGCTGAGACAGCTTATTTTGGCTGATGTGCTGAGAAAGCAGGCTGTGCAGAGAGTGACATGGGATCCGAGGAATTTTAGGATGGTTGTGGGCATAGTGCGTTGTGTCTGTGTCAGAAGCACTGTACAGTGTAGCAGGTCAGAGGGATGAGCCATGGGGCAGAGGCAGAAGGGGACTCAGCCCATCAGCTGCTGCCTCACTGCAGTGCAGCAAAAGGCACAGCAAAGGGCAAATTTACCTGCAATTCCCTGGCTCATGTTGCATGCATCTACCCTGGGCAGGACCCTGTATGGTCCTCACATGTAACCCTGTTCAGATCTAAAGACGTGGATGTAAAATGAGGCAGAGAAGATGAGGTAGTGGGGGTGATTTGGGGTCTGGTTTAATAGCTGCATGTCTCCTGAAGACAGTGGGAAAAAAGCAGTGTGAGGTGGAATTCTTCCTTCCCGCAACTCGCATCAAGGAAAAGGAACTGGAAAAGATGGAGAGAAACAAAGCAGGAAGGAACTGCTCGGATTTTGGTGGTGGAAACGCTGATGGCAACCAGAATTCATGGAGCATACTGTGGGTGCCATGCTCCCACAGTGCTGCTCAGTGCATGAGCCAGGCAGGACCCATTGGCAGCCTTGACCTCTCTCCATCAGCATGCCCCAGCAGTGTCCCTCAGGACACGCTTCCTGTACCCTCCAGCCCTGCCTTTCTGCCTCCCCACTTTTATTTTTAAGCGGTCACCTGTGACCAGGAGGAATTACACTGTGGCAGTCGGATCAATGAGCAACCTGTACTTTGGTGCTTGTGAGTACAGTGGACCTAGCCCTGGTTCATGCTGCAATGTGTTAACCTCTGCTGGGTCTGGGCTGAGCTGCTCCTGGTGCCGATGTCTCTCCTTAATACTGGGGCAGCCTGGCTTGTCGTCAGTTAATCCTTTAATTTGGCTTTGATAATGATAAGTGGGAACCACCATGTGCGCCCACCATTGCAGGTTGCTGCAGCAGGCTGGTTGCCCTCTGAAGATAGCCCTTGGATAGCAGAGGAGGGCCAGATCTCACATTAGAGGGCTGAAACTGAGTGAGAGGAACCTGCATTGTTTTGCTTCTCCCCAGATAACACCTTCACATTCTACTGGTCAAATTATTCCATTAAAACAAACCTGATTGCCCTGCCCATGACAGGGAGATTGGAACCAGATGATCTTTGAGGTCCCTTCCAAGCCAAGCCACTCTATGCTTCTATGGAAAAGCCCCACTGCAGTGCCTGCAGCGCTCCTGTTTGTGCTAGCATCCTTTGTATGAGGCAGGAGAAGAGATGGGCTGATGGCTGTGGCTCCCCTGGCATGCACTGCCATTACACAAGCGAGATGTCCTTGATGCAAGGCCAGCCCGGTCTTTTCATGGGGATTTCCCACATCAAGGGGAATGTGCAAGAGGAACAAATGTGTTGTTTGCCATTGGATCTTCACAAAGCTTTTCGTGCTGTTTGTTCATGTTATTTCTCCAAGGCATGTTTATAGCAGGCAGGGTGTTGTCTGCTCAGAGCTGTGAGACTCCTTGAAGAGCCAGCACTCGTTTGGGCTGGTGACAAAATCATCGCTGCCGTGCACAAAACATAACTGCCCAAAATGAAGCAGGCCATAAATGGACCCAGTGTGGTCTCACTGCCCCACTCCAAGGTCAGGACCGCGTTCTCCCTTTTGGTGAGTAACATTTCATGCAGTGCTGCACAGAGAACCACACACACAGCTGCACAGGGAGGTGGGGCAGTCACTGTTCCTGGAGTTGTTCAGAGCCTGGAGATGTGGCACTGAGGGATGTGGGCACGGTGTGATGGGTTGTTGGTGGGTCTGATGATCTTACAAGTCTTTTCCAACCTTAATGATTCTAAGGCTATGGGCACAACCCTTATTTGCTGCCAATTCCCCAAAGGAGTTAATTTTCGTTTCCTTCTGAGATAAGAAGATTGGTGGCATGACGCTATTTCTCCCCATGCAGTGTCCTTTGTCTATAGTATAACCTATCATTAAACTATGGCATGAAACCCCATTACCCAAACCTTACGCAACTTTCAGCAAAGCCACCTCCAGCCACAAGTCTCCTCTTTTCTCCTTCACCGCCATGTCACCAAACTCTGTCCCTGGAGCCACCCCCAGCCAGCCCCCTGCACCTCCCTAGGATTTGTTCTCCTTTATCCCCATAGCTGGAAATGCCCAAGAGGATTAAATTGCCAGGGGAGAAAGGGGGGTGTCTAAATATCTACAGGAGGGGATTTGAAATCTGCTTAGCTTGGCCTTTTGCTTCCCACTCTTTGCTCCTCCCAGGGCTCTTGGTATTTCTAAGAGTTTTATTATTTACCATATTGCAAAACAGCAATTTCTGGAAGGGACAGAGCAGTTTGAGAGCCAGGCGTTGGAACTAGATGATCTTTAAAGATCCCTTCCAACCCAAACCATCCTGTGATCATACGACCGAGGAATGGCATGGTGAGGACGGGAGGAGCTGTTCCCCACATGTGCCAGGGTTTTATCTTGCTGGGAACATCTTGACTGAAGACCAGGAAACTAATTCCTGTGCCACTTGGGAGGGTTGGTTGAAAGGTCAAGCCTGCTTGAGAGCTCCTGAGGCATAATGTGAGTAGGAGAGGTCTTGCTGGTGCTATGGTAGGCATTAGCATTGGTAGGGAAGAGACGTCTTCTCCAGTCCTCTCTGCTGGCTGTGCAAGGAATTCTGGACCCTAACCCATAGTGAGCAGCACACCGTATGAGGTGTTTGCGTGGCTCATGGCTGTTGAATTTCCCTTGCCACGTTCAAGAACCTCAAGCAGAGAGAAAAATTAATTTAACTAGAGGTCGAAAGGTCTCCAATAAAGACTAAGCCTTGCTGTTATTCTGAAGCCCAGTTTCCATTAACTCCTTTCAATGCTGATTTAGAATGACAAAATGGAAGGGAATGCTGGCCAACGTATGTTCTGTTGGTTACAAAATCACTGCTGATCAGCCAGGGGATGGGACTGCCATAAGAGCATTTACTGCTGCCAAGGAAGGTGGCTTTGGCCAGGACACGTGTAATAACGTGTGGTGACGGTGACAGGTTAAAAATGAGCCATTGTGAGGCTTTGCATGAGGATAGGTGTTTGGTATTAATGATTACCGTGAATTAGCTAACTGGAAAGGGGCTGAACAGCTAATGGTAGAGTTCATGCCGACCTATTGGTGACCTGACCCCTTTCCCGCTCACTTGATGCCCAAACCTCGTTTCTGGCTGCAGAGCCATCTTGCAGCTGAACACAATGGGGACTGTGCCAACCCAGCTGGGCTGCCCATGGGCTGTGCAGGGCGATAAGAGACTCAGCTCCTGCTCCTTGGGCCCATTCCAGCAGCGCTGAGCACTGCCAGCCCCGGGATGTCTAAACAGCAGCTGAAGGAGCTCCCAAAACAGAAGACATAGCTGAGTGTCCCCTTGTATAGGTGCTGCACCTTGAGTCTGGCTGTGATGTCCTATGATCCACTCTGCTACCATCTCGCTCCTATCCCCTTCCTGCATGGACGCTGCCAGTGGCCTGGGCTCTGTCACCATGGGGGAATGTCTGTGCTCCTGCTCCTTCTGCCCAGTACCTGGATGTCCTTGTGAGCCCCAGCTCCCCTCTCCACTGCAAACAACGTGGTGTTGGGCACCCTGAGCCGGGTGGCCCTGCTAGAGCAGGGATTGGGCCAGAAAAGCCCAACCACAGCCATTTTGTGCCTCCATGAAATTAGCCACCTTCTCTTGTGTTCTCTTCCTAATTAATATCGATAGTCTTTCTTTCCTGATTATCAATATTTGCTGGTTTGTTCCCATCAATCTTTAGGAAACACCCAGGAAGCAGGCATGAATCCAGCAGCTCCATGAATCCAGCAGGAATCATCAGCCCTCTGTGCCTTCCTGTGCTCCCTTCCCAAAGCCCCCCATGAACATTGCAGTTCCCAGGGCTGCACAGAGCTGCTGGTAACCCTGTTAACCTTTGGGTTAATCAAGCAAACTGGAATCCTTCATTAGAAGGAATGTCACTAATTACATAGCCAAGAGGCTAAGAGAGGTTTGCATTGACCCCTGGCAGCAGAGCACAAATCACTGCTGAGCTCAGCAGTGGGGCTGGGAGATTGCTGGAGGCTTGGTTGAAAGGAGGCAGCTTCTCCATCAGCAAAACCTTTTTTCTCACCAATGCTGGGCATTTGCTGGAAGGAGAGCATGCATAGGGTTGGGGTTAGGGTTATGGGGCTGTGGCACTGTCCTGCAGAGATCCTATGCAAGGCAGAAAGTGTTGAGCTGCTGGGCAGGCCAGCATTAGCACCTAGCCAAAAATGCAAACCTGTAGTGGTATGACATGGTAAGCAGCTCTGGGCAAGAGGCTACAGTCTGCAGCTGGGCTTAGTGCTCTGAGGCATAAAGAACTGCTTAAAATGGACAGAGGGCTCTTTGTTTGCTGTGTGAGGTTTAGAAATTAAGCAATATTTAGAAGTAAATATTGATTCAAGCAACATCTGCTCCTACTCTCCACCGGCCACTTTGGCTCATCCCAGGTAGAAAACAGCATATTGCAACACAGCCCAAACCTGACACCGAGCATTTCTCCTAATCAGTGGGGAAACAGGTTCATGGCATTTCCTGAAAATAAACTAACCACACTGACTCTGGAGCTGAAGCACGGCTTCCAAAGTGGCCTCTGGGTCTAGAGAGGTGTTGGGAACATGCTTCTGGAAAGACTGCAGGATGCTCTTGGGGCATTCGTGAGGCATTGGGATTCCAGGCTGGTCTCAGTCACTGCTGGGCACGGGCACACTGGCAGGGCTGGCACTGCTGCTGGAACACTGTGCTGACTTGGGGGCCAAGCAGGTGCAGTAGGCATGTGTGCCCCATGGGCTACCAGCAGGGAGGGAGGTCTGGAAAAGGAAACAGGAAAGAGGAAAGGAAAGGACTGTGGAGATGTGGCACTGAGGGACGTGGTCAGTGTGTTTGATGGGTTGGTGGTTGGACTTGGGGACCTTAGAGATCTTTTCCAATCGTCTAGAAATTCATTCCCATCAGGCTGCCCTCCTTGCCTTTACCCGCCGTGACATGACCTGCGGACAGCATGGGATGGGAACTGGAGCCCAGCTGTTGGATCTGATCACGTTGGTACCTTTGTCATGGGCAGGTTCCAGCTACAGCTGAGCCATAAACTACATATTCCCGTTTCCAGCGGGAAACAAGCCAAGCCCTACAGATAAACCTGAAGCACTGGTGTATGTTGCCCTCAGCCAATCTCACCGTGCCGGCTCCAGCTTCATCCCAGCCCAGTCACAGCAAGCATTCTTCCTTAGGACGCAGCCAAAACTCCAACCCGGTTTCAACCACAAAATACAGCATATCCATATGGAGTTAGAGGAATAATTCTTTCCACGTGGAGATGTAAAATAAGTGATTTTATTTTGCCATCGTTGTCACCTAGCTTGGGTCCCAGCCCAGCTCTTCTCCTGGAGGTGATGTGTGTTTGTGTATTGCCAGTGGCCTGCAGCTGGCCAGAGGGTGTGTTTGTTGGTATTTCTTCATCCTTCGTGTAATTTTTAGCAGCATCTTCTTACTGAAAACAGAACTGCCAGGATGTGCAGCGTTGCGACAAAACGGATTTGTGATGGGCAATAATATCCCCACGTGTCTCATGAAGACATCCTGGAGAAGACCTGATACTTCCTGAACAACAAGGCTGGAGTCCAAGAAGAAGTGCCTTAGCTCTCCTCCTCCTGATCAAGCAGCTCCTGCTTGCATGAGGCTCAGCACTGACCCCCTACCTTGGAAGACAAGAATTTCCATCGTTAGTAAGGATCAGTTCTTGCTGTTTAATCTCAGCTTAATAGGCCTCGTATGAGACATGGGATGAGCAAGCAGGCAGCAAGGAATGCATATAAGTTTGTCCCTCCTGGAATCCCATGGGAAGGCATTTGGCTCTTTGCATCCTTTGGTGGGAAGTGCTCCTCTGAAAAGGACATCTGAGTCCCTCAAAGACCCCAAAAGGCTGGGAGATGCTGCTTTGTTTCTCTAACCATGAACACAAAGCAAAACGATACAGGCTTCTCCAGCGACTTCTCCTCTGTTGTTTGAAGCGCTCCTTTATGTTTTCCAAGCTTTCCCCTGTGTTGTAACCACTTGGTTTGTGGAATCGAGATCTCCAGCTCAATTGAATAAATAAGGATGGGAGATTCCAGTTTTGAAAAGGGAGGAAGGCTGTTTATGCGTGGCGCTGCCTCGCTGTGGGGGCAAATCTTTTCCCCTCCTGCTTGTGCTGTGTTTGGAGGAGCTCTGGACATGAGAAATGCTGCTCTTCTGGGAAAGCAGGAGATGAAAAGATGCAAAATATGAACCAGCCAGACTGAGAGAACTGCTAAAGATGCTGCTGCCCCAAAGCACCTCCAGCAGCCACAGTGGCATGTAGGGCAGGATCACGGTGCGTGATGGATGGTCATTGACAAAGGTCTACCAGAGCCTTCTTCCCTTCTGGGGACACAGAATCATGCCCTTGACCCAACACTGGGACCAGCTGCCCCAAAGCCACCTGCCCTGCTCCAGTGTGGAGCTGCACCCAGCTCTGTGTGCTGGCAGAATGAGATGGAGAGGGTCTGCAGAAGAAGAGGGCCCTGATCTCAGCATTTCCTTCCAGGTTCATCACGACAGCGTGAGGAAGATGAGATGTAATGGTTCCTGCTGGCTGCAGGCTGCCCTTGAGCTGCCCGGCTGCTCTGCTGGCTTCCTCTGCCTGCACAAGTTGCTCTCCAGCCCATCTGCGAGGGCCATTACTGCCTTTGGACCTCGCTACCATTGCCAAGAGAGTGAAAGGGAGAGCGTGAGCCAAAGGGTGCTGGGCACAGCAGTGAGAGTTACTGGCAAACACGTGAAGCTCAGCTCGGGATTCAGTGGGGACTTTCTGCAATTAGGCTACACGAGGCAGGGGGTGGCCACGACAAAGAAAACAGCCCCTCCCGCAGCACTGCAGCCTGCAGGGGAACTCACATGTCACAGCTTGGGAATTTTCCATTTGAAGCCCCTTGTAAAAACAAAGAGCACCTTGCCTGCCTCCAGCTCCTGGCTGTGAAGGGTTTTGGTGCCAAAGAGTGAAAGGCTTCCTAAAAATGGGCTGAGCCAGGGAGGGGGGCAACTTGGGAGCTATTGAGAAACAAGGAAGGACAAACAGCGTTAGGTCATTGCTTCTGCAAACACGGCCAGGGCTGCTCCTCTATAAAAGGGGAAGAAAGAGGCTCCGGAGCCATCACAGACCCCGAGGGGACGGTCTGTGACCAACACCGCTGCTCCCCCTCCTCAACACCCGCCTCCCTGCCCCAACATGAAGCTCATCCTCTGCACCGTGCTGTCCCTGGGGATAGTGGGTAAGTGCCCATGTAAGGCAGTGCGTGGGGGAATGGAGGGCCTGAGCCTTGCAGGAGGCTCTCCCCTCAGAGCAGCTGCTCTGCAGAGCTGCAGCGTGTGCCAGACCGGGCAGAAGCAATGAGAACCTGCCAGGTGCTTGCATAGGCAGCTCTGGGTATCTGCACATGAGGATGCTGGCCTGAGCCTAAGGAAGCAGCTTGGCAGGGGGTGAGGTGAGCATCTCTGAGTGGGGGGAGAGCCCAGCACAAGACCCCCCCCCTGCCACACCTGCTTGTGAAACCAGGCTCCAGCAGGACCCAGGGCAGCCTCACAAAGCACATTAAGGCAGCTCTGTGCGACCAAAATGTGAAAGCTTGCAGCAGTGGGAATTAGGGCTTAGAATTCCTCTTGTGACCACAGTCAGTGTGGGAGGAAGGGAGGTGTCTGTGGGCAGAATTCTGCTTCCTAAAGCCAGTAATAGAGAATGTTTCAGAGGTGAAAAGGAAAATGCAGACAGCGTGGGTTAATCAGAGGGTGAACAAAATGTGCCAGGAAGTGTCTGGAGAAGGCAAAGTGTGCGTCCAGGAGCTCAGTCAGGAGGGGGCACAGCTGAAGAGAGGCATGCAACACAGGCTACCCACTCTGCTATGAGACCCACTGTGTGTTTTATCTGTGCTTTATCTGCACTTTATCTGCAAGATTCCAGTGTTTCTAGTGCTTGGATTGCTGAAGAAGTCTGCCCTGATGCAGTCTTTCAGAGCAGTTATTACTACTTGGGGGGGCTCTTAGGAGAAGAGTTTGGATGGAGTGAAGGGCATACAGTACTGCTGCCATTGGGTGTGCTGATGGGGATGAGAAGTGCAGAGCTACTGTCTCTCTGGGGCTATCTGCAGACCCACTGCTTCAGTGGGTCTGCCTTTTCTTTCTGCTTTTGCAAGGTGATATCTGCTGGAGCGTGTGGATTTGTCCTCCTGCTCCAGTGGGACTGGATCCCACTGCTGGGACTGCAGTGCTGTGCCACCCGGGGGCAGGGGGTCCTCCTAGGTGCTCCCAAAGGAGCATTCCTTTGGAGGTGTGCAGGGGAGGTCCTGCTGTTCACCCAGGGCCATGACTGCAAGGAGACAGGGATGCAGTTTCTCTTCCCCTTGTGCCTTTCTCCCTCTCTGAGGCTATTTCCTTCTGTTCCTTTTTTTGTTGTTTGTTTGATCGTTTTGGTTTCCCCCACAGCTGTGTGCTTCGCTGCTCCCCCCAAGACAACCATCAGATGGTGCACCATATCGTCTCCAGAAGAGAAGAAATGCAACAACCTCAAGGAGCTCACACAACAAGAGAGGATTACGTTGACCTGTGTGCAGAAAGCAACATATCTTGACTGCATTAAAGCCATTGCGGTGAGTGGGCTGCCAAGACCTCTAAGGTCATCGTGTCCAACCCCAGCCCACCCCATAATGCCCCCTCACTGCCACATCCACAGTTCTTCAGCACCTCCCTGTTCTAATACCTCGCTGCTCTGTCTGAGAAGAAATGTTTCCTAATATCCGACTGATTGAACTCTCTTGTTGTTTAGAATAACGAGGCAGATGCCATTAGCTTGGACGGCGGTCAGGTGTTTGATGCAGGTCTTGCCCCATACAAGCTGAAGCCCATTGCTGCTGAGGTTTACGAACAAACCGAAGGTAGGTTTTCTCATGTGGTTTTTAGGGTTAAATGGTGGTAGCAGGAAATGCACAGGAAGAATATAGAGAGGCATAAAAGTTCTGCCACAAATCTGTCTGGTAAGAATTAGCCCCATTGCTCCATTCCTCCCCTCTCCCTGCACTATTCTTCCTCCCTTCATTGTTTCTCCTGCCAGATGGACACTATTTCTCCATTGCTGCCCTTATTACCTTGAGCAATGCCATGGATCCAGAGCCCCCAATCCCTTTTGACCTCTGTTCTGGAGGTCAGCCTGTTTGTACACAATGCTTGGGATCAAAGCAACACAGCTGAGTCATTCCTGACCATTCCTAAAGCTCAGCCACTTTATTAATGTGTAACGTGATAGAGGCAGTGTCATTTTAAAGGCCAAATATGAAACTTTAGAATCAGCATCGTAGAATCACAGGATGGCCTGGGTTGAAAAGGGCCACAGTGATCATCAGTTCCAACCCCCTGCTGTGTGCAGGGTCACCAACCAGCAGCCCAGGCTGCCCAGAGCCACATCCAGCCTGGCCTTGAATGCCTGCAGGGATGGGGCATCCACAGCCTCCTTGGGCAACCTGTTCCAATGCGTCACCACCCTCTGGGTGAAAAACTTCCTCCTAAGATCCAACTTAAACCTCCCCTGTCTTACTTTAAAACCATCCCCCCTTGTCCTACCACTATAAGGCTTGCATGTTTGCTTTAGTGGGCAGCACTGATTGAGGCAAGACCTACCGAAGAGCTGCCAAAAGAACTGTTGAGGTCTCGCAGCCTAATGTATGTGCAGTGTCACGGCGTTTTGCATGGGACAGCATTTTCAGGCCACTATTTATTACATGTTGCAATATGCAGTGCTGGTTCGATACTGGGATTGCAGCTGGGAACGTGAGCAGACTATGAGCATTACTTGGAAGTGCAGCTCTTAATTCTCTGAACCCAGGGCTTTGCCAGGACTTGAAACGTTCCAAATTCTTGCTTTTTTATCCTTTTCTTCTTGCTTCCTCCCCTGCAGGCTCCACAACCAGCTATTATGCTGTGGCCGTTGTGAAAAAAGGAACCGAATTCACCATAAACGACTTGCAGGGCAAGACCTCCTGCCACACGGGGATGGGCAAGTCTGCAGGCTGGAACATCCCCATCGGGACCCTCATCCGCAGGGGGGACATTGAGTGGGAAGGCATAGACTCAGGCTCGGTGGAGCAAGGTAAAGCAAGAGAAATGGGCTGATGTTGGCCTAGGGGGGGTGGTAAACTGAAAGCAGTGTTGCTGAATCTCCTGCAGAAGTTCAGAGGCAGCTCGCAGAGCAGCCAAGCCATTTATTGGGTGTCTTCCCAACCCAGGTCATTGTGGACGTGAGTTTTAAGATAATTCTTGTGTGTTTCTCATCCACAGCGGTGGCCAAGTTTTTCTCTGCCAGCTGCGTGCCCGGTGCCACCACTGAGCAAAAACTGTGCCGTCAGTGCAAAGGGGACCCCAAAACCAAGTGTGCCCGCAATGCACCTTATTCTGGATATTCTGGAGCTTTCCAGTGAGTGAAGGGGTTGTGTTTTTTTGCCATGATGACAGGCAATGCTGTGTTGTAACCAGGGGCTGAAAACATCTGGGACTGCTGGTAATTAGCAGTCCAATTAGTAATGACTGGCAGGTGTTATGATGTGAGCTCAGCAGTTCTATTTTGCACTGGCTTGGGAGCATGCAGTAAGTCTTGGGAGCACTGCACTAAGTCTAACTCGGTTTCTTTAGGATCACTTCTGTGCCATTATATTTACTTCTCTGCCAGCATAACATTTTGGGGCAGACTGCTCTATGATTGCAGCTCTGGCCAAAGCAATTTGCTGAAACAGGAGCTAAGGAAGCCACAATGTCTGTTTGTTGTTGGGTTTTTTTAACATCTCCTCTGCTTCCTCCACCCACAGTTGTCTGAAAGACGGAAAAGGAGACGTGGCTTTTGTGAAGCACACAACTGTTGAAGGTAGGCCTGCGGATCACTGGTTTCTCTCCTTTCCTGTCTGACCTCTTGCTGCCCCTCCATCCTGGCATTAGTCTGCATTGTGCAAACCTTAGTTGGTCCAAAACCTCCCACCTGTTCATATTTGACCCACTGGATTTGTTACTGGATGAGCTCATCCTAGTTGCTAAAGAACGTGACTGAGGTGGGGTCCATTTCCTTCTCTGCAGAAGGAAAACCTGCTGGATTTAAATCCGAATGTTACTATTGGTGCCATGTTATAGAGATAGCCATAGCACCACCACTGCAAATGCTCTGGGCTCTGTCAGTCTGGAGAAGTCTGTGCAGCCTCCATCCTTGGAGGTTTTTTGCCATAGCAAAGAGCAATGTGCTGCTTGTCTCCCTTGCCTTCAGCAGGAATAAATTTGTTACGATGCTCCCCCAGGCCGGGTTTTTGTGTGTGTATTTATGTATTTTGGTAGAGATGCAACACATGGTTCTTCCCTCCATCTAGAAAACGCCCCAGATCAGAAGGATGAGTACGAGCTGCTGTGCCTGGATGGCACCCGGCAGCCTGTGGACAACTACAAGACCTGTAACTGGGCCAAAGTGGCTGCTCACGCTGTTGTGGCTCGGGATGACAGCAAGGTTGAAGATATCTGGAACTTCCTCGCCAAAGCACAGGTATCCTCCAGCTCTGCTCTCCTTCCCCTGCCACCAGCCTCCCCTGCCCCTTGGTTTTGCTTGCTCTTTCTCACCTTCCAAGTGCTCTGGAATGCTATTGGCTGATTTCTTTTTCTCCCCTGGCAGAATGACTTTGGCGTGGGCACCAAGAATAACTTCCACCTCTTTGGGCCACCTGGGAAGAAGGACCCAGTCCTCAAAGACTTGCTTTTCAAAGACTCTGCCATAATGCTGAAGCGCATCCCCTCGCTGATGGATACCCAGCTCTACCTGGGCTTTGAATACTACAGTGCTATCCAGAGCATGAGGAAAGGTGGGAATGGCCTTTTTCGAGTCTAGAGAGTGTTCTGCATGAAGTATTTCATGTGAAAGGTATTGGCTTGTGTGGGTGGAAGGGAATTGGCACGCTCAGAACTGCTACTCAGAATAGCTGTTTCTGGGATGCAAGAATACAGGATCAGAAGGAACGTGCCAAGATATCAAGCCTAGAACTGACCATATGAGAACAGCAAGGGTGCATTGCTTCCATCTGGACTCATCACACATTTCCAAGCTGGTTTTTTGAGTCAGAGGTCCAGCAAAGGACCTCCAAAATCCACTTAAAATCCATAGTCTGGCAGAGATTGCTGTTATAGGATCAGCCACTTTGGTGTTTGTGGAAGGAGATGCATGGACTTCACGTAGCATCAGAACAGGCTATTGAAGTGCTGCTTCATAGAAATATAGGCTGTGCTGCTTCTGGTCCCCATCTTGAGGCTCTGAGTTCAGATCCTCTTGTTGATGTGCACAAAGGGTTTCATGGCAGAGCCACGATCACCCCCAAACCTACCTGATCTGTGGTTCTGCAGAGCTCTGGACTTATTATTTCTTCCTGGCTGGCCTTACAGATCAGCTGACCCCCAGCCCCAGAGAAAACAGGATCCAGTGGTGCGCAGTAGGCAAGGATGAGAAGAGCAAGTGTGACCGCTGGAGTGTGGTGAGCAACGGGGACGTGGAGTGCACCGTGGTAGACGAGGCAAAGGACTGCATCATTAAGATCATGGTATGGCTTTTTTCCTTTCCTTCAGCCTGGGTTCCTTTCAGATGGAGAGGAGCGTTGCCTTTTTCAGCCTGGGAATAGATGTGGGGCCAGAGTCTGCAAATGTTGAATACATTGTTGAATTGTTGAATGCATGGGGCTGTGGGATTCCAAGAGGGGAACCTCCTGCAGCTAACATGTCCCTTTCCCAGATGATGCTGCCCAGCAGGGCTCTAATGCCTTGTCTCTGCCAAGTGGAGATATGGTCTGACGGGTTGGACCTGCAAGTCCTCCAAAGTTCTCCCTCTCGCCTCATCAGACAGAACTCATCTGTCTATGCAAAGAATGGCTTCTCAAGCCCCTTGCCCCCAGCCTGTTTTCCTCCCACCAACTACTTATTTTGTGATCCAGTTTCTGAAAAGGGCTGCTCTGGGGAAATGCAGTGTCATTTTGGGGAAATAGTGTCGTTTGTGGGGAAACACGGTGTCATTTTGGGGAAACACAGTGTCATTTGGGGGGAAATACGGTGTCATTTCATCACGGTGCGGTTTTTGTTGCAGAAAGGTGAAGCAGATGCTGTTACCCTTGATGGAGGCCTGGTCTACACTGCTGGTGTCTGTGGCCTGGTGCCAGTGATGGCAGAACGATATGACGGTGAGTGCAGCCCTGCAGGGGGGACAGGGCTGAAGCAAAAGCACTGCTTTTAGTCTGAAATCCATAAGGTGGCCTTGGTGCTGCATCCTAACTGCTCTTCATTTTGTTGACACATTTGATGCTACCTTAAAAAAGCCACCTGAGCAATTAGTGAGCTTGATTCAGTTTGGGATTTTATGTTTCTTTTGCCTAATATCTTCTTTTTCCTTCCCACAGATGAAAGCCAATGCGGCAGAGCAGGACAACCAGGTAATTACTCCCAACAGAGGAGCAGCAAACAGTCCTTTTGGATAGAAATACAAAAATACATGTGCAGTCACGAGTCGAGAATACATGGCCAAGTCTCTACGTGGAGTCTTGTAAGACCCACTGTGTGCAGTGTTGATGTTAAAAATCTGGGCGGTAAATTGAACACTCACATGGAAATTCAGGGTCTGCTGATGAGAGCAAAGCATCTGGTAGCTGCAATTTGTGTGGAGTTGTGGCTCTCTGGAGTCACACCATGACGCAGTCAGGGCTGCAAAAGGGAAAGGGGGTCTGTGCTGAAGCCTTAGGGAATTGCTCTTTATAGAAATAGAAACGAAGAAGAGAGAAGATTTCATCCATTGCTAAAGGGCAGATACGAATTTGAGAGGCATGCATGATATATATCTTGCTACAGCCTTCTTGCAGACCCAAGTGCCAGAGTTTTAGTGGGGGAGAAGTGACAGGGATAATTATTTCCCAGGAGTGCTGTGGAAGTAGATGCATCACATCTGCAAACTATTCTCTTTTTGCTGCGCGGCTAATCCTTAATAAGCACAAACTATTTCTGCTATGCTGCACGTAGATGCCCTCTGCTGACGCTCTGCTAAGGGAGAGCGGTGGAACTCTGGGGTCAGGCCTTAATTCTCCTCCATCTTTCTCCCCAAAGCATCATACTTTGCTGTGGCTGTTGTGAAGAAAGGCAGCGACGTCAACTGGAACAATCTGAAGGGCAAGAAGTCGTGCCACACCGCCGTGGGTAGGACTGCTGGCTGGAACATCCCCATGGGCTTGATTCACAACAGAACAGGGAGCTGCAATTTCGGTGAGTCAGGTCGTGCTTCTGCTCATCTGAGGCAGAAATCCATGAGGAAAAGTGTTTGGCCACACATCCTCTGCCTTTCAGAGCTTCTCGTGCCTCAAAGACTCTCACTTGGAGATGGAAAATGAGTCTGTTACTTAAGACTGTACTGAGCAAAGTTTCAGGCTGCTGGGGACTGCTTGCAAGCAGGATACAGCACATCAGCTGACTTGAGGGAGCTTTGCTTTCTTTTCACATCTCTCCCTTTCCCCTTTTGGCAGCCCAAAAAGTGTTTCCCAAGTGGGAGGACAGGCTGCTCCTTCTGCAAAGCACAGCGTGGGGGTGAAGGGTGGATTTATGAGTCCCAGAAGGGCTGGGAGCAGGGGACAGAGGCTGATTTCAGTTCAGGAGTCTTCAGGGGTCTGATCTGACTCCCTTGAGAACAGCGGGTTAAAAGCCTGCAGCTCAACTTCCAATTGGTGAGAACTACAGTCCAACAAAAATAATGTGAAATTATGTACCGAGGAAAAATAAACATACAGTTATTAATGGGAAATGTAACCTCAGGGACCTGCTGGTGTTACTAAGTTTTACACAGCCTCTCCAACCTCCTTTCTGCTTTTTCTGTGGTCCCCTCCTCCCCCTGAGCTCTCATACTCCTGCCATACACAGTTGTACCTGCCCGTAACGTGTTATGAAAACAGACCCTGATTCTTTAGAGTGGGGAGAGTGAATTTCTCATATTCCTGCCCTCAGATGAATACTTCAGCGAGGGCTGCGCTCCCGGCTCCCCTCCTGACTCCCGCCTCTGCCAGCTGTGTGAAGGCTCAGGGGGAATCCCTCCAGAGAAGTGCGTCGCCAGCAGCCATGAGAAATACTATGGATATACCGGAGCTTTACGGTAGGTGGGAGTGATGCTCAAGTAGCGCTCAGCCCCCTAAAAAGACAAGGGTCCAGACATCAGGCCTGGTTCTGTCTCCCCTCTAGTGACACAGTAACAGCTCAAGTCCAGGTAATTCAAACTGGGCGTGAATTTAGAATGGGAATGAATCTTGGTTCAATTGCATCTAATAGCGGAGAGACCCTGCTGCAGGGCTGGAGTCACTTTGATGCAAGTTTGGCACTTACACGGCTACTGACATGTGCACCTCCTCTCTTTTGTACTCTGCAGGTGTCTGGTTGAGAAGGGTGATGTGGCCTTTATTAAGCATTCCATTGTGGAGGAAAACACTGGTGGTACGTGGTGATCCTATTGCATGGGGCTTGGTGGGCTGCCCCCCCAATCTGCATCCTTCCTGTTCCCAAAGCATTCATTTTGAATATACATCTATTGCAGTGCCTTATTAACCACAGCCGCCTGCCTCAGCACCATTGCAGAGTATTCTAGCTGCTTGCTTGCCTGAAGTGGAAAAGTTCAGGTCCCATTTCTGAAAGCAGTGGCTGAAGTTTTCAAAGCTTGGGGGGGGATGGGGATGGAAATGCATGGAAAAAGACGTAACAACCTGCCTGTCTGCTCTGAGAGTCTGATTCAGCCCATTGACTGCACCTGAGTTTTACTTGCATCCCTTTCAGTACATGCAGAGCATTGGTGCACATCAGTGCAGGGACAAACACTTTGCTGGTTGCTGTCAGCGTGACTGTGCTTCTTCTGCACGAGATCTCTGAAGCTCCAAACCAATTCCCTTCACAGGCAGAAACAAAGCTGAGTGGGCCAAGGATCTGCAACTGGATGACTTCGAGTTGCTGTGTACCGACGGGAGACGGGCAAATATCATGGATTACAGGGAATGCAACCTGGCTGAAGTTCCTACCCATGCTGTGGTTGTGCGCCCAGAGAAAGCAGACAAAATCCGGGAGCTGCTGGAGAGGCAGGAGGTTGGTGGTCCTGACAGTGCAAGGAATGTTCGGGGCTGGTTTTTACATGGTGTATTGTTTTTAGAGCAGCGATGCTCTGCATTTCACCAAGTCAGCAAAACGGGGTAGATTTTGACTTGCTGATACAGGGTCAGAGCCTCATCCCTTAAGCTTCCCCTTCCTCCATCCCTACTGTTGCTACAGGCAGGTAGAGCAGTTCCCTAGGATAGTGAGCTCTTTGTGGTGAAGAACTGCTACTGAGAGGCTTGTACAAGCCGAGTCTTGCTTTCTTTCTACTTTTTACATACATGTACCTCCTTGTGACTTTATTTCAGGAACGGTTTGGAGTAAACGGAAGCGAGAAAACCAAGTTCATGATGTTTGAGTCTCAAACCAAAGACCTTCTGTTTAAAGACTTAACCAAGTGCCTGTTTAAACTCCGCCAAGGAACGACATACAAGGAGTTCCTTGGAGAGAAATACTATGCTGTGACTGCCAGCCTCAATACCTGCAACCCATCAGGTAAATGTAACAGCCTCAAAAAACAATGTCAGTTAATTGCAGTCTCAGAGATACGGACAGTCCTTCCTGTTGCTACCCATTTATTTTCTAGGAGAAAAAAGAGGGTAACTCGTGAAGCTCTCTTTAGAGCTCCCAGAGTTTCTTGAGCAAACTGAAGCTGGATTGGAAATATATTGCTGTGGTGTCAATGAGAATCCCCTTTAGAAAGCAGGCAAACTGAGAAGCAGTACAATAACCCCCTGCGTCCCATTAGTGTGCACTCAGTGTCATCTGTGGTTAAGGCTCACTCCTGCTGGGATGCTGGACGATGTTGTTAAGGCTGAGTGCTGCTGGTGGGACAGGATTGTGTTGCCTTTTCTGTTTCAGTGCAAGGTCTGAACTCCTCCCTGTCCTTTTCCTTTTCAGATCTCCTCCAGGTGTGCACCTTCCTTCAGGACAAGTGATGGGAGGGAAGGGCCCTTTTAGAAGGGGGAGGAAACTTCACGCCATGACTCCTCTGGTGCCCTCCGCGCGGAACACAGCTGTGCAGAGGGCCCTCTGCCATTGCTGCTTCCTCTGCCCTTCCTCGTCACTCTGAACGTGGCTTCTTTGCTCCTGCCACAGCAAGAAATAAAAGCTCAACATCTAAATGTGTCTCCTGAGGTTTCTCAAGAGTCATTAAGCGCGTTCCTTCCCCGGCTCCCTTTGATGCAGACCAGTGTCAGGCAGCAATTTGGCTACTGCCATTCCAGCTTCCTGCTGCCCGCGAGAGAAACCCCATTCAATCTGTTTCGAAGCGAAATGGATTGGATACGCCCTAGATCCTAATTAGCAGCTGTTATTGCCACCAAGCAGCACACTTAAAACGCAGTGTATGTGTTATTGAGGAGAGGTATATATAGGATATCCCAAGTCAGACCCATGAGGATCATCAACCCGCAGCGCCACCCAAACCCAACGTGTCAGAGCGGTGTCCCATTAGGGACATTAGGCCGTGCCCGCCGCCATGGCGCTGTGCCGTGCCCTGTGGGGACACAACCCCCCCCTGCCCCCTCCCAGCACAGCTCCATGATGCTCAGCGACGGGGGGGGGAGGAGAGAGAGACCGGAACCGGAAGCAGCGCAGTGGGGACGTGTGCGTGCGGGCCATCATGGCGGGCGGCGTGCAGCCGTATCTGGACTCGCTGCGGCGGGAGCTGCAGTCTCCGGGCCCTGCCGCCCTCTCGGTCCTTCTGGCGCTGCTCGTCGTCGCTCTCACCCTCCGTGAGTCGCGGCCCGGCCGGGGGAAGGCGGCAACGGGAGGCGGCGGGGGCTCAGGCTCTTTATCCTCTCTCCCGCAGTGCTGTGGAGGCTCGCTCAGGGCGCAAGGAGCAGCCGCAGGGCCGTGCTGCTGCTGGGCCTCTGCGACGCGGGGAAGACGCTGCTGTTCGCACGGGTGAGCGCTCAGATCGGCCCCGGGCGCGGTTCGAGACCCGCCGAGCGCAAACGTCTGGCTTTATTGTGCGTCTTGTTCTCCCCCACGCAGCTGCTGACGGGCCGGTACCGAGATACGCAGACCTCCATCACCGACAGCGCTGCTGTGTACAGAGTGAGCAACGACAAGGTGAGCGGGGGGGGGCTGCGCGGGGTGCACGGCGCTTCACGGGGCGGATGAGCTGGCGTTCTGCACTATGGGTTCCCCAAGCTGCACTCGTGCCTCTTTTGCTTTTGTATTGGTTTTAAATGTACAGATGGAAACAAAATGTACAGAAGGTATATAAGTGAATGAGTAAAGGGAAAACTCACCAACGGTGGTGCCTTGACTGAAGCAGCTGAGGCAGTCCTCCCTGGTGAGCGATCTCCAAGAGATACTGCTCCAGTGGGAGTCAGCCCTTAAATGAGGTCTCAGAGGGGATGGAGTCAAGCTCCACCCCTTCCGGGAGCACAGCTACATCACTCTCACCTGTGCTCCCACAGCTGACCCCATACTTGCCTCAGCTGATTAATCAGAGGTTCAGGCTGTGATTACCAATCTCCCATACAGCTTTGCAGGCCCCCAGCTGGGAAGCAGCCTGTACCTTTGATACAGCTTTCAGTTAGCGCACAGGGAGAATGGCTGAGCTGGAGTAGAAAGTAGGTTTGCAGAGGAAAGAGTCTCCAGCAGAGCTTCCTTTGGTCCCCAGGGGGGGTCGGTTACTTTCAGATCCTGGTTGACTTTTGTTTGGTGGTGATCTTTTTAGTTTCGGCAGCATTTCTGTTTCTTGGTGGGCTCACACGTGGCAGTGAAGCACGAGGTGGCAGCATGGCGTCTGCTGGTGACCTGCAAAAGCAGAGGATGCTTTTCTGCCTTTTCTCTGACCGTCTTTATTAAAGATAGTAAAAACAAGTGATTAACAACAGTCAGAAGGACTGCAGAGTTCTTCTTTAGTGTCTCTGGGACTTAGCAGACAGGAGATATTTTGAAGGAGAGGTGCTGGGATGCTGTGACAGGCTGCTGCTTTTCTGGTTGAAAGTTCTCCCCCTTCTCAGTAACAACAGGAGTTATCATGAGAATGCTGATGTGGCCCTCAGTGGCTACATCTTGATTAGAAGCCTGGGAGAGGTATTTGTTCTCTTTCATGTCACTGCTTTGTCTGTCTAATAGCCCGAGGAAAGAGAAACATTCCTGCTTTTGATTCAAAGAGCATCTTGTAAGGCTGATCTTGTGCTATTCTCAGCGGTGTTTTGAGTATTTAGGTTGACTTGCAGCTTAAATTCACATAAATTCACATTCAGAGATGGTGGGGTTATTATTCTGCACCAAGGATGTGCAGAACAGGAGTTTGTGATTTTGCTGTGCCGAGTTATACTTCTAACAGAGACAGAGTGAATCTGCTGGTGTAATGACCAAAGAACTCACAAAGGTTTGTCACTCACGCTGTGATGTGGTTGGTAGTCAGCTCTGTTGCATGGTTTGCTGGTGTTGGCCGTCCTTACAGAGTCCTGTCCATGAATGTTGTTTCTCAGTGATTTCCTTTGCCTGTCAGAATCTTTGGGGTTGGTGGAGAGATTGCAGCCTGGGGTGGATTACACACTTCTGTCCTGCGTGAGGTTCACTCACGTGCTTCTGCCCTGGCACAAGCTAACTGCAATCTGCTCCCAGATTGGTTTTCTGCGGGGTGTGATTGCCATTATTCCTGGTGTAAGCGCTGCTAGCACTTCCTCTCTTTTGTTCCCAGGGCACTAATGTGACTTTAATCGACCTCCCAGGCCACGAAAGCTTGCGACTTCAGTTCTTGGAGAGGTTCAAGGCTGCAGCCAGGTAACGTGGAGATGGACGGGGTGCTGGTGGGGTCAGCTAATGTTTGTACCAGGGATGAGACATGTGAGGGTGCAGTGAGCCAGGTAGGGGTTGTGCTGTGTGTGCCCTGGGAGTCAGAGCACTGCCTTAGGGTGCTTCAGGAGGTAATGCAGTGGGGAGGCTTAGGCCATGTGGTATGTCTTGGGGACACAGGGGGGCAGGTTTTCTGCTGGATATCAATACGAAACATATTTCACTCCCCATGTGCTAACCTGCTTTTTGCGTTACAGAAGTTCATGTCCTACATGTGTTCTTTTTTCTCAGGGCCATTGTGTTTGTGGTAGATAGCGTAGCCTTCCAGCGGGAGGTGAAGGATGTGGCTGAGTTCCTGTACCAGGTCCTGGTTGACAGCACTGTTCTCAAAAATGCGCCTGCACTGCTGATCGCTTGCAATAAACAAGGTATTGGGTGCTGCCCTGTAGGTGGGAGTGGTGATTCCGTCCTCAAATAATTATTAGAGTTAATGCCCTGTGTAGCAGAAATGCTAAGCCATGGCCTGAAGCAGTGATTGAGCACTTGGTGGAAGGCAGGGCCAACCCAGGGCAGCTCAGGTGTCAGCCAGGATGCACCCCTTTCCAGACTTCATTTAAGGGTTGGCAGTGGAGGGGAGGGTATCTTGCTGGAGTGGAGCTCCCTGCCTACCTGAGGCCTGAAGATAAGCAGCTTTTTTTCCTTTGTTTCTGTGTCTATGTCTGCTGCACTTGGGCTTATCTTCACTTGCTGAAGCCTGGGACTCTGTTACCCCACTGTCATTGCTGTGTTTTCTATCACATTATAGTGCTACACCATGCACGGTGAATTTCTTAGGGGTCAGGGTTTCAGCAAAATGAAGGCAGAAATTTAGTTGTAGGCTTGGACTACTCAGCAAGAATGTTTCTTGCAGCCTTTGGAAGAATTCTTAGGGCAGGTATGTCAAATAGCTTTGCAGAAAAGCACCACTTGAAGAACTAGAGATCGTTAGACAGGCTTAAGTGGTCAATCCGTGCAGCTTTTCCTGCAGAGGTGTGGATCCCTGTAGGACAATTTGAAACTTTCTACCAGTGCCAGGTTTGGTTTTCTAGTTTTTTCTTGCAGTATCATAGGAACATCTTGGGGCCTTCAAGTTCTAGAAGGCACTGTGTGCTGAGCTCTGTAATGCCAGGACAGGTGAGCATCCTTGTTTGAAGTGATTTACTGCCCTGTTTCCAGACTGTGAGAAGAAATTGATCCCCTGCCTTAAATTTGGTTCTGGTTTTGCTCTCATTCATGCCCACAGATCTAAAGCTCTTCTGTACCTTATCCAGGCACTTACACCGTTGCTGTTGTCTCATTAAGTCTTATGACAATAAGACTTAATAATAAGATCAAGCTTTGCTGTACCTTTCGGAGCAGGAAGCTAATCTGGACATAATACCAAAGAGCTAATTATTTCCTTTTCTGCTTTCTCTCTAGATGTCACAATGGCAAAGTCTGCAAAACTCATTCAACAGCAGCTGGAGAAAGAGCTGTAAGTGTGAAACTGGGTCTTAAATTCTCTGGGCTTCTTCTGTGTCTTCTCCTTTCTGTCTTTTCTGCCTGTGTTTAGTGAGTCCTTTAAGCACATCTGTGTTCACTGAATAAAAAGAGAAGTCTGTTTTGTGTAGGTGTAATCAGGATGAGAGAAGCACTAAGATCTGGTAATGTTCCTAGCTTGACAAAAAGAAGATGGGTTGTGTATTGCTTCCTTGAAGCTGTGGTGTGGAAAACCAGTGCTCCATGATTCGTTTGTAGCTCTTTGACGTCCAAATGAGTGCTCCTGGGATGCAGTTGTCACTTGCCTCATTGGCCAGTGGGTGGCAGCAGGGTGATTTGTACTGTTGCATTTTCACTGCTGAGTACCTGACCTTCCCTTCTGCAAGGCAAAGTCCATGGTAGAGATTGCTGTTTGCATCCGTGCCTGGTGCAACTTGACTTCCCTAGCTTGGTTTTTGGAACACTAGAAGCAGTCAAACTGCAGTGCCTCAATGCCTCAATGCTGCTTGTTCCAGTGCTGCCTCTAGTTTGTACTTTGTGGGAGCAGGATGTCTGAGTGTGAGCAGTGAGGTTTTTCCTCCCTCCATATGGGTGGCAGGTTGCTGAGATGCTGCCACAAGATGAAGGGCAGAAACAGCAAGTGTTGCAGCCTGGGGTTCTTGGCCAGGCACTGCTCACTGGAGCACTGGGAAGGCTCAATCTACCTCTCAGTCTCCAAAAGTATTTGGCACATTTAGGTGGCTATGGGGTGAAGATCTGCATGATCCCTGATGTCTTGGGTGCCTCTTTTCTCAGATAACCTGTCAGAACAATGCAGATTTGAGCACTGTAGGCTAAACATCCTTTTAGCTTTAGTCGGACAAGCAGCTCTCACAGTCTGGGTTCATTCCCTACCAATGGAAAAGTGCCTTTGTCTCTTCAGAAGTTCTGCTTCTTTCACCAAACCCATGATCTGTCTTTCTCTTGAACCTCTCTCAGTTGTGCCTTGTATCAGCTGTTTACAAGTGGACAAAGCACCTGTCCCTGCCTGTGCCTTGTGGGGAAGGGACATAGGTATGCCTCTGGGGCCTTCTGTCCCTGGTGTTGCTGATGTCCTGCTGACAGCTGAAACCAAAGCATCTCAGTGCTTACGATGTAGGTGTCATTTTGCTATTTCAGAGTTCCTGATCTTCTTCTCCTTTCTCTTTCTGCAGAAACACCTTACGAGTGACCCGCTCTGCAGCCCCCACCAGTCTGGATGCCTCAGCCACTGGGGGACCTGCTCAGCTGGGGAAGAAGGGCAAGGACTTCGACTTCTCTCAGCTGCCCATGAAGGTGGAGTTTGTGGAGTGTAGTGCTCGTGGCAGCAAGGGAGAGGAGGGAGATGCTGACTTTGAGGACCTTGAGAAATGGCTGGCCAAGATCGCCTGATTGGAGAAGGGCAGGGTGAGAGGGAGAGACCTGAGGACATGGGGGGGGGGCACATCTAGGGAGTGAAAGAAAATAGATGGTTTGAAGTACTCGGATCCTACCAAAGCAGAAAGTGTATGCTGGAAAAGCATTGCATTGTCTTCCTCTGTTTGGGAGCATGTAACATTTACTGGTGTGATTTCCTCTCTGTCTCTGTTACACCACCACCTTTTTTTCCCTCTCTCCTCTATGCTTTTTCCTGCGTTACTGACCCAATAGGCTTCTATGTTTCCTTGAAATCTTTTGTATTTCTTTTGTATTAAGAAGGAACACACTGCCAGGTGAGTATAGAAACTGTAATCTGTCCTTTTCTGCTTTGTTTTAGCATTGTATTGCTGTATCTTCACAGAGTGACTGATCTCCCAGTTCTGACTTACTTCTTTCTGCAGCCTCCAGCTGCTTGGGAATGCTGCCCTGGCAAAGTGCACAGATTCTCCCCATTGGGCAGTCACTGGGCTTGTCCTCTTGTCTTCTATCTCCTGACTATACCTGGCCTGGTGTAGTCCAGTTTTTGTGGACCTGGAGTGACTTGTTAAATTTCAAAGGCAAGCTGGTTGATCTGCCCTTGTCACTGTGCAGCGCCTATGTCTGGCTGTGGTGCCCATGTCTCTGGTTGATTCCTTTTGCTGGACAGTTCTTGGGAGTTGTTCTTTCTGTCAGGGCTATGCCTTGAAAGCTCGTTTCACTCTGTTCTTCTTTCTGTACTTCAGGCTCTTCTCCAACAGACTGTAAACGCACTCTGTGAATGGCAGTTACAGAATGGTCCTAGCTGGAACCAATGGAAGTGACATTCATATCTATGTTAGGAGTTAGATCTTCTGTCTCCTGCCTGTCTCCTATCCAGTGTCTACCATTAGGAGCCCTTTTTGTGTTTTTCATCACAGCAGTTGCAGCAAAATGAAGAGAAAGATGAGCCTGATAGCACGTCAGTGTGAGCGTGATTCTTCCTTACGAGGAAGATGCTCAGTGGAGAAGAACATGAGAGCTTTTCCCAGTATTTGTTTGGGGTGGTTGAAGCCAAAGCTGCTGCTGTGTGTGATCTCATCAGTTAACCTTCAGGGACTGCTGCCTGGTGCTGTAGCTCTTCGGGAGGCTCAGCTGGGCTGCTTTGAGGCTTGTTGAGACAGTAGTTGGGTCTGATTCAGTATGCCTTAGACCTGAACTTTCCAAAAGTTCCTTTGCTTTCCCTTTTCTTTGCTGTAGCCAGGAACATTGGTTGTGTTGAGGGAGAAATTGCAGCAGCATCTGTGAGACTCTGTTTCAGTTTGTCCTTTCTGAACTACAGCCTTAAGACACTTGTCAGTTGCCCTGCCCAGCAGCTTGATGCTGTGGTGTGGGATGCTGGCTCTACACAACATCTCTGTGAGGAGGATTACTCTCCAGGATTCGATGCTGGGAACTACAAGGTCCTACTGCATTAAAGTTTTTTCCTCTAGTTTTATTGGTTTTTGTTTAGTTCTAGGCAAGGAGCAAACTTATGGCTCCTCATGCACCTTTTCTGTCCTTTGTGGGTTTCTCTCTGGTTTAGTCCTTGCTTAATGGCTCATCTGATCTGTTATGTTCCTTTCTGGGCATCGTCTGACTCCTTGTTTTACTGCCAAATGTTAGTAGTGCTGGGGGGAATACAAACAGGCTTCAGCAAAGGCCTGTGCTCACAGTGGAGCTCTAAGGATAAGCTGGGAGCTGTGCTGTCCCAAATAGGAAGGTGAGAGGGATTATATTTAGGAAGTATGTTACATTTTGATACTTGCTGCAGCCAAAGCATTGCTGAAGTGTGTTTGTTGTGCTTGAGCTCCCTTTGCTGCAGAATATTGCTGTTCGCTTGAGTGGTAGTTCTGTTTGCTAAGACCTACCTCCTTTGAAAGCAGAGACGGAGCATCGCCATCGGCTGGAATAAAGTAGTATGAGGAAGGCCCTGTTTGGTTTTAAGTTATTCAGTTTGAAAAATATTTCTGTAATAAAGCATTTGACTAAAAGTCCTGGTTTGCTCATTCTCTCTTGACCTCTGCCTTGGCTCTTCTTAGCAGTGTCAGGGTCTACACTGCTCAGGCTGAGCATCCGCTGCATGGTTCCATTCCTCTCCACTCTATCTTGCTGCAGTTTCCTTCCCTCTCTCCATCTCAACTTCATCACCTAGACCCAGTTCACCACCCTCCAGCCCCAGCTCTGCTTCTCCAACTCAGCTCCATCCCATCATATAGCTCCATCATAAGCCCCTTATCCCCCCTTGCCTGCCTAAAGGGTGGAGGTGATCGATGCACCATGTGGAAAATTGACCTTTATTAAAAAAACCACAACAGTAAAACCCATTCCAAAATGTTCTGTACTAAACCACAAGAGACGACTTTTCATGTCCATGCTGACCTGTGCAAGAGGGATGGGCTGGGGCAGACAGGGAAGCCCCCAGGACTTGGCAGCAACCTTGCTTGCTCCTATCCTGCCTGGAAAAATCACTGGTGAGCAGGACTTGCTTGCATCTGTATGTGGGTCCAACTGGAACACAGCCCCCATCTGCCTCCTGCGAGTGCAAAGTGGGTGAGTCTTGGATGACTCGTGGAGGAGCTGGTCCCTGATGTGTCCAAGCCTGCATCCAAAGATGGGACCAGTGGGGATTGTCCTTTGTTGGGAGCACAGAGATGCCCTCTCCCTGGGCTGGGTTGGCACAAGAGGAGGGAGGAGCTGCTATGTTGAAGTTGCTCCATTACAAAAGAAGGAGAAATCAACCAAATTCCCCAGAAGGCAAAGTGCTGGTGGTGGGAAAAGGAAGTGCAGTCATTCCTTGTGCAGTTACACCAGGCCAGCCGCCTTCTCCTGCACATTGTACTCCTTACTCCTCTTCACCTTCCAGCCAATGAGCGCAAGGAGGATGGTGCCCACCACTATGTATCCCACCTGCAGCCCCAAGTATCTGTAAAGAGAAGAGGAGGGAGATGCCCTATCTGGAGGCGGCCCCAGAGGCCAGCTTTGGGGACTGTCCCCATGGCAGCTCCAGGTGCCACAGCTGGAGACAAAGTACCTGTTACGAAGGAAGTCGTTGTTGTAGTAGGCACAGAAGCGGCGCTGTGAGCACTGTTTCTGCCAGTAAATGCAGGAAGAGTCGATGAGGGCACCAAACATGGCCGGAGCTGGCAGCCAGGCTTTAGAGAAGAGAGGATCATGTCAGGCTCTCTGCCTTCCTTGTGCTTCACCTGCTGCTTCCAAGGAGGTCCCAGTGCCTCCAGCAAGCCTCAGAGTGCCCCGTCACCCCCCAAGCCTCATCAGGAGGCAGTCACTCACCCAGCAGCCTCATCAGCAAGAACTGGACCCCGATGGCAAATGACTTCTCATCCTGGTTCACCACCCTGCAAAGGAGAAGCCAGGTGAGGTCACAGCTGATGGCAGCAGTGTTCTTCTGGTTTCAGTGTCAGGTTCATAGCCACAGACCCAGTTTCTCCCCAGTTCTTCCAGTTTGGAATGGAGAACAGAGGTTGAACAACCCCATGGGGCTTAGGAGGTCTGCACCAGGGAGAGCTGCTGAGATCTGGGGTGAAAGTTTGTGGGTATGCTGTGGCATAGGGTTTTGTTCTTAAGTAAGGCTCTGCTCCATTCTCCCTGACATAAAATGAGGGGAAAACCACTGCTGAAATGGGAAACATTCCGCTGTTTAGGGAATTGCCCCACTTCACAGCCAGGCGTGTGGAGGAAGGGGTTGCTTTTCTGCAAGAACACTCAAAGCATTAAAAGAGGGGGGTTCCTTCTTCCCTCCTGTTTCTGATGAAGGAGAAACCTGCAAAGCTTGGTCACTTAGTGAATGACCGTCTGCCTTCTCACATCTTTAATGCAGCTCAAACATGTTGCCCCACAAGCCCCCCTGCCCCACTGCTCACCTTAACACCATCATGTAGAGAGGGTTGTGACACAGGCAGGCCACCAGGGCAGCAAAGGAGATGAGGAAGATGGTGGGGAGGAGCATGTGGGAGCAGCTGAGGGGACAGGAGCCCATCTTGGCAGAGGACAGCCCATTGCCAGCAGAGATCTGGGAACAGTTCCTGTAGATCTATTGGAAACATTTGAAAACAAACAAACATTCAAAGCTCCCCTTGTCATGTTGTGAGAGGGGTGGGATATGACAGAGGCTCCCAAGGGGGTGGTAGAGTCATCATCCCTGGAGGTGTTCAAGCAAAAGGCAGATGTCACACTGAGGGGCACAGTCTGGGTGGTCACAGGCATGGGTTAGACCTGATGTTCTTAGTGGTCTTTCCAACCTTAATGATTCCGCGATTCTATGTGTCAGACCACATCACTTAAAGGAGTGATGAAAGCATCAGCATCGTTGGCATCATGTTGGGTGCCCCGACCCCCTGCAAGGGGATGTGCCACCATTCCCTACTCATCCCAGGGCTTTCTAGCCCACGGCAGGGCCTGCCTACCCTTAAGGTAGACCCAAGCCTCCCTGCTCAAAAGCAATTCTCCCAGGAGACCTTCCTAACTATAGTTTCCTGAGCTGCCTAAAATCTGCTCTCCCACAACCAGGGTCGAGGTTTTTGTAGCAGTATTCTTCCTAAAAACTGACTACTTCATGGTCACTGTGGCCAAAATGGCCACCAATCACCACCTCATGCACAAGACCTTCTCTTGTTCACAAGTGACAGATCTGGAAGGGTTAACACCTGGCAAGCCCATAGAATCAATGAATGGTTTGTGTTGGAAAGGACCTTACAGCACACCCAGCCCCAACCCCTGCTATGGGCTGGTTGCTCCCCACCAGTTCAGGTTGCCCAGGACCCCATCCAGCTTAGCCCTGAGCACCTCCAGACATGGGGCACCCACACTTCTCTGGGCAGCAGTGCCAGGGCCACACTACTCTGAACAAACAATTTCCTCCTCATATCCAACCTAAATTTACCCTCATTTAGTTTAAAGCCATTATTTCTTGTCCTGTCAAGTTGAAGTCAACAAGGGCAGTTGATCTAGGGGTCTTCCCTTAGATCCTTCAAGAATAGCTCCAATAATCCAAATGGCTCTTACCACACTACTACATCCAAACTCCTACAGCACTGCAATAGTCTCCAATGCAACTGACAAGCAAGGTGCAATCTGCAAAACCTCAAACCTTCTGGAAATGCTTTGGACCTTGGCACGGCCACAACAGCTCAGCTTGGAAGTTTCTCCCACTACTCACCACCTGTCTGGGAGCTGAGGAATCAGTGCTGCTGTTGGTGCAGCCGGCGAAGCAGGGTGAGATGTACTCCACGTTGTTTTCTCCGCACACCGGGTGAAAGACGTGCTCGGAGCAGCGGCACCCACTCGGTGCTTTAATTTCTTGCTGGGAACCCAGCATTCTGCCAATGAAGAGAAGATAAACACAATAATAATAATTAAAAGAAGTAGAAATAGGGCAGAAAGGAAAAAAAAACAGTCCTTCTCCCCAGTCCCCTTCCTAGCTAACCTGTTTCCCTGTTTCTATGCACCCAGGAGCAGGCTGGTCCTGTGCCAGACCCCAACCCCCTGCAGGTACCTCTGCAGTGCATGGGGAACTTAGCAGCCCGTAATTATGTTATGTCTGCAAACCAGCACTCACACACTTTTTCTTTTCTCCCCCCCCCTTCCCACCCCAGCTGAAAACTAATCAGCAAATGCCTGGAGAAATGTTATCTGGGCTCCATCCAAAACCGCGCAAACAGATGTGCGAGGAGCCCCAGCTGGAAACGCCACCCAGACGACAACTGGAAGCAGGCTCGCTTCCAGACAAACCTGATGACAGTGTGTAAGGCAAGAGGATAAGCTGCACGATCTGTTCTGTCTTGCCTCGCTACCCAAGGGAGCTCAGCTGCTGGAGCAGCACCCTCTGCCTGCTGCCCTGGGGTGCATCCTTGTGCTGGTGGGCACGGTCCACCTGGCACTCAAGGGGAATGGTGTTTTCTTGTTTCTGAAGGCTATGGCTCATGGCTCAGAGATGAGAAAGAAGGGTCTGTTTGGATGTGACATCCAAGGGGACAGTCCCTTGGGTGGGTTAGGCAATGCTGTCATGTTCCTGCTCCTCTCCAGCCAGCACAAGGCAGCTGCTCCAAGTGGGAGCACTGACAACTCCAGCATGTGCCTTTCCCAAACAGTCCCATCCCTCTCATGGACTCATGTCCCAGCATGCAGACAGCAGTAGCTCTGTGGGCTCCTGAGCTGCTAGAGGTTGAAACATCTACCAAGCTCCCCTGACCTTACAGCTCCACATGGCCCACCTCACATGCTACACTGAACTGCAGAAAAGCTGAAGGTGAGGTAAGGACAGTGGCTGCAAACATGAAATGAATCTCTGCCTTCCTCCAGCCTCCTTTTTG
The DNA here is from genome assembly GCF_039878825.1 of Excalfactoria chinensis. Classification (NCBI taxonomy): domain Eukaryota; kingdom Metazoa; phylum Chordata; class Aves; order Galliformes; family Phasianidae; genus Excalfactoria; species Excalfactoria chinensis. The sequence goes on along the minus strand of NC_092833.1, from coordinate 1,453,801 downwards.
TCATGCAAGTCCACCTACCAGCTTCCCATTCCACCAGCAAAACCCATCAAGTCCACTGAGTCCCAGGACTAATGCAACCAGCAAGAGGTCAGCACCATGAGGCCAAGGTGCCTTCCAAAGTGTAGCACGTGGCATCTAAGCTTGAGCAGAGGGCACAGAGTCTTGCTCTCAAGCAAAGAGTCAATGGGGATGCCAACAGGGATGACAACTGGACTATTGTATGATCCTGAATTAATATTATGTGCCATACAGACCTTATAACAAAATACTAAAATGCTGTCCAGGCATGAGCTTGTTGTTTTGTCTTATTTAACTGGGCATGAAGAGCCCTGTCCCTCACTGTACCATGGGATGGGAGCTTCAGCACTGGCAAAGGGAGATGTTTACGAAGGTGCCTTACAGATATGCTGATGGTGCATATAATCTGTGCGTTATGCACTTGACAGCAAGCCTGGGGTGGAGTCTGAATGTCACTTCAATAACTAAAAAGAAAATCATAGGGTAATAGTCAAAGGTTTCTACCCAGGTGAGCAGAAAGCTGTTGTCCAGCTGGAACAGGAGCAGCACATTCCACATGGACATAGGTACTGACACTACTACTTTCCCCCTAGAAATCTAGGGCTAGAGAGAAAAATACACCCTGAGAAATCAGGAATAAATGTCCTTTCAAGCTTTCTGTGCTGCGTAGTTCTTATCTCTCCTCCAGGACTGACCCCATGGATAATCAAGTCAAGAGTTGGAGAGGGTAGGAACACAAAGCTGGGAACAACCCAAGTGCCTGCGTTACCTGGAGGGGTAGATCCCATCGATGAGCCCTGTGGAGCAGCCCATGAAGAAAATGGGCAAGCAGATGAGGATGGAGAAAACCAGTACCACCACGGAGAACCGGGGGATGGCCCGGAGGGAGAAGGCAAAGCGTTTCATGATGATTCCTCCTAAGAGCATCCCAAGCGCTGCTGCTGGCAGGTTGACGGCTCCTGCAGAGGAACGAAGGCATCAGGCAGGGCTCCTGCCTGCCAGGCACCTTGCTGCTGGCTGGAGGTCGGGGACCTCAGTGTGGCTGGGAGAATCCACAGACTCAAGGCAGAACCAAGACCCAAACAGTTGGCACCTATGAGAACTCTCAGCCGCAGGAGCTTCACTTGGAGATGTAGAAGCAAGCCTTGGTGCGTAACCACTTGTTTTGGCCAACTTCTTTCAGCATCAGAGCTATGCAGACCTGCTTCACCCACGTGCATTTCCAACAAGAGCTGCTCTGGCCCCCAAGAGCAAGTGAACAGATGTGGTCATCCCCAGCTCACCGATGAGAAAGTTGGCATAAGAGGGAGTAGCGCCGTACTGCTTCTCCAGGAACTTGTTGAGGAAGGTGGCAAGACCCGCAATGACAGAGGAGAAGCTGCATTGAGCAAGCACCAGAAGGATAAACAGGGGGTTGAGGAGCAGCTTGAGGAAGATCTTTGGGAATCCTGTGAGGAAACAACAGGAAAAACAAATTTTAGCTACAAGGTCGCGACATGGCTCCCGTGGCTGAGGAAGACAGCATGGTTTCCTGATAGGACATTGATAGCTCCCCTGCCTGGCCAGGACATCCTGGTCTTGAAACTCAGGCAGACTGACTCCAGGCCTCTCAGAAGCAGGTCTGTTTATTTGGCCTCTAATTAGCTTTCCTCTTTCAGTTGAGTGCCAGCATCCATCAAAGTTCAGTGAGATAGAGAAGAAGGGGCTGATGGCCACAGGATGTGACTGCAGTGGATGGGGAGGGAGTGACTTCAACTGGAAGCAAGTCATTATGAGCCTAAGAAAGGTCATCACATGGTCCCTTTCACCAGTGAAATCCCAACAGCTACTCATAAACAAGATGGTGAGCCGAGGTGCAGTGACCTCTAGGCAGTAGCTGGTGGCACCAGCAGCCCCATGGCTTCCTATAGAGTCTCAAAAGTACCATCAGAAACAATTCAAACCTCAGTGCTGGTGACTAAGAGCAGGGGGGAAGCAGCGTCCCTCCTTCAGCAGTCATAGAATCATTTCCAGCCTTAAGCTGGAAAAGACCACTGAAATCATCCAGTTCAACCACCACCTACCCCCAATACTGCCCACTAAGTTCCTCAGTACCATATGTCCACGGTTCTTGAGCACTTCCAGAGATGTTAACTCCACCATTTCCCTGGGCAGCCCATCCCAGTGCATCACCACTCTTTTGGAGAAGTTCCCCCTAATACTGAACCTGGCACAACTTGAGGCCATTCTCTCTCATCCTAATTGTTCTTAAGGAAGGATGGTGCTCACGTGCTATAGCCTTGGAGGGGCCTGACTGGCATCTCCACCCAACGCAGTTGAGGTCAACTTGTAAATGCTGATGTTGTAGAGTCTGCCCAGCCCAGTCTAACACAGGATACAGCACACACCACCTCCCTGCCCTCCTCTCCCCCCATTCACCCTGTAAATGTCAGTTCTTTACTTTTGATAAATTCCAACAGGGAGGTTTCTTCAAATTCCCTCTTCTCCATCTTCCTCAGCATGCTGTCCTCTGAGCTTGGGTCCTGGGGAGGGAGAGAAGATCATCCTGCCATGAGAGGAGTGATGGTGCCTGTTTGGTGCTGTCCTGGGACTCAGTGAGGCCAGGGAGCAGCAGAGCCCATCATGGGCATCTTCAACCCTTGAGTAGAGCCACAAGACTCAATTTAGAGAGGTTTTAAGAGCTTGGAAAGCTTTGAACTTTGACCAAAAGGAAGATATTGCTTAAATTCTGGAAATAAAAAAGGGGAAGTGGAAGTTGGAGACCGCCCAGCTCCAGTCTGGTGGGTCCTTAAACTATAATCCTGAAATATCTAGGGTTTGATTTTGACCTCTAAAGAAGCAACGGTTAAACAAGACCAAAACTCCCCCAAACCTTATTTTTCTTGAAACAAAACCAATGAGGCTTGGCTTTGAAAACACTGACGTGGAATGTTTTGATAGTTCTATGTCTTTTTTTTATTTTTTTATTATTATTTTTTTATTTTTTTAATTTGTTTTAATGGGAAACTTGCCTTGTTTCTTCCCTATTTTTTTTTTCCCAAACAAAAAGCCCATTTTCCACACAGTGACTGTAACCTCATAAAAAGCATTGTGGTAGGGTGTTGAGATACGGTCATTACCATTGACAGGGAATTGGACACTGGCAGGGTGAAGTCACCAAGGAAAGACCTCTACCAAAGAGGAACCCCAAGAAGACCTGCAGCCACCACCCTACCCCGGTAAGGCCTTCCTGAGGAGGAGTCTCACCTTTCCTTTCATCATGTACCGAGGGAAGAAGAAGTAAGGAATGGATGTGAGCACCAAGCAGCCGGAGGAGATCAGCAGCCCCAGCCACCAGGCTCCGATCCACCGCTGGTCCTGCGCGGTCAGGGTCACTGTTGCTGCAAGACACAAAGACCCACCATCAGAGCTCTGCCTCTACAAGTCCAGTGGTAGAAAGGGAAAATATCCACATAAACATGGACAAAGTGGTGTGAGCACGGTCTATGGGTCTCTATGCTGGTGTGGCAAAAGAAGGGAGGTGAGAGCTCCCACCCAGCTTGTATCAAGATGAGCCCTGGCTTCTGGGTATCAGTGAGTTCCTCTGCCCATATATGTGTGTGTGGCTGAACTTTCCTCACTCGTCCCCACCCAAACTGCTGTGAGCCTCAGCAGTACCCATGGGACACATATAATCAATATCACAGCACACTGATAGCATGGGTTGGGTTGTGACCATGCTGTCTTCCCAAGCTGCCCAAGTGAGATGGGGACTGGGAAAAGGCATGGCCACTTTCCTGGAAATGTCTCTTCTCCCACTGATTCCAGGCTGGACAACTCAGCCTCGTGCTGGCAGAAGAACACTTCTAATGAGAATGTCTTCCGAATGGACAAAACTCCGGGTGCTCACACCCTTTGTCCGGAAAAAGGAGGAGAGACAAGCACTGCTCCATCCCAACGTGGACATCCTCCGGCTGCTCACTGGAGGTCAAAGGCTCGCTTGGCTTGGCACAAGTAGCGCATCTCCCCACTGCAGGGAAATTTTGGGTCGGCTTCCTGCCCAGGACATAGAAGCAGTGGCCCCCTCCCCTCTGAACAATCGCCTCACTGCCCCGAAAGCACCGATCCACTGCGGATGTGGACGTCATCATGGAGCGACTGGGCAGGAGATGCTATATCTGTCTGCTGCCACAGGGTGCGAGCCAAGGCTTTTTGCTGTTTCCTGTCTTGGGTTCATTTATTATTCTTATCAGGCACGGGACAAATATGTCATGCAGGCTCTGATCTCTCAAAGGAAACACAGGAAAAGCCACATTATTGATGAAGCCAGGGAGAATTCTTTAGTGATTAAGTTACCGGGAATAATAAGCACACACTGTGGATAGAGGAAACGAGACCTATGGTGGTGCCAGGTTGGTTCCATCCCTGCAGATGCTGGTGAAGGGTGGTGGGAGGGAGGCTGAGTGGAATCAGAAGATCAATAAAGTTGGAAAAGACCTCTAAGGTCATCTAGTCTAAAATTCGCCTATCACCAATATTGCTCACTAAACCACATTCCTCATCAGACAATGATTCCACCTGGGCAGCCTGTTCTAGTGTCTGACCACTGTTTAGGAGAAGATTTTCCTCACATGCAACCTGAATCAAGACTTCCCATGGACATGCAGGACAATGGCTGCCCCGTGGCTGTCTTCTCCCTTCTGGATGCTTTAGGTGACCTCGATCCTCCCTGGCACTGCGCGGTATGGCACCTCCTCAGCATGGGAGCAGCAGGCAGCAATGTCCACCATGCTTGGTGGGACAATGAGATGTCCCTGCTGCAGGGCACTGCTTCCATGGTGACCTCAGGTCCACCTATAGCCTTCCTTGTGGGGAGATGATGGAGAAGTGACCCTGTGATGCTATCCCAGGCCCATTTATTTGGGTCACAAAAGCAAGGTGTGCATTCTACCTTCAGCCCTCTCAGAGCAACCTGCTGATTCACAGAGGGCTTTTAGGAAGCCCACCCCAACTTGGGAAATACTCACCCATGTCAACTCTGCCAATGTCCACGAAGAGCCGCAGCACCACAGAACCCAGCAGGTACCCAAAGGCAGGGCCAAACACCGCGATGGCAAAGAGGATGGCTGGGAAAAGGAGCAGAGTGTGAGTAGGTCACAGCTTCATTCAGACATGGCTTTTGTCTTCCCACATGGAGAAAAAATGATGCTACAGCATGTAAAGGAGAAAAATCATAGGATCATAGAATTGTGTTGGAAGAGACGTTAAAGTTCATTGAGCTACACCTTCACTCCCATCAGCTCAGGCTGCCTAGGGCCCCATCCATCCTGGTCTTGCGCACCTTCATATGTGGGGCACTAACAGTTCTCTGAGCAGCAGTGCCAGGGCATCACCACTCTCTGAGTAAAGAATTTCTTCCTCACATCCAACCTAAGTTTCCCCTCTTTTAGTTTAAAGCCATCCCCCCTTGTTGTCTTTCCTTGTTGTCCTGTGAATGTGCTATACTGACAGCGTTGGTGGTTCTCTGTTACCAAGCAGGGAGCTGCAGGTAGGTAATGAGGTGGCTCTGGGGCTCCTGTGGTGATTGAGACTGTAACCCTCACACAGAAGGCAAAAACAAACAAACAAACACAAAAACAAAACCATCACCTCACTCTTTTAGAGACGAGCAAAAATTGCTTGTTCAAAACATCAGCAGAAATGAAACACGTTCACTCAGGGAGAGCAGAAAGGGCAGCAAATCACCCTTGGTTCTTCTGACCTATTCCTGCCCCAAAAGCAGATAACTCAGACCAAACCCATGAGGTCAAAATGTTTCCTTTTGAATTCCTTGGAATGAGAGGATCTGATTTCTTCCTTGAAGAAACTCCTTTTTTACCCAAAATAGAACAAGACTCAGGCACCAGTGGTATTTATGCTGTATTAAGGCAACCTAGATGCACAGTAGCCATTCCCCTCCTCCAAGACATTCCCATGGCCCTAAAATAACCACCTATGCAGTCAGGAACAGACCAGCCCTCTATAGGAGATGCCAGGTGAGTCTGCAGACCTTACCAAGTCCTCAGGGCTTGTCCAATGTCTATCCTTAGGAGCCCAAGCCCAAAGGCTTCCCCTTCTCCTTAAGTGCCTCTCTTATTTTGGAACATCTGCTTTTATTTCCTAAATCACGCTGACGCCATTGGCTGCTTTGAATACATTGTTTGTCACTCAGGGGGAATCAGGTTTTCAAATAACTTCCAGTATCAGGTTTTCAAATAACCAAACTCGAAGCTCATGCTGGGCTTTGCCATTCACATGGAAAAAGAGCAGTGTAATACAGATGCCAGCTCCTATCCCTTTGAGCTCAGAAGAAGGACTTCCCAAGCCTGGGAGCAAGCACCAGGCAGGGTCAGATAGCCAATTCCATGGCAAAATTGCCAGCTTAGCTGCAAAACCTGCATTAACCAGCTCCTGTAGGTCAACGTACCTCTGGTTAAAGCCCAACCAACTGATGCTCTGTAAGAACAGACAATGACCTCAGGGAAGGCTCCCTTACTACTTCTGCCCACAGATAGTGGAACATCCTCCCAGACATTAACACAAGTGAGAAGCTCCATCTCAGCCATCTCATCCCCTTGCCCTGGTTCTTTAGCTTCCCAACACCCACACCATAAACAAAACCCTACAGAGAACAGCTGTCTAACAGGGGATGGGGCACTGCTATGGAGCTGACCTCACCTGAGTCCCTCTGCATGCTCACCCTATGTCCTGGAGGCCAGGAGCCCCTCTCCAGCTCAGCTAGAACATCTGAAGGAAAAAAAGCGACATAAAGCAATGCTCTTCCCACTCACCAACATACAATGGAGAATTGTTTGCTTCTGCAAAGTCATCCACGTAGGAAATCCCAAAGGGCTGGATGGGAACTGTCCCGATTCCAGCCAACAGCTGAGCGATGACCATAATTGCCCATATACTGCTGGCCTCCTTCTGGGGGTCCTGGGTGGCATTTGGACACATAAACTTGTTCTCTGCATAGCAGAGCTCAGCCTGGACCTGGCTTTTGTTACCTGCAATAGAAAAGAAGAGGCATTACAGAGCTGAGCACACTCCTACCTGCTACCTCAATACTGCCGGGGCATGTAGTGATAAATTGGCTCAGGCTGAACCTAATTCTCACCTCCCAGCTCAGGCTGACCTTAATTCCCACCTCTCCCCTGCACAGCTGCACTAAATCTGCAAACATTAGGTGTCTTCCAAGTCTGTTCCTAGGTGCATGCTGTTGCAGTTGGGATGAATTGTTTGTTTTGTTTAGCACTCCTTATCACCTTTACCCCCCCCCGGGGTACCTCACTCAGCTCAGGGTAGCAAACAGCCCAGCTGTGGGTTTTATCACATTAAAGAAGAAGGAAGCAAAGTAATTTCTGCAACTGCAGAGGAGAAAGGTCAGCCCCGCAGCCCCATTCCACTGAGTCACATTCAGGCTGTCAGCAGAGAATAAAAAGCTCTTCACTGTGGCTGCAGCACTGCTGGGCTCAGCCAAATGACAACAGCCCTTGGACAGACGGTGTCCGAGCCGGTGGGAAAGTGTAAATATTCAGCAAAGGAAGGAAAAACCCGTTTTTCCTGCAAAATGACTGTGTTACTGAGCAAACAAAGTAAGCTCTGGTTTTCTCCTGTCAGCTCTTCCCCTTCTGGCTTTTTTGTTATTATTGCTGTTTGTAATTTTTTGTCGACATTTCGATCGCACCTTCCTCACTCGAATACTAACTGTGGCTTTTCTATGCCTCTGAGCAGACAGAAATGAGAGATCCAAATGCTCGCCTGGTGATTAGGAGCTCTCGTTGGCAGATTGTGGTGGTACATTCCTAATAGTCACCACAAAATTCCTGATGCAAGCTCAGTTTGCACGGCCAGGAGGGTCTGTGCTGCCAGACAGAAGGAGCCTCCTCGGCTAATAAAGGTTTTATGGCAGCAGCAGTGAGAGCCACAGAGGTTAAACAAGGACAATCTAACCCAGGGCAGTTTTTCCTGTACCAACGGTCTTTGTTCACTGGTGAGACCAGGAGCTGGCCCCAGTTGAATGCATCAGCCTTCCCACACCTGGCAGAGCAGAGCTCCTCTGGTCAGGGGGAGCAGGGATGGGAGGAATGTGTGAGCAGAACTCCTTGTGCTTTACTCCCTGCACATGCTTGGAGTCCCATTGTGCCGAGCAGACAGAGCATGAACACCTCCTGAGGTGGCAAACTTACAGCCAAAGACCCATCAGCTCCCTGACAAAGCCACTGCTCCTTCAGCATGGACTTCAAGCCTTTCCAGGAGAAAGCACCTCCTAACCAGAGGTGTGGGGTGACCTCTGCCATCCCCTTGGTGGCACAGCATGGGGACTGCAGCTTGGCTAAGTACTGTGCTCTGAAACAAGAGCTGGCTTCATGCACACCAGTTGGTTCCCAAAGCCTAACCAGTTAAACCAGAATTCCCTTTTTAGGGAAGTACGGTCACCTCTTTGCTGATGGCCTTTCTTTGACTTTTTCAGGCAGGAACAGGTTGAAAGTGGTGTCACCACCCAGAACCGTACAATGGGTTGCTACATCCTGTATTTGTGCTTCGTGCTTGTAGTTTTGCTCTTGTGGGGTGGCTGGCCCTCAACCAATTGTGTGCGCTCTTTCAGATGTCCTACATGACCCTAAAGCATTTTGGGAGGACACAAGGAGGAGAAGACCAGGACATCTGAGTGTCCATAGAGGATGAACTGAGGTTGTTCATCCCTGTGCCAAAACAAGACCTGGTGGAGCACAACACTGATGTGTCCATGGAGGATGAATTCAAGATGCACATATCTACATCAAGAGCCAAGAGTGATGTTAGCCCTTAGCCCTTGGTTTGCTCTTCTCCTGTGCATGGCCACTACACGTGGTCACAACAAGAGACCTTGGGGAAGATCCCTGGCTGTTTTCTCCCACTATCCCCTCCTCAAGAAGGATGTGGGCACTTACCAGCACTCAGTGTGGTGTATTCGTAGGGGTCTGAGAGGAAGTGGGGCAGGGTCACCAGGAAGGCTCCCAGTGCCAGCAGCAGCCCCCCAGCTCCAATCACCCGCGGGCGGTGCACTCGGCTGCCAAAGTAGCTGACAAAGATGATGAGGACCACATTGCCAATCTGGAAAGAGCAAAGTGAAACAGGGAGGACATCAGGAGATGTAACAGAGGAGTCAGGTCCCCCGTGAACATGTCCAAATGAGTAGAGAGCTTGCTTAGTCACTCATGGTTGTTTGACCCTCCTAAGAGCTGGAACAAGACAACCCTCAGCTTCACCCCATGGATTCATAGTAATCACTGCTTCCTTCTTATCAAAAGGCAGCAGGCCTTGGCTCCCTGTGTGCATCCCTTGTCATCACAGCCTGCTTCACAACCTGCCTGGGATCTGGCTGGGGCTCCACTCACCACCCACACATGCTTCCCATTCTGTAAGATGTGGCAAAAACCTCAAATCCAGCAAGAAACTTAGTTTATCACCTTCATTCCCATAATTCCAAGCAAACACAACATAAGGTACAAAGTACAGCTCACTGCAAATGTTTGTGAGACCAAATATTAGCAGCTACAGACATAATCAACAGTCTCATCTTCCTTGATCAGCTGAAAGATGTGTAAACATGCAGCCTATTTAGTATACAAACTATACCTTTCAGGCAACAGGATGAGCATACGAAAATTACCATTACATGTTTTTTTTCTCTACCTGGGACAAGCTATACATTTTAACCCTAGCATGTATATATCCTTATTATGCATGTTTATATGGGCTCCCTTGTTTGTCTCTTTGTGGTTTATGTTCTTGGAATTGCTGCTGACTAGATAAGCGAACATTACAGTGCAAGGGATACTGGATTTTGCTTTGGTACTACATGATCCAGAGAATTTATTCCAGAGGAGTAAGTGAGTAATAGCATAGAGCTCAAAGGGCTGCGTATCGACCCATACTTCCAGAACTGCCTAATGATCTTGTCATTAAGTGGCCATTCATGAAGTGTCAGGTTTAAATCAAGGCTGTTTCCACCCTGAAGCTTCTTAAGTAGCAGAGCTGCACTCTGGACACAGTTTGGACTGAGGTCAGCTCAGTAACTTGGCATCATTGACAGACAGTGCTTTGCCACAGGGCCATCAGGAGCTGGGAGAGATGGGAGAGGGACTGAATCCTGGTGAGACTGCTGGCCAGGGTCTGCTTCTAGAGAACATTTGGACTGATTCAGGCCAGGGCATTCCTCAAGCTGACAGGAAATCCTATGAGAATAGGTATTTTACTGAGAGCAGTTTAGAGAGCTGTAGTCGTATGCGTACTATTCACCATGAAATGCTCTTCCTAGAGCTGTGTGATCAAGGCAGAAGCACACTGAATGCTTTCTGCCTCACAGTCATATCTCTGTTGTATGGCATCCTAGGGTGGGTTGCCTCCTCCAAATCCTCCTGCTTGCTGCTGTCCCCCATAGCCACATCCTCACCCTACAACCCTACCTCAGACTTCCTGTCATGCTCTACAGCAGAAGCAAAGAGGTATCCAGGTGTTGAGTATATGTAGGCATGGCCAAGGAAACACTGGATGGGAACAACCCCAAGACTCTACTTGGGGAAGCTCCCCCTGTTCTGGACGCCCCTTGTGGCCACACACAAGCCATTCACCCAATTACCTCGTGTAAGCTGGAGATGAAACCCGAGGAGAGACTGGAGAGCCCGAAGCGCTTCTCGATGGTGGTGAGGCTGCTCTTGAAGTTGGCGCTGTAGAGGAGCTGGGACAGCTGGAGGAGGCCATGGCACAGCACAAACACCTGTGGGCAATAAAGTGTCATCCAAGTCAGTACCATTGGCTGCCCTGCCAACAGGTAGCTGTTGGGCACCATGCCCTGTGTGAGGGGCTTGAGATATGTATGCACAGGGTCTTGAGGTGGTCAACATGGCTGCACTGCTTTCCATTCCCTGAGACCCACTCCTTCCCACTGGTCCCTTGGGTTCCCTTGGCTGTAAGGCAGATTGGCTGGGGTGCTGGAGGAAAGCATTTTTAAAAGCCTTAAACACCCCAAAGGGAAAGAACAAAACATGCCTAATGCCTTCTTGCTGCTGGAAGACCTCTGTGCTGTTCTAAAAACAGCATCTTTCCTCAGGCTGGTTTTGGAGCCAGGTCAGCAACCCAACCAAATGGACACGGAGCATCCCTGGAGCAGAGGAGGGAATATAGGAGTTGATGGGTCAGGGCAGGAGCACGGTGGGAAGAGTCAGGGTGGCCGGCAAGAGGGAAGCATTCCTGGCTGGGGACGTGGAGGCAGCTCACCAGCATCTTTTGATCTATATTTAGCCAGAACAGTTTTCCTTTATTTTCTTTGGAATGGAATGTGTCCCGTCTGGTGCCAGAAGTATTTTAAAATCAGTTTGTTTTTTGTTTTTTTTTTTTTAAAAAAAAAAGGGGAAAAGGCCTTTTTATTTAAATTCACAGGAAATCAAATATTTGCTGAACACCGGAAGCGTGTCCCATGGAGATAACAGCAGGAAGGCCAGGATGATGGATGGGGGGATCAAAGGTACTGAAGTGCTGACAAATTCCTTATGTCCTGGACAGAGGAACAGCGACGCGCTCCTCAAAGCTATTTATTTGATATGATGTTGGCACCCAGCAGCCTGGGCTCCTTGCATGAAGCCTGGCATGGAAGAAGAATGAAATCAACCTTGTCCTTATGCACAAGGGGGCGGCTTCTTGGGATGCTTCTCCCAGAAGGGAAGATGGCACCAGGCAGTTGGCAGAGCTGAGCATCCAAAAGGGTAACAACCAGAAAGGGAGATGAGAGCAGAGATAATAACCTAGAGACCACAGGGAAATAGAAGATGGATTCAGGAAGAGGAATGAGGGGTCAAAGCAATGACCACGAGCTCCCCATTGGCAGGGTGTGAGCAGACACACGGACACATCATGTGCAGATACATAGAAACACGGACACACCACATGCACAGCTGATACTCTGTCAGCTGAGCAGGTGAGGGCAAGGTCCCAGGCTGGGCCATTACCATAACGAAACGTTCCCGTGACAATGTGGGATGTGACTTGGGAAACGCTGCTGGGTAGGTGACAGAATGGAAAAGAAACAGCTAAACCAGACAGCTCTCTACTCCTGCACCCAAAAACACCTCCAGGCACGCGTCCTTCTGCTGACAGCTGGACCTGCCACCTTTGCTTTCCCAAATCTTGGCTTGGGCTCGTGCGTAATTAATGAACCCAAGTGAGCTGGCCTGATGCAGAGAGGTGACCCTGAGGATGAGAAATGGAGAGGGGATCTTGCTGCCAGAGAACATTAATTTCTGTTCCTGCAGCTCTGGCCAGACCTTACTGAAGTTATTCGAACAAGGAAGCATAAGGGAAAAGGAGGAGAGCTGGGACTGCCCGAGACGTGGAGCAGCTGTGGGAGAGCTCTCCCACCACAGGCATGAGTGGGGTGCTCAGAAGGGAGGAGGGAGGGCCAGGGCAGCTGGGTTCAGCTCAGCAGTGCCAGCCTGCTCTGAGGAGGAGAATTGCAGGGGGTGGCAGAGGAGAGGTTAGAGGGAGGGGGTGAGCCCATCCTTTGGGTGGGCATTTGGGGACTGGAGCAGGCTGTGGCTCCTGGGGCTGGATGTGTGCCCTGGGGCAGCACTGCCCCACACCACCTTTTGCATCTGCCAAGCTGTGCTCACACATCTCCTGCTGCTCTCTCTCCATTATTGCTTACGTAAGATAACACGCTGTCACCACAGTCATTGGTCTTAACTGACAGCTAACTAAAAGTATGCTGAGACTGGACTTTAAAACAGGCTGTAATGAAAAACGAGCTGTTTCGTAAGAGGCTTTTGGGGTTGGCATCATAAATGCAGCCAATAAAATGCTCGGGAAGTTGGGTGAAATGAGAAAAGAACACGAACCTGACATTCGCGTGCTGACATGGGTCAGAGTGAAAGCAAGGTAACGAGATTCAGATCTCTTGTTATTTCAAAGAATGAAGTGTTTCTCTGGATGGGAGCCCAGCACACCTCTGCAGGGACCAAGGCTCAGGAAGATGGTGGCTCAATGATCAGTAGAGTCTTTAAACTTATGGTTGGACATGAAGATCTTAAGGGTTATTTCATAGAATCATTTAGGTTGGAAAAGACCCCTGAGATCCCCAGGTCCAACTGCAGCCAACCCCACCATGCCACTGCCCACATCCCTCAGTGCCAGCATCTCCACGGCTCTAAACACCTCCAGGGATGGTGACTCCACCGTCTCCCTTGGCAGCCCATTCCAGAGCAGCACCACTCTTTCCAAGAAGAATTTTTTCTCAGTAATGAGTCTGACATGATCCTTGAATTCCAAGGTGCTGCCAAGTGCAGCACGGCCACTACCCCTTCCTCTCTACTGCCTGGAGCAGTGAGCCAAGGATCCATTCTTTTCTCTGTTTCCACAACTTCATGCCCTGATAGCAGCACTCCTTTCCAAAGTCATTCCTCACCTCCTTCCTCAGTGTCTTCACCCTGGCAGCTCTGCCTGAAGGGAACATGCTGGAGAAGCAAACAAATGCCAAAGGAAGGGCTTTTCCTTCCAGATGGTGGAATAATTTGGGTAGAAAAAACACAACAAACAGCATTGTTTTGGAATCCACTGCTCCCACTACACCAACTGAGCTACTTTTTACTGCTCTTAAGATGCCTAGAACTGACTGAACCCCCACACTTGTGGACATTAGTGGTTGCCCTTGGAGGCCCTCTGAAGCTGCAGCTCCACGTTCCAGTCTGTGCCACCTCCTTGCCCTGACTCTACTGTGCTCATATCAGTGCTAATGTGGGAGCAGCCCGGTTGCTAATGACTTGGATGGAAAGAGCCAGAGCCTAATTTATTAGATGGACACGACAGCTGCTTGGGGATCTGTAAAAAGAAGCGGAGATCCTTGCATAGCCCATCAAACTGCTCTCTGCTGATTAATGACACCGAGGCATGACGCGGCCAAGAGCAGGGAGACGCACAATGAATCTGGCTGGAGTAAATATTTGGAAAGGACGAGGAGTAAGGACACTCTGTGAGCTCTTTCTGTCCACACAGTACTATTTGGAGGTGTATTTTGGGCTTCTGAGCACCAAACCAAAGCCTTCTGACTTCATTGGTAAGGGTCATCCATTACTGGAGACCAACATGCTTTGGCTGAGTCTGGGAATGTTGGGTCATGAGTTTGCCCTCACTGTACTGAGATTCACCCCCTTCTTCCATTTGGAGGGTTGGAGAAGCTCTGAATTCATCACCCAAAGCAGGAGGCCCCAACCTGCCCATTTCATCTGGGTATACACAGGCACACGGGGGGAGATACCCATCTACAGGCAATGCCTACAGCTCTGTAGAAGAAGAATAAGACAAGCACAAAAAAACCCCACAGTTTCTATGGAGGGAACCAAATACCCTGTCACCGTGTCCCTCAGCACAACGCCTCAGAGCCAGGAGTGTGGTCCAGTGGTAATGCTGGCTCCTAAATCTTATTTCTCTTGCAAAAAATTAAACAAATAAACAAATAAAACAGCTGGGGATTGTCTACAGCATGAGTCTGCCCTGGTCATTAGTTGCAATAACGTCTACTGCCAAGTAATCCAAGCTTTACAACCACCAATTGTCAAGTGCAAAGACAATATTTGCTCTTCTCTCAGCTCAGGCACACGTGGGATTTGCCGAATCCTGAGCTCTGTGCAAACCCTGCCTTGCTCAGCTGCACAGAGAGAGGCTCCAGGGGAAGGCACGTGGCTGCCATGCGGTGCAGGTGCACTGCAGGATGACGGAGGAGTTTGGGTGGGCGTCAGACCACTTCTGCTTGCAATATCTAGTGCGTGCTGCAAGCAGCCATCCTACTCCTGCAGGCAGACAGGCTGCACGGTTGGGTCTTCTCTTTCACTTTCTCTGTGCTCTCCATGAGGCTCTGACCATGATCTCTCAGAGGCAGCTTCAGATTCATTCTGTCTTCCCAGCCCCACAAACATGTGCAAACACTCCTCCCACACACCCACAGCTCCCTATCAGCGACACTCCTCTCCTATTTTTCTTGTGATAATCTTATCTCCTCTGACCACTCCTTCACTGTGTTTGGGCACAGAACCACCTCACCCCTCATAAAATCGACTCATTTTGTGTCTCCTAGACCTTGATCCCACTGAACTTTCCAACCTGTTTTACCCTCTGGCTCTTCCCCGTCTTGCTGCTGATGTTATTCCAGACGCTTCTTCCACATTAGAAGGCAATCCCACCAAACCCAGGTACAACACAGCGTTGGATGCACCAAAGCCCGGAACCACCAGCAGCACCACCATGAGTACTGAGGACCCCACTTGCTCCAGGTGATTCTCCCCACTTGCCCTTCATCCTAGTGCTCCTTTGCCACATACCTCTCCAAGGCACCACCCCACCTTACACAGCACCCACTATTGGAAACACCCCCTGATTTTCTTGGTTGGTCTGGTGGCCCTGACACACCATGACTGCTCAACGCTTCGCTCTCCAGTCTCAAGCCATTCTTCAGGATGAATGCCAATGACTCGATGCACCTTCTATTCCGGCTAACATTTCAAAAGAGACTCCTAATCTCTTCCAACAGGATGCAGGAGCTCAACAACTCCTCTATCTCCAGCCTTCTGAAGTGCACTCCCCTCAACCAATTCCTTCAGTTCCTTTGAAGAACAGGACAACACTTACCCTGGCACTGCTGGGACCTCAGACCCCAAGGCAAGGCTTTATTCCTCTCCTGCAGAAGACCCCCTGGCAGTATAGAGAGGAGAGATCTACCTGCCCTCGGCTTCTTTCAGCTGATACTGCTGACAATAACCCTCTGTTGTCCTCCTGGCTTCTCTCCCACTCAATGCAGGGTCAATGTCTCCTGCTGCTTGCCCCCCAGCTGAAACCAGCACAGCTCATCTAAAGAACAGGATATTCAGGGAGCTCTCCTTCTTGTCGTGCTCCTGGGGACCCAGGACAAGCAATTAGCTGCCAATTAGATTAGTGCAAAACCTCACAAAAGACAACTAGGGCAAAGACCTTGAACCATTTGTAGATGGAAGCAGGCACTGCAAATAGACAGCTCCTCGGAAAGAACCCTAATTTGGGGTGAGGTGGTTGGCATGTTGTTGGAAGGCATTTCACATCCTGTAATCTTTCTTTGAGACGATATGAAGCCAAACTCTAGAGGGCTTCAAGCACCCCCATGTTCTACACAGAGAAACAGGAGCAGAGACCAGGTTGCTTCAGTGAGGGGATACAAAGCAGACACTCCATATGCTGCACCAAGTGATGCTGCTCAATATCAGAGCAGACAGCCGCAGTGCTATTGCAGTCCGGTCAATGATTCCCATGCACAAGACAAAGTAACTTTCACAGTCCCCACGGAGCACTGCGCTCAGCTGGGATTGTGTGCCACAACCCACAGAGCATCTCCATCTGCATCCCAGCAGGGCTCTCACAGAGCTGCCACCCCATCGTGCCCACTGTCTGCTCAAACCCACTGCTTTCCACCAGCATCATTCCCTCTGCATTGACCACAGTGCTGGGAAGTAGCAGGAGGGACCTTGCTGGGACACCCCATGCTTCTGCCCTCCTACACAATCCAGACACAAGCTTTCCCAGCACAATGCCCACAGCACACCAATTATTGTACAGATAGGACATTTATGGCACACTTTGTCCTTCGTTTCAAAACGGCTTCCCAGATCTGAAAGTTCCATTCTGATGCTTTCATTTTCTATCCCTTCTTGGGGAGCTGAGAGCACTGACAGCCTCCACTGGCTTTACTGCCTTGAAGCAGGGTTTGTTTTGTTTTTAAGGCATGCATATTTTTAAAACAAACCTTGCAGTGCAGGAAGAGCGAGCAGCTCAGGAAAGGCATCACCTGTCACTTTGTACACATTTGATCTCAAAAGCAGGAGCCTTTCCCCCAGCGGATGGCTCCATCCAGACCGTGCACATCACCCCTCTGATGAGCAGTGACAAACCCCTGCATGCTAATGGTATGGGAATGCTTTGCAGCTTTACCCACTGGGGCAGCCTGAGGGACATTTGGAAACTTTCTGTCCCCCGTCCCATCACACGTCAGCAGTTCTTCTCTATATTCACTTACATGGATCTTCCTGGCCAGCAAGGGCAATTGTGTCACGTGCTTGGACAGCAGCAGGGACTTAGGGACGCAGGACTGGAAGGATCAGCTCCCTGTGTGCTGCTGGCATGCTTACCTGTGACCCCAAAACATCAGCACCTGACAGCAAACCAAACTCCTCCCCACCCCAGACCTCATGCCTTGGCTTACTGAAGCCACCCTGAGCTGGGAAGTACTGCAGACGTGTGCTCAGTGATGCTGCTGGGGAAGCACACCCCGGGCTGGGTCCCCCACCAGGACCCCAACATTACACCCCGCTTCCTTAAGCACTGCGAAGCAAAATGAGAGAACCCCAACAGCCACCTCCACCACTCTCAAAGCTGCTCCTCTCCCCATTGGGAAAGGATACAGTCCCAGAGCAGAGTTTTGCTTTTGTACCAGGATGTGGTTAATCATTCCCCTGCAGCAGCACACCGTGTACCGGACGCAGCACATCGTGTCGCTTGCATCAAGCCCCGGTGCTCCACAACTTCATCTGGGGCCGGGGTGCAGGATTTGCTCTCTGCCCCTTTTTATCAGCCTCGGTTTCAGCACTGGTACGCACTGGGACTGCATCGGTGCCAGCCTCCTCCTCCCGCATCGCCACTCCTTACCTTGATGTTGCAGAAGATACCACGGGAGCAGGTGCTGGAGCTTTTGGGGACATCCACTGGGGACTTGGCGGCTTCGGGATGGACCCCCATGGTGCACCCCAGCAGATGGGCTGTGTGAGGGCTCTGGCCCGTCCTGCTCCGAAAACGGTGAGCTGATGAGTGAGCCAGGCAGCGTGAGCGCAAAGTTTTTATAAGTCCACGCTCGGGAACGATGATGAAACCCTTTCTCCTCCCTCTTTTCCTTTGGGTGTAGAGGGAACTTTAAAGCTGCAGGAAGCCAGTGCAGGCGTGCGGCGAGCCAGTGGGATCCCATCGGGTCCGGGTGTTTTGGGGATGGGGACTGCAACAAAGATCCCTCCCCTCTGGCAAGGAGTGGCAGAGTGAAAAATAACCCAACCTCCTCCCGCCTTTCTTGAGTGGAAAAATGGTGTTTGTGTGATTCCTGGGCGCTGTTTTAAGGACTACATCTCCAGGGCTTTGTTTATGTGGAGCACTGATTTATTGTCACAAAGGAGAAAAAGTGGCAGAGGGAGAAGGGCCGGGGGAGGGGGGGGGGAAAGCTGGCTTCAGGCAATTCATCAGAATTATTTTCCCTATGTAAAGCAAGGAGAGAGGGAAACAGGTGGGTTGTCCTGAGCCTGGAGACCCCAAATCCCAGCTCCTAGAACAGTGTTGGGGGGGCACGGTGAGTCCTGAGGAGGGGGAGCTCCTGCCCAAGCATGTGTCAATGGCAGAGCAGTGCTAGGGTGGCTGTGACATCTCCACATGGGTACAGGTTCCCCAGACCGGGGCGTTCCTGGCAAAGGAGGGCAGAGAAGGTTGGAGGAGACCCAGAGGCACCCAGTGCCACCCACAGGTGCCCGCTGGCCACGAGAGGGGGCCTGACACCATGGGAGAGGGACCTGCAGGCTGCCCTCAGCTGCGGAGCATCGCTGTGGGGAAATCAGCATTGATAGAACTCTGCAGGGTGCTGCCTTCCCTGTGCCCTGCCAGCACTTATATGCAAGGACACAGGGGTACTTCCAGTCTGCAGCACAACAAGCATCTTGCTTCCCCACCTTGTTTTCTCCCCCCACTGCCACCATTTCCAGACTTACTGGTTCTAAACTCAGCCCCTTTATCCACCTTTTTCCCCCCTCCCCCCAGGCGATGTGATGGCTGTGAAGTTTCAGTATCACAGCAAGGAAAGCCCAGCTCTGTGACCCTCGCAGCCCCCCACTCACCTCCTCATCACCCCACGTGCTGCCATGCCCATTTTCCAAGGGATGCCTCATCTGTTGGCAAACAATTCCAGCACTTCAGTTTGTCCTGCACAGATACGTGATGCTCACTTGACTATAACAACCTCATTTACCATACAGCTGCCACATCCATCTCATGCACATTCCCCTCCAAGCAGAGAGATACTGTCATGTTCATCCCCCTATGATGCCCCCTACGAGCATAGGATGTGGGCTCAGCCCTTGCCCAGCCCACCCAGCACCAAAAGGCACCATCACAGCTCCCAGCCTCTAACCCACTGGAAGGGAAACTCCAGCTGTGATCCCCTTTTAGCTTCCTCTTAGGAGGAAACAGGGCTCGTGCCTCTCTTTGGGGATTCTGCACTGCATTTTATCTCTTCCAGTGTTACAAGCTTTGGCTGCTGCTGAGTGCACAGAAGGACCGTGATTTACGGCGCTGAGAAAGGGAGGGAGCTTGGCTCCAGATACTCATCTTGGTGCTTCATTAGGAGATACTACTGATGTTCAGGGCCTGGCAAAAGCCCTGTGCTAGCAGATTCAGTCCATTTTATGCAGCTCCCAGGGTCAATTTTCTTCCTTGGCCTTTGGGATGGGTTCCCAGGGACAGAGGAGTGCCTGGCCGAGGCATCAACTAGGAGGAAACCTTGTTGCCACTGTGAGGCTTTCATCATTCCCCCTCTCCCCCCATCCCCATGTACACTGTCCACTGGGGGATGCTTGCATCAGAGCCTCCAGAGCTGTGTCCTCTCTGCAGGGAAGATTAGGTTGAACCCTTTCAAACTGACCATGGCTTTTCTCTTTCCCTGCATCAGCCAGCTGATTTCCCTCTATCGAGTGCGGGGTGATGCTTTCATGCAAAGCTCAGAATATCTCTGCTTTTCTACCTGTGTTCCATTTGATATGGACTGACAGCCACACCCCAGTGCTCCCCCATCTATCTACAGCCCATTCTTCTCCATTCGCCCACTGGGCTTTAGGAGGCAGCAGTGCCTTCACACACCAACACATACCTGCCAACACTCAACTTCACAGCTCATCCTGACCCAAAGGGAAACTTGTACTGAAAGCAGAGGTGCTGCTCTTTGTTCAGGTCAGTGGTGCAAGGGGAATATGAGGACAGAGACACTTTGAAAGACGTGCTGTGATGGGATGCCCTTGGAAGGCTCTGCAAGAGAGAGAAGGGAGAAAAGCCCGTGTCCTCCCAGCCATACCTGAGGTTTCACTGGAAATTACAGACCGTGAGAGGCTGGGTTTAATTTCCCAGCAGGTTGTGTTTGATCTGGAGCAGAAAGACCGGTCAGAGGGATGTTCAGCCCCACCAGGTGAGCAGGCTTGGCCAATTCACAGCCCAACCTGCCCTGGGGCTGACAGCATGCCGGCAGCTCTGGGGACAAGGGATGGCCTGGTCCCAGTGCAGGAGGTGACGTTGCACAGCTCACAGCCACCACCCGGGGATTAGGAGTGAGGTCAGGGCTGGGTGAAAGCAGTGATGGAGCCTGCAGGTGCCAGCAGAAGTGTGTGTCAGCACCAAACCAGCCCTCCCGTGGCTGACTCGAAGCAAGCAGATGGCATTTGAATGAATAACGCACATTTAGCAACTCTCTTAGCCCTGCTCTCCATCCTGCACAGCTGGATGTTCCACCTCCCCCTTTGGGGATGCCATCCTTTAGGTGTCATGTTCAGGACACCTTTTTGCTATTTGCTCAGCACATTTCAGAGAAGAAGTATTGATGAGGGACAGACTCTTGTGATAGGGTAAGTGGAGATGGTTTCAAACTAAAAGAGAGGAGATTCAGACTGGATAGAAGGAGGAAGTTTTTCTACAGTAAGAATAGTGAGGCATTGGGACAGGTTGCCCAGAGAGAAGGCGGATGTCCCATTGCTGAAAACACCCAAGGTCGGGCTTGACAGGGCTCTGAACACCTGATAGAGCTGTAGGTGCTCCTGTTCAGTGCATGGGGTTGGACCAGATGGCCTTTAAGGGTCCCTTCCAACTTAGAAAATTCTATGATTCTACAGCTGGTGAAGGAAAGAGGTGAGAGACTGAAATTAAAATCCCCTCTAGATTCTGAATAAACTCACCTTGAATAAACAGGAACAAGTGCAAGCATTGAAGGTGATGTGCGCTGCTCTGAGCAACATGGATGCTGACAATGGCAGGGGCCAGCATGCAGCAGCAAGATCTCCGTGCCCTTGGTTCCCTGCTGGTGCTCTTGAAGTGTGGTTCTTGAAATACCCAGGTGTTTGTAGTTGGGCCAGAGCCTTTGCTGCAGGATGTGTTCTGCAAGCCCAGAACAAAGAGTCCCTGCCACAAAGGATTCACAATCTGAAGCATCAGTATCCTGTAGTAAGAGCAATTAGAGGAGGCAGACAAGGATCTGATGGTGCCATTCAAAGAAGGGCTGTATTTACTTGAAACTGCTTCAAGAGAGCATGATGAGACAGTAATTTAGCTCTGCCTGCTGCCAATGAACTTCACAGTCACTAAAAAGTCGGGAACAGTGCCCCTAAGCAAGGCTAATAAAGGTAGAGAGCCTCATATTTTCATAGCTTTGATAAACCTTGCTTCATCCACAAACCCGCAGACCCAGGGCAACAAGACGCCTGGGTAGGAACGGGCTCAGGAGCCCTCAGCTGCGTCCTGGGAATATTTCAGGCTGTAGAGGAAAGGCACTGAGAAACAGCATCCCAAAGACCTCGGAGAGGAGGATTTTCCTTCATCCTGATGAGAGCCACACGCCCACCCCACCAGGTCCCACTGCAAATCTTAACCTTCTTGAAAGGCCGTTGGGTACATTGACTTGTTACCTTGGGAATGATTCTAATTAGCTGCTCTGCCCCCTCCGAAAGACCTCAGTGCACTCACACAGCCAGCACCATCTGAATGAACATTAATACAAATGCAATGAAAGCTGCAGTGAAAATTTATCCCGTTACCTGAAAGGAGCCATCCAAGCGCTGTGCAACGGCCAGGGCTCTGCTCTGATCCCTCCTGAAGCCGTGGGAAGGACAGTTAAACCACCGATGTTTGTCTGCTTCCCTCTGGATGGGGCTGTATTTAATAAAAAGAGGATAAAGGAGGGTGAATTCCACGCATCCCATTCCTAATATCATACTGATGCTCATACCACTGCGAGTCCTGAAGCTCTTGGCACTGTTAACTACAGAGTCACGTATCAAAGAAATTGCAAACGGTTCAATCCCCACTAATTTACAGCAAAATATTTTCATTACACTACATACCAACTTTTTCTCAATAGCAATGGCAGCCAAGCCAACCGAGTTACATAATCGTCCAACTTTTGCTTTCAGCTACACGGACGTTTCATAAAACCTCCTTGTTTGGTTCAGAACTTTCTGAGCTTCCCTCTGCCAGAGCAATGCTGAGTGAGTGTGCACGCGTTGTTTGGCTGTCACAGTGCTGGGGCCGGTTCGCTGAATAAACCAGCTTGAGTTCCAATAAGCAGCAAACCAAAACAAGGCCAGAAAGACCCCATCCCAAATAAGGCTGCTCAATCCACCCATCACAGTGGCTTTCCTAGGACCAACCACTGCCACCTACCCTTCTCATTCCCAAGGGAAGCATCACACAGGGCTTCTTTTTGCAGCTAAAAGCCCCAGATGACGAGGAATGCTCAGCCACATGTAATGCTGGACACCGGGAGGGCTGGCAGCTCTCAAGCTGGGAATAGGATATGGATGTCATAGAAGCAGGATGAGATCTGCCACGCCTGTGGTACAGAAAGTGCTGTTCAGAGGGGCTGGAATAAAAACAAGAGTGTTTTCCATCACAACAAGGTCCTCTCCTAATGCTGAAGGTGTAGCAGACAGGGCTTTGGTTTGAGTTGGCCATCTCAATGTGAGACATCGCAAGTCAAAGTCTATTTGTTTTCCTTGGAACGTACAAGTCAAACTGGAACAATGGCTGGAACTGACATTTTGCAAGGGAAGATTTTGTTTCATCATGAAAGTCTGAAGCACCTTGAAATACTTTCCGATGGAAACAACGTTTTGTTTCTGCTGAAGCACATCGGAATCACTCTGTCACTGTTTCCATCCTTTCCCAGCTGCTCCCGCTTGGGCAGGGGGGACCTGAGGAGCCCACAGACACCAGCACAGCATGGGGAACGAGGGAACTGTCCCACAGTCATGCCTAGGGTGAGAGTGAGCCGTCCATGCTGGCACCATGGGGATAGAGCATAAAAGCACCTTTTTAGATGGGCAAAACCTAGTAGGTCCCCAGCCCATGGTAGGGGTTGGGATTGGATGGACTGTGAGGTGTCTTCCAACCCAACCATTCTATGACTGCTCAAGGAGCAAGCCACCTGTTGTCCTTCAGAGCAAAAGGGAAGATCTGGGAGATACTGTTGTTCTTCCACGGAGAACCACTGCCATCACAGGGGTGGAACGGCAGAAGTCAAGGCCCTCACAAGGAAGGCTTGGTCAGCATTTTGGATTGTGAATTCTTGCAGTTCCCTTCTTTCTTCAGCTCTCCTCAAGGACCTGGTGCTAAGGAAGAGCAGACTCATCTGACAGGGTTGGTCAGTGCCCAGGAAATCTCTGATAAGGATGATGAAAACCTGCATGGATCATTTAGCACATTTTGAGATCTGGTGTGGAGCCGTCCACAAACTGCTGGTGGCAATTGTGTCAGTGGGGGATGCCAAGTCAACCCTTCTGGAGAGCTGTCCCTCCAACAAGGGTCCTCCTCCATGCAGATCCACTCCTCCAGGACACCAGAGGGATGAGCAGAAGCCCTGCACCCTGGTGCTGTCCTAAGCACAGTGAAAGGAAAAGCTCTGACTCATGCTGAGTGGCACATTACCCTTATCCTTGCAAGGACACTAACTTCAGCCAGGGATCATTTCCTCAGTGCCTGTTCCTGTTGTCTGAACCCCAGCTTTGCTTTTGGTTCAGGTCACACTAATAAGAAA
Organism: Excalfactoria chinensis; assembly: GCF_039878825.1. Lineage (NCBI taxonomy): Eukaryota > Metazoa > Chordata > Aves > Galliformes > Phasianidae > Excalfactoria > Excalfactoria chinensis. The sequence continues at coordinate 1,429,890 of NC_092833.1, read as the reverse complement.
CACTAGGCTGCTTCTGGGAACCGCTTCCTGAAGCGAGTCCCTCTGCATTGCCTGCAAGTCAGCACTGTGCTGAGAGGGTGTCCTGACTGGAAACACTCCCTGCAGCTAAATGGGAAGAGGAACAAGTCATGGCTCCTGTGCCATCCCTCTCCTTTGGGAAACCACTGCAGGAGACAAAGCCATCATCCCAACACGGCACCACATAACAGACAACACCTTTCCTCACCCGCCTCCGTGGCTACTTGCTCCTACTTTAAAATAGGACACAATGAGCCAGCAAAGACAAAAATAGCGAGTTAAATTTAGGTGGGATAGACTGAAAGGCACCATGGACACTTTGGCGTCCAGCGGCAGAGCACTGCAGCTGGGAGGAAACAAACAAAGCAGGGAAGCAGCAGCCAGGCCAGATGCGGGATGCAGTTGCTGAGATGGCAGCCAAGGAGAGAAGCTGTTATGATGTCTATCCCTTGGAGACTCTTTGGACAATGACTGACTCACAGCTTATAGGCGGTATCTCTGGGCTTCAAGCATCTCCCCTGCTAGAGTGAGTGCTGAGCAGTGCTAACATAGTTGGGCTAGGTGGAGCCCAGTAACAGTTCCTTTCCATCATGACTCAGACTACAAGGCTATCTCCTCCCATCCCCAGAGCCCTTGTGTTTGGGGTCTTCCAAGGACCCAAGATGCTCTCTTTGGCATTTACAAATGCCAGCAGAGCCATAAGGCACTGGGAAACCCCTCTCCTTTCCTGGGCTTACTAGGAGGTTTGGTGTCCCATGAGCAGCACAGCCTGGATGCAAAGGGAGCAGCAGCAGTAGGAGGGGAAGATAAAGATGCTGTGAGAAGTTGGACTGAGCAATCCCCATCTGCTTCCACAACAGCAGCACGCATCTCACTTGGCCCCTCCAGGTAGCAGGAAGGAAGGGGTTCCTAACTCACCTGGAGAATTAATTCCTGCAGAGGTTGCTGGGGGACAGACGAGGTCACCTCAATGCCCTCCTCCCTGTTTCAGCAGAAACATCAGCTCCTGCAGGTCTGTGGCCTGTCAGATGCTCTCTGTGATTCTCAGGACAGTGCTGGAGCCAAATGGTCAGCGCTGACCCTGACTCACTGCTGGCTTGCTGCACGTCCCACGCCTCTCACACAAACACAGTTCGGCCCTGCAACGCTCTGCATGTATGGCTGAGCCCAGCACAGCCCCCAGTGCTGCCCAGCTGAGCTTTGGGGCTGGTGGGACCCAGGACAAAGAACTGCCTGCAAAGAGCTGCTGGACACGGATGGACAAAGACTGACCTGCCCTGGGAACCATTATTGGTTAGGATTCAGCTGGACTGACACCGCTGCTGTCCCTAAAAGGTATTTTGGGAAGACTCAAGAGCAGCCACATCAGTCAGCCTGTTAATGGCTTTCCTTTTCAGACAGGTAAACTCTCAAGAGAAGATGGAAAGACTTTGCCCCCTGCAACACCAGACCCATTGTTAGTCCTGAGCAGCACTGCCTGGTCCTGCTGCCTGCTCCTTTCTTCCTCCTCTTGCAGAAGACATTACTCCCCAGGCACCTACCCCACAGCCTTTCCCTGCCTCCTCCAACCTGCCCCCAAACCAGCCCTCATCGTATCAGCACAGGCTTGGTTCAGCCAGGATATTTCACAAGAGAGTTCAGCAGCACCGAAAACACAAGAAATCATTCCATAAACAGCTTGCTGTTTTCATACTCAGCTGGAAGTTGGCCCAGGACACCTCGTTCCAAAGTGCAGCCCTCCATCACCCAAGATAAGAGGCAATGCCACTCACCACGTTGCATGCAGCATCTTCCCCAGAGGAATCAGCCATGGGAACCCCATCTTCAGAAGAGAAGAGTTTGGCACAGACACAGCATCACTAGGGTTGCTGCAGAATCCCACGTGTCATTTCCCAGCTCAAGCTTGTAAGTGCTGCTGGGGATAACACAGCAATGCTGCGGGTGTAAGGTGTGGAGACTTCTCTGTGGTCTGCTTTGCTCAAAGCTTGTATGAGATAATGCCCTCGTAAAATGCAATTTCCCATTCACTGAAAAACTCTGGCAAACCCAGTCCTTTTCCATCTCCTTACCCCACTGTTCTGGAGCAGAAGGTATTCCCATTGGGTCTTCCAAGCCACCATTTTCTGCAGCACTTCCATTAGATGCAACACTGATGGAGGGGGCACCTTCTCATGACAAGAGGAAAGCACAGGTCTGAAGAGGAATCCCCTGCCCATGGTTTTATTCCCCAGTTAAATAGGGATGTGATGGGCTCCAATACAACAGGGAAGTGCAGACATCTAAACACAAAGGCAGAACTTAAAGAAACAAATGCAAGCCTGAAGTCTGGAAAGAAGTGCCCTAGTTTCAGTGAGGGAAAGAATGAAACATAAACCAATAGCCCAGAGTTAGAAGAAGTGAGGAATCAGAATTTGCCACCGTGGTTGTGTTCACACTGACTGGGACCTCTGATGACTTCCACAGCCAAAGGGACACCTTGATCCTGGGTAGGTGGAGGTACCTGCCACACCAGCACTTCCTGCTCCTGCTTCCCAGCACTGGCTCCAGCTGGGAACGTGACTCTGGACCCGGTCCGGCCTGGTGCTGCCATACCCTACTCAGCTGGTCCGCGGAGGCGTTCACTCCTGATGGGAGATGGAGCGATAGGGACGTCGCTGTGTGTTTTGGCTGCCTCGCACACCAGGCAATCACACCCCACTGCTCGTTGAGGTTTGCCCAATTTCTGCTTCTGGAAGGAAAATCCTCTAACACCAGGCTGCTCTCTGCACTGTGGGTGGATCACCTCCCCATCCTTCCCCCCCACCCACCAAGCACGCTGGGGCCAGGAGGACACATAGGAACAAGAAACACCCATGTGGTTTCAGTAGGCTCTGGACTCACCTCTACCACCACCAGTGATCACAGTGGCCATAGGCTACATTTGCATCCCGAAGAGCCACCACAGCAAGCGAAGGACTGGAAGCAATCCCAGCCTTCTATTTTTTTTACTTCTACTTATTAACTGAGGGAAAATTGACACGCATCACGGAGACAGATTATTTTAAACACACTGCAGCCTGCCATGCCAAGACAGGAAAGTCACAGCACAGCCCATGCAGTCTGGTGGTCCCTTTCTATTCTGTAGCGGATGGAAGCGAGCATGGTGCCAGTAGGATATTTTCCCTGCCTCATTGTTTTCAAGCTTCTTCAGAAGTTAAGTGAGTTTCCATGCAGCTAATAAAGGGGCAGGTTGGCATCACCTTAATGAAAACTAATTAAATGTAATTTAGCCTGACGAAAATATTTGTGCTCCACAGGGAACACCCTGTAGCTGGCTACTAAGAGGCAGGAAGAAAGTGCTGCTTACAGTAACAGGCTTTCGCATTGGTTACTCCAGAGCTACAGCTTCCCATCAAGGCTTGCCATGGCAAAGAGCCTGCTTAACCAATCTGAACCTTGAATTCCCCCCACCAAGTTTCATGGGCTTTGGAAAGAGGTGTGAGGACACTGGCAAACAAGGAGTGCAGCCTCCATCCGTCCCCCAGGGCTTCAGTGGTGCTGTGTGTTTCCTGACACGTGAGCACCAGGGGATGGGCAGTCAAGTGGAAAGCCAGAGAGGTTATCAGATCCTGGTAGGAAATGCTTCCATGGGGATGAATCCTCTTTAAACAGACAAAACTCAGATAGAAACGTAACGTTTTTCCCGCTCCTGCTTCATCTTCACCTTTTGTTTTGTTCCTGAAAGCTGCTGGATTTGGGGAAGTGTTTTAAGAACAGGGTAATTTGTCCCCAAAAGATGACCCGTGTTTAAAAAGCACTCCAAAAGCATGCAGATGTGCAAACAAGCCACGGTGGAGTCATTTGACTGAATTAATAAGACTAATCAGATGATCTCAGCTTACAGGGAAGGCCATTTCTAAGAAGCAAACTGCCTGCCTGGTGTTAGGAGGGTTAAGCAGCCCTTGGATCCGTATGTTTGTGTATGTTACTCTCCTCCTCTGCTGTCCCCAGCACTGCCCTTGTCTCCCCATTATGCCCAGTAGTGGGGCCAAGCTGGTGCTCCGGGCAGCAAATGGGGCAGATCCTGCTCACCCCACTCTTCTCTATTTGCTTCTTGACCTTGAGTTGGAGCTGAACCATTCCTGAGCTATTCGCAATGCTGTTAAGGGAATCACTGGGGAGGTGGATGGGCTTTTACAGGAAGAATGAAGAGTTTTGATGTCTCATAGCATGAAGTACCAAAGAAATATGAAGGAAAAATGAGGATGCACGTGGCCTTAGGCTGTTTCCCCACAGTCTCCCCCATGATGGCATCTGTATACATGCTAAACCTTGTCTTTCTCAACTGCTGCTTGAAGCAAGAGAAAAACACGCCCCTCTTTTCCTCCTCTTCTTCCTCTCACTAATTACTGCTCCCAGGTCTTTCAAGCTTATTAACATCCGTGCTTATTGACTGCTGGATAAGCTTCTGCAAAACCTTGGAGTTGGCTTGCGACCATGCATTGGGGCTGGAGGTAATACTGAAGGAGGTACCCCCGGGGTGGAAGCAATTTGCATTGCTGAAGGATGAGATGGTCTCCTCCTTGCAAGGCACGTGGCCAGGACCCCCTTGAAGGCACTGTGTGCCCTCCAACCCCCATCACATCACCACTGGATGCAGAAACTACACAGCAGAGTGCCAACCGCTGGGGCACTAATCCAAATGGGGCCCTATCAGGAGGCCATAGCCTCAAAAGGCAAGGGAGTTCTTAAGCTGACACTGAGTTCCTCATTGAGCAAAGAGGAGCTCAGCGCTACCAGCCCCTGGTCACTAGGGAGATGGTGCCTGCCAGCAAAACTCTGAGAGAAAGCCAAGTCCTGCTAAGATCACACTGCTCGATGCCCACTGCTGTAGCCATCTCCAGAATGAGACTGCTCAGCTCAAACCCAGGCTAGGGGGTATTTTGGAGAGGGGATGGCACAGGATCTCCCCAGCCCTGGGGAGCTCCCAGCCATTCAGACCCTACAAGGCAGTATCAGATGACACAAGTAAACAGTCCAAAGATCCCACTTCTTAATGGGATGGAAGGACAACAGAGTTGACAGACCTTCAAGAGGAGACAAGTTAACAGAATAGGACACAAAGACTAAATAAACCAAACCAGAGCAACTGAGTACTAGAGCTGGGGAGAGAACAGGGAGCAGTGCTGCGGCCTCTGGCTTCTTGGGAAGAGCACATTGGAAAGGAGTATAGGACAAGCAGGAGGACCTGGGCTGATCTTTTATGGTTCCCTGCTGGCAGCTTTGTGGTCCCATGAAACTACAGTCAGGAAAAGAGTAGTTTTTCCATCATCACTGTGCCAAGACAACATTTACAGATACCACAAACACGGCCTGAAAATCCAAGAAGAGAGATTAAAACAAACAAACAACCAGACCAACCAATTCTTCACCTGCATGGTTTTGAACCCATCTACCTCACCCTTTCCTGACACCGCACTCCTGTGCCACGATGCTGGCCGTATCTTTTGGATACGGTTGTTCATTTTCCCACACCAACTTTTGCTGACTCTCAGATGAGAGCAAGATTTATCATCTTCCTGCTATCTCACACCAGTTACCAAAACCGCTGTCACTGCAGCACTGAGGTCAGGTCTGCAGAAGAAGGGAACGTTTTTCATTGGCCTTTAGGAAGAAAACATCACCTCTGCTCCAAATCTCTTAACCAACATTAGCAGGCCGGCGTGGTGCTGAAGATGAATAACTGCCAAAGCAATCCTTCCGTTGCAATTTTTGGGAGAGCTTCTGACACACTGACAGTAATTTCCTCTAATCTGCTAATTGGGCTGAAAAGATTCCGAGAAATGTTTTCTGAACAGTCAGAATGGGGGTGGTGGGGTTGGTCAGCTGGAGCGCATCCTACGCACAGCGCTCATCCTCCCCAGCACATGTGGGATCCTGGCACGGGCACAATGGCCGTAGCATGGTTTGGAAGTGGTTGGTTGTGGGCAGGGAATGGGAGAAGTGAAATTCTGACGAATATTAGCTAGGAAATGCTGCTTTTTTGCCACTGACCCCATGAGCGAGAGTCAAGGCATGGGCAAGATGATATCGCAACAACAAGAGGATGCTGTGGGTTCATGTAGCCTTTCCCAGGGTTAGAGACTTAGCACGCTATTCTTTTCTATAATACTAAGAAACAAGTTCAAAGGGCCAAGGCACTTCATTAATGATCAACGCACTTTCTACACCCATGAACAAAAACTGGCATCACAGCTCAAGCCCTCCAGATCAGGATTTCAGGTGAGAGGAACTCCCTGCATGCTTCTGGATGCCTCATCTGTTGGGGGAGGGCTGACGCACGGCCTTTGATTGCACAGAGGAATCCAGCTGTCTCCAGAAAACTCACTGAGGCACAACCTCTCCTGTTTCCCCTCCTCCGAACCAAGAAATAGCTGAAGACTCAAATTCTGTGCTAAAACTCTTCTCCAGGGGACACCATCCAACTTTCAATTTCCAAGACCTCAAAAATATGTGGTCAGGAAGGAACACGGACCAATGCCAGTGGTGCTAACATAACACAGAGGCAACCCATAAAGACATAAAGGAATTTGCTCAAATGGCTACTTGTGTCCCTTCACACAATCGAGGGGTGGAGGCAAAAGAAAAGAAAATTACTCATTTTGTGATTCCACTTCTCTGAACCCTTTTGACCCTCTTTGGCTGTGGGGCTACAGCTCTACACATGGAGCCAAAACAGCTTTAAGGGTTTCCACTTCCTAGGTATGACAAAGGCTGGGCTTTGGGACAGGTTCAGCCAAGCAGCTCATTGAGCCAGGAAAGGAAAAAATTCCCTTCAAAGCTACTTACGGCGGCTCCTAGGTGCCTCCTCCTCTGTCTGCTCGTGGTGTCATGGTTTTGCATTTTTTTTGAATGAGAAATACTGAAGGCCACTAGAGATGGTTGTGCTGAGAATTCACACCCAGGGAGTGAAGTGGATGGTGTCAAAGGAGTCCTTCTGGCCGGCAGCACGAGCAGCCCCTGGTTGGCTGCTGCTGAGCAGAGGGCGAGTGTCATTTCCCTTGCGGGAAACCTCAACTGCGTTGACCAAAGACTGCAAGCCACTTGGGAGCTGAAGTCCCACAGCACAGCAGACAGGATTTCCAGCTCAGGAGAACAATTACCATCAGGATGTGGTTTTTAAGGTCACAAGTCTGTAAGAAGAACCAGTGGCTCAGCCTGGAAGCAGTGATCTCCATGCCAAGAGTCCCCAGAGAGCCCTTTGCAGGCTCCAAAGTCAAGTGGTGCCGCTTCGTGAGATGGACAGAGGAGCTGGACCATTCCTGCATGAAGGACGCCCTGCTTTCTTTGGAGCAGTGTTGGCATTGCAGATCACCATTCACATCCTTTGATGCATGGAAGAGGGGTCAGCCTGCAGGATGGCCAGGGTGGTGCTCCTGTGGCTTGCAGAGCTCATTCTGTGGGAGCAAAGCAGCAGAGCTGGGCACACACTGGCCAACACCAACAGTAACCTGGGCATGGCTTCTAGGGAACATCCTGAACCAGTCCCACGAGGCAGGACAGTGACGTACAGGGCTGGTTCAACCCCCTCTGAGAACAACATTTTCTTTAATAATAAAGGAAGGGATAAAACCGCACCTCTGTCCTGGGCCTCCGGATGTGAACAAGAGGGTAGCATCGAGCTCCCCAAATCAGCAGCCTCAGCTGGTTGGAAGAGACAGAGAGGGAACAGAAAGGCAGGTGAGATGCTGATAGGACACACACACTGACCCTTAGCATAGGCAGAAGGCACCAAGCAGCACTTCCCAGCAAGCCGGAGGTGTACACTGGCATTCTCCATCCCATCAGGGATGCCACCCAGCAGGGTAGGCTTGGCTGTGAGTCAGCCAGCAGCTCACAGGGCAGGGCCCTGCTGTACAGGAGCAGCCCTCGTGCTGCACTCCCCTCTTTGTGTCGTCTTCTTCTTTACCTCCCTCTCCCTCTGTGGTTTCGGTGCTGTTTTTCTGGTATGTCTGCAAGCACGCGTATGCGGAGACTTGCCCATTCCTCCCCAAAAAGCCCCCTGAGCCATGAGATTGACGTCAGCAGCACGCCAGCTGTCAAACAATGGAGATTAAGGCTTGGCAGGCTGTGCAAAGCCATGCGAGTGCCTGTGCCTCCCCAGGCAGGTGAGCAACATTCCCCTCTGAGCAGGAACAGGCACATTGCAGCAACCGGGCCGCCTGCACCTGGACACAAGACCTAACCTGATCCTCTGCAGCGGCCAAGTCATGCCCAGGTGCAGACAGCGGGGCCCTGCGGTCCCTGCACGCACATCCCTGCACGGTGAGGACACTCCAGCCCCCTGCAATGGCAGGTAGGGGCAGAGCAGAGTCCTGGTGCTGGTTGAGTGCAGCTCCAGCCTGTGTGCCAAGAGGTGATTGGTGCTGAGAACAAGCCCAGGGCACCATGCAGAGTGGGACCACAGGATGGGCAAGCATGTGAAGCTTCCCATTCCTGCCAATGGTGTCCTGCTGCCAGGACCTCTCTTTTCCCAAAAAAAACAAAGAGACAGCAAAGCCACAGAGGCAACCCAGCACAGCCTCTGCTAACACCTCACCATAGCCAGGTGCACCCAGCTCCCAAGCTGGGTTTGAATTGCTCCTACCCAGGGCTGGCAGCCCTCAGTCACAGAGGCATGCAGCAATAGCCCCAGAACCAAAGCTGAACCCAAAATAAGAGCAGAGAACCACCGTTTCTCTTGACCGTAGCTCCTACCCAAACAAGAAAACACACAAGGGCACCTGAGGTCATGGAAGAAACATGATCCACTACGCCCAGATATATAACACAAGGATTTGACAGCTCCAGCACAAACTACAAGTCCTGCTGGGCTCATGCCCTTGCTGAACTGGGAAGATCTTTCTGTATCAGGTATCTGCTGCACAGCAGGGATGTCTGTAGGAAAGCACCTGGCTCCTCAGAGACAAACACCCAGCCAGGAGCAAGGGCCCCTCCCAGGCACGCTCTGCCCAGCTCCAGAGATCAAAATGGCTGTGGAGATTCCAGGTCATGGCCGTGTCTGCTGAGCCCCACACTACAGCCCAGTCAGGGTGGGCTTCAGTAGTCCAAGCTGCCCAGGGACAGCAGGCTGGGAGGGTAGCAACTGCCCATGGATTGCACTGACTTCTACACCCTGAGACCAGTCCATGAGCTGATGGGATTTGCAAAGCCCCAACCCAGCCCTCAGCAGCCAAACCTCCTGGCACGCATTGCCCTCACCCAACCTTATCGCAGGGCCTGGCCCAACACAGCCGGATGGGAGGGGAGCAGATGGCCCGATCGAGTCCTTCCCATTTGTTCTCCCTCAAGACACTTTCAAAGGAAAACTCTTGAGGTCATTGTTCTATTTTCAACAAGCAAGGGGACCCACAGCACGACGTGCATTCGGAGGGGGCTGCGCTGGAGGCAGCCACTCAAGGAGAAAGATCTGACCAGTGATGCTTAGATGGAACAAGTCAGCTAAAGATCCCAATAGTGACAGCTCACCTGCTGAAGCACAGTGATGGCAGTTTCAGTTTCGCATTAGGCTTTGTACTCAAGATGCTCCCAAACTGAGCTGAGAAGTTCCTGCTGATGTTTGCTAAGGCATCCAAGTTGAAATAGTCACACTGACTCCCCGTTTTTTGCTCCTTTTGCATTGAGATGCTTCCAGGCTCTCCTAGAATGGAGAATGGGAATATCCAGGGCCACCACCACACTAAAGAGGTGTCCCAATAGCAGGAGGATGAAGCTGCCTACACAGCCATAGCTGCTAGCTCCTCCAGAGATGATGCAAAGAAGCACTATACATCTTGGGTGCTGGCTCACCAGCTGCAGGAGCACACCTACAGGGGGCAGGGAATAGGGACACTATGAACGGTGAGATGTTCAGATTCCAGGGTGGGCTGTGAGAAGTGAGAAAATTCAATGGGGCCATTAGTAAGGGTCCAAGAACAGAGTGGTACTGGACAAAACACGTGGTGGTACCAGCAGGCCAGGACACCTGTAGCTCAGGGAACAGCAGCTGTCACGGGAAGGCCAGGATGAGATATTTCTATCTCATGCAGTGTATGTGCTGACCCACCACCATGGCACAGCTGCAAGTGGGACCTGCTGTAGCTGCAGAGCCCCATGCCAAGCCCAGCTCTGCCCTCCCAGGCTGCAGCCATCTGTGTGCGGTGACTGCAGGGAGGAATGGGGTGAGCCATCCCGACAGTCTCATCCTGTGCTTTGGCAAACACAACGCTCCATCCCAGTGCTGCCAGCTTGGGGTGCGGCGTGGGCAGGTGGCAGATGGTCGCCGAAAGCCCGATGCCATGTCAGCTGCTCCCCAGCCCTCTCCATGCCCTCTGTGCTGTGGTTTCACCCATTGCCCAGCTCCGCACTTCCCACGCAGGTTTCTATCTTGTAAAGACAGACTAACAAAGTGATTGTTGCTTGACTTTCCCTCCATCCCGCTCCTAAGGCTGCAGTTTGCCTGCTGGCCCCAGGAGATGGAGCAGCTCCTGCTCTTGCTCCTATCACCTCCTCCTCCCCCAAAAGAGCCCAAACCTTTGCTGCGTTCGCTGTCCTTCAAGTGCGCAGCTTTCCTGGAAAGAGCTCAGACAAAAGTAACCGCAACACCAACCTCAGCCAGCAAAACAAATCAGCATTTCCCCTGAATGGCGTGGATGAGGATGAAGAAAAGAGGAAGAAATGGAGTTTGTTTTCATGTGTCGGGGCGTTGTGCAACAGTCCAACGTCCCCTGGGCAATTGTAAAAAGCCCACGTGCCCCACGCTGCTGAGCTCACGCCAGACTTATCTCTGTCAGCAAATAAAGCAAAATAGTCACCCGACAATTTAACTGGGAGGACTTTCTGCTGCTCTGCCTTATCTCCGCACGCAGAGTGAAACCATCCCGCTGACGTGAGCCCCGTCTTCCTCAAGGGAGCCGGCACGCAGTGTGCGATGCGTGGTACGGATCTGCCTGAGACCACACTGTTGTGACGCACAAGGGGAGGCCTCCTCAGCCCAGGTTTGCCACCTGGTTGATGTTTACTAGCTGATCATCCCTTGGGCTGCAGCATCCCTCTGCCAGTAGTGAGCCAAGCTCACAACAGCAGTAGGAGCTCACCAGTTGGGTGCCTCATGCTTTGTGTGATCAGGGCACATGGCACCTTACTGTGAGCATGCCAGCTCCTATCTCTCTGCTTACACAAAGGGCATTAAAAAGGCACACATCCCTGCGGGGCCATCAAGCCCTTGGTGGAGGGACCAGAACGCAGCCCCAGGGAGAACAAGGACATAAGCCTGACATAACCCATGAGTCGTAAAGGAGTTTACCTTGAAGATACACTCTGATAATCTCAGGGTGATGGTGGGGGCTGCCCAGAGCCAAGTCCTGCAGGAGGTCCACGTGGTCCTTGAGGAGATGGCACTCGGTGCCCCTCCACCAGCCAGCAGGGTATGTGCCTGGGGCCACGTGCAGCTCCTCACTGTGCTGCCAGTGTCACTGAGCCCCCCCATGGGCACAACCCCAGGACAAGCACCCTGCTGCCTATGCACCCTGGGCAGCATAGGGACTGCTGGGGGGTTCTGCAGCCACCAGAGTGAAGTGAGGGGACAGAGACAGAATGAAAACCTGAGGTTGGGGAATGAAAATGCTCGAGCATATATATAAGCAATTAATCAACGTTTAAAACCCGCTTCCTCCCCCCAAATGGTTTCAAAAGATACGGTATTTTTGTAGCCGAATGCTGAGCAGCAACAATTTCCTGAGTTCCTGTGCTCGCGCCGTCCAAACGACCTGGGCACTGCTGGAGGATTTACGTCTTACTGGTATCTGCTCCTCGCACAACTGAAAAACAGTTTTCTCCTCCAAGAGAATGATCCTTTTTGTTGTTGCTTTGTTTTTTCCCCCCTATACAGAGAATATGGAGTGGATGTAGAAGTGAGACATCTCCAGCACCAAGCATGGCCGTGCGCTGCCCCAAGGGATGCTCACAGCCAGGTTCCTGCCCACCCACTCGCTCCCCACTGAAGTAAATTGGTCCAGGGCCAGAACCTTGGGGGTTCTTGGGTAAGATTCACATCCTGATGTGATTACGAGGCATGGGGGAGTTCTAAGAAAGCAGATGAAGAAAAAAAACGCTACAATGCATCGTTCCTGGAGGTGTTCCAGAGACGTGGCTAGGAGGGATGCGGTCGGTGGGCATGGTGGGATGGGCTGGGGTTGGACTTAATGACTTCAGGGGGTCTTTTCCTACCATAATGGTTTGTCAGTTTGACGAAGGCAGAGTAAAGGGGGAACGTTTGTGCTCCGTGGAGCGAGAGGAAGGCACAAGGCTCGTGCCAATTAATCTCAGATGAACTTTGCCAGAACACAGGAACAAGATAAAAAGAAGTGGCAGCACTTGAGGCTCCCTGGGACTACAGAGCATCTCATCAAGGGCTGCAGAAAGGAAACGCAGCTGTGGGAGGGAAGGCAGCTCAATGCGCTCTCCCACCCACCCCTCCTTCCTATGGCTCCAAATCTGCCTCCTGGGACTCAGCCTCTATTGAGCAGAGACGCTGAAAAATAAGATATTATCCACTAAAAGCTAAATGCTAGCATTCAAACTGCCCCGGTCCGACTCTAGCAGAGATTTAAGGATAATAGCACAAGATTCCTGCAGTGGTCACTGCCCTGGGATGGGAGCCAGGAGAATCTGATGGAAATTTCGCTGTCCTGGAGCCAGCTGCACAGTCTGGTACCACAATAGGAAGGAATATGTGCAAAGAAATGTTTTAATTAACTTGTTTTTTTTTTTTTTTCCTTAAAGCTCATAGATTTCAAGATTAGAGAAACACACCCGGAATGGTTCTCACTATCCAAAGGAACAAAGGAAGTTTGGAAGTGATGTATTTTTATGGAGACTCAGACAATATCCACAAGTCCCTTCTTGTAATGAAACTTGGAGCCTCTCATGCACAGCTACGGTCATTAAGTTTTCTTTAATAATAATAATAAAGAGCGTTTTTAGCTTGTTTGGGAGTCATGTTCAGAGCTGTGGAGATGTGGCACTGAGAGATGTCGGCAGTGGGCAGGGTGGGGAGGGCTGGGATTGGAGCTGGGCATCTCAGGGGGCTTTTCCTACCTCGGTGAGTCCATGAGTCCTTATGTATCTTGCTAGTGCTGTATGGTTTGATGGCTGAAGTAATAAAAACAAGTAATAAAAGGAAGATACTTTAGAATCAAAGGATCTGAGGAGGTGAACTGGGAGCCACTGCAAGGGTGGGAGACACAAAGTCCTAACAGCACTGCTGCTGGACAGAAACCCATCCTCATGCAGCAGGTGCATCAAACAGCTCCAGAGATGGTACACACTTAAACAGGCAAATGTGGAAGACCCAAAACACGTTAACACAAGGGCAGTTTGTTCTGACCCAAAGTCCTCTTACTTCTAGGAAAGAAGCTGCTCCCAAGTGTTCCAGTTGTTCTCCTTTCTGGCTCAGAACTTGCAGAAATTGCAATGAAGAGTCAAGGCTGGAGCTACGAGCGTGGTCAGATGTTGTGCAAAAGTTGGCACCAAGAGAGGAGATTGGGTAAGGGCCAACTCCAACCTGAACTATGCCGGTACACAAGGAGCAGGAGCACACATCATGCAAGATTCCCTGAGGCACAAGAACTCCCTACAGAAACACAACATGACTGTACGTCAGAGCCAGTCTTGTTTTCTCCAAATACTGAGTGGAGTTGGAACTCACAGCTTCTTCCCAGAACTCACATTCTCTGCTATATCCCAACGTGGACGCTGCCAAAACAAAGCCTTTGCAGATAGGGCTGAGACATCCCAACTTAAAATAACATGGAAAGAGAAGGTGACTGACCTGAAGTGGCCTTAGGTTTAACTTAATCCCACAATGAGGGCTGCCTGACAGTGACCATGTTTGGACCCTTCAGCATCCCATTCCTGCCAGTAATCCCTCTCTGCACGCTTATTTCCCCTATGCTATTACCAACTCACTGGCAATACTGCAACACAGGCAGCAGCTTGCCCATCAGCTGCACTCTGTTCTTACTCAAAATCCTCCTCTTCAAAGCAAAACATTTTAAACACAAGCAGGAGCAGAACTGACGCTACTGAACCTGCCCGAGACCCTTCCTCCAGCCCTACAAAGCAGGTGGCACCAGTCTGAGCACGATGAAGAGCACAAAGCACGTTTTGCAAGAGCTGGGCTGACAAACAGGCTGCTGCACAGTTGCAGCACAGTTTGGTCACTGGTACAAAGCAGCTGTTCAGCTTACAAATTGCTCTTCAGCAATTTTATGGCTGGCCCATTACACTGCTCGGGATGAGCAGAACTGATTTTCTGTCCTTGTGCAGGGTCCTGCATCAAAAAAAAACAAACTCTGGACAGTGTTGTGCCGCGACATTTGCCCAATATAGGAGATTGAAGCCTCCTGTCAGGTAACATTCCCGTCACCACCTGCTATTTGCCTATCTCACTGCTTCTGCTGCATTTATCATCATCATACACCCATCAAATCAATACTCGCATTCACAGGTTTCTGCCTCCCCTCCTCTGAGACTTCCAACATTTGTGCAAGGACAAGTTTAGTCAGTCCACTTCCCTGTTCTTTCAAGCCCTGTCTCAGTCAAATACTATTATTCAGTCTGATTTACAGCATTTCCTAGGAAGGTGTTGCCAGCTTCTGTGCCATTTGCATCACCGAGGACAGAAAATTTGTTTGTTTTCCTTCTAGAGCATGAATCATCCCCAGCTTCACTTTCCCATATCTGCAGGTTTCTCTTAGCTCAAAACCAAGGGTTGGAGGACAGAGCTTTACTTTAAGTCTCACCAGCTTAACTCCCTTTTGGTTTAGGGGAAGGGCACCTCCGGAACCAATCTGCTTCCTGGAAGGCAAAGGTATGGGCAAGGGGTTCAGACAATCACAAAGTGCTCACAGCGGTGACAGCAGCACAAGACTGAGAGTGTACGGACAGGGGTGAGAGGTGGAGATGCGTAGCAGGACAGTGCAGCAGGCAGGGCAGCCCCAGACGATCAAGTAAATGCAAAGACAACTAGTAGACAATACATCTGCACAGGGGATTGCATGTCAAGCATCCACAGAAGAGATTCCTACTTGCTTACACCTAAGCTTCACTGCAGAAAAGCAGTTAGCACACAGACCTTCAGCTTCCAGCCTTCCCTAAGCTTATTCCAGAGAAAGAAGCAGGACAAATGTACTGCAACCACTGCCTCATCTTTAATCCCTACTCATTATCCTTAGGGATCAGCTTCTGTCAAGCAAGCAAGCCCAGGATCTGCACAAAACTTGGCTGAAGAAAAAAATAAAAAGACACCACCACCGCCAACACAAAACAAAAACACACCCCTCAAAATCCACTCCAGAATCAAAACCATTGAAAATGCCTTTTTTTCTGTGGCATTGTTGGACAGCTCCACAAGGGCAGCCTCATGCAGACGACCTGGAGCAGATAACCCAGGTCCCTCCTCCTGTTCATCCAGATCACAGCATGCCCCTGTCCCAAGGGGCTGCCAAAATCTAATGAGGCTTCCACTGTACCCTAGAGAAGGGTTCCGAGGTGCAAGGGGAGTTGAGATAAACAACACTGATGGCCTCCACCCACTTGCTAACCAGACAGGATGGAGCCCATAACAGCTCAGCTCAAATACAGCCTGTAGAAGAAGCCTCACCAAGCATGGAGGCCACAAAGTGTTTGCCTTTTGGTCCAAGTCATTTTAATTGCCACTTGCAAGGCAGTCTATCTTGTTTGAGCATGAGGAAGATGTGGAAGCAGAGATTACAGATGAGCCTTCTGAGCTGAAAAGGAGGCTGGGGGGCAGGAGAGGAAAGGACAGGGTTATTTGATGCACCCAGCCTCTCCTACCCCAGGAATGCATGGAAGCAAGATAGCTGAATCAGAAATACACTTGGGGTAGTTGTGAGGTTTAACTTTGCATTTTTCCTGGGTTTCTCAGTGGAAAATGTTTTGGAGCTTTTATAAGCCTGACATGCCCAATTGCTTCAGCAGCCATGCAGCCCTAAAAAGGGTACTTGCTATCTGGAGCAGACTTGGAAGGAGACCTAGCTTAGCGTTAACGAGTCCAAGCTCATTTAGTTACGCAAGAGGGGACAGTTTCTTTGCCATGAAAGGAAGAAGACAGAACTAACATTACTGCCATTTTCAGCTCAGACACTGAACCAAGAGCAAGCAAAAGAGTATCCAACTGGTGCAGCCCTGGTGGGACTATACGCCAGCAGCATCAGACAGCATGTGAGAACACATACCGAGCTCTGCCAGGTCCTAAGCCTAGTATACTCAATGTCAATAAGGCAAAAACTGACCAATAGACCCACTGAGTCTTACAATTAAACCTTGCCTTCTACTTTAGGGCTTGTATTACCATGCAGTAGCTCTTCCATTCCAACAGGCAACATTCAGTAAATGCTTAGCAGTGTTGGACACAAGATACTGTTAATGGCAGGATACAGTTACAGGTATCTTACAGGTATAAGCAAGGTCTGCTCCATGCAGGAACAAAGCTACAATATAGAAGACAGATGAGCCATCAGAAATAAAGTACAGTCCCTCCACCCCCAGAATATATTCTCCCTGCAAGGCCATTTCATTCTGCTATTTGCATGGAAGCACTGCAGAGAGAAGATATGGTTCTCCACATCTTTACCAGGGAGGAGGCAGAAATTACCAAGAGCATCACCACATGAAACACACAAATGGCTGGAGGAATGTCCTTATCTGGTTCTAACTACCTGGACACGCAAGTGTATAGGAGTCTCACTCCCTTAACAGCCACGCTGCAGATTTTTGTTGCCAGATCACTCCTTATCAGATGCTCCGTGGTTCAGGTGAACTATTTGTGCTAAACCTCAATCGCATCAGTTCTCACGTCAAGTGAGAGTTTTAAAGTCAGCACTGGTATTTCTGTGTGGCATGACTTGCCTGCTTTAGCATTCCAGCATGCAGATTTACCTGCAAGGAGCACAAGTAGTACAGATGGCTGCACTCACACCATTCTTCCCATGGCACTTTTCCAATTCCCCCTTTATATTCCTGCTTTCCCCCCTCCCCAGAGTGATTCATACCTGTCAGCTGCTGCAAAAGACCCACAAAACTCATCACCCTTACACAGATTCCACGGTCCCAGCAGTTTTTCTACTTTCTTCTGGAAAGCACAAGCTGACTCAAGCCCTTTCCCATGCACGCAAGTTTAGAGTACACCATGTACATCTTTCCCAGCAAAAGAGCTGAAAACCTATTCACAAATCCTAGGACAAAGGCTGACAGACAAACACGTTGGGGTGGAGTGCTGATGCCCAGTGCCAAATTCAAGAAGAAAATGAAATAAATTTCAATAAAACAAGGTCACATCCAGTAGAAACAAGTGGCAACACCTTCACATGCTCTGTTTGTTTGCCATGTCAGCCTCACCCTTCCCTGAAAACCCAGAAACAGTTGTGGTGGGACCAGAGGACAACGTGAACATGAAGGCTGGCCAAGACAGGTAAGAAGAGCGCTTTGATCCTCTGAGGTCTCTCTTGGTCGAGTTGAGTTGCATGGAAAAACTGTTCATGGAGCAGCCATTCCCTTGGCATTGCTTTCCAGGTCTCTCTCATGTATCACGTACCCTTTTTATGTATCATCTCCATAGCTCTCAACCCACCACTGCTGACAAACTGAATTCTCCTAAGCTTCTCCTTCAGCTTTTTACAAGATAGGAACACTACGGCTTCCAAAACCAATTCATACCACTTAAGTTTACTCATTTGTCCCTAAGGAGCCTCCCCAGCCCTCTGTGTAACACCTCCCATACAATTTCAACACTAACATTTCATTTCAAATGGCTTTTGCAGGCCTCCTGCGATATTGTTTTACAGAAAATCCACATCAAGCAGCTGCTGTGCTCCACAGAGGTGAGCAGAGAGAAACTCTCACAGCCCATCCTGCCTTTCTCTAGAAATCTGATAAGTGTTTTCTCAACTGTTTCCTTCAGCTCCCATCTCCTAGCCCTCCCTCCCACACATCTTTACACTTCTCGTCTAAAGAAGCAGCAGCTCCTAACAATATTCTCCATCCAAAACGCCAGTATTTTCAGTCTTCAACCTAAACAACCTCCTCTTCAGAGTTTCCCTAAAACATCATGGAGCTAAGATTTAACACGTGCAGCAGTGAAGGAAAAATGTTGCTATGAAAGCTATCTGTAATCTTAGTGCTTGCACAACACCTCCTCAAGTCAGTAAAATGCATACCTTAGCTTCAACTCTTGCAGGAGAAGCACATTTGGATGGAAGTTGAGGTTGTTTTGGCAACTCTACGTCATACCAAACACTTCTTTGTCTCTACTGATGTCCACACTCACTTGAGAGAAGAAACTGCCTGCTGACGTAGTTTACCATACCCCCAGCTAGCGCTGAGCAAGTGGAGGAGCTCGAAGTGCAGATCATCCATAACCCATCTTAAGACCACAGCAGTTAATTGTCAGTTCAGGTGCCTATCAGAGGTGAATTCATCTTGCAAGATACACATCTTGCATGTGACCACTGCAGTGCAGTCGGTGAAGCACACGCTGTCCTGCGTAATGCAAACCATCTTCACTTTGAGCTGTTTTCTAATCTCAGGTAAACTTTAGATCCCATCATACCAAAGACCTGGATTCAAATAACTGATAGCTTTAACAACAAAGTCATCATAAGCAAGTACTGACACCGTGACACCGGGGTAGTTTTCCTAGGCCAGAAAGGAGAAAGACCACAGAAGTCCACAAAAACAAACCCTTACGGCTGCCCTCCAAGGCAATGATTCCAAAGCCAACCAAATAAAAGCAGGTACAGTTCACTCAGGTAAACACAGCCACTCACAACACGCCCAAACTCGAGCTACACTAGAGCCAGCAGGAAAACTTCCTTCTAGGATAAAGCAAGACTTGGATCAGTAGGACAAATAGCACCAGATAGGAAAGCTCCTGCATTCTGAAGGACGCTTTAGTTCAGCGAGACAAAAGCCTGTGAGAATGAGAACAGTCTGCGATACTAATTAGAAAGAACTAATTGCCTTCAACTAGGTTCAGCAGTGGGATGGTATATAAAGTCTTAGGAAGTGGTTCTGCAGGGAGAAAGGCAACTCACCTTGTCTTCATGCCAACTTTACCCCAGCACCAACCACCAACCTGCATGCTCAAGAGACAGGGCAATGCAAGGGACCAAGCTTTCACATTAGATGTAATAGAAAAACATTCTTTACTCTGCAAGTGTCTTTACAAATATATATTTATATATTTAAGCCCGTTTCAGGCCATAAAAGCCCATAAAAAACAACCAGTACCTTTTCAACAAGAGAAACTGTGATCCAGAAGTCTGAGGTGAAAGACTCCCAACACAAGGGCTGCTTTGGCACTTCTCTGAAGGCCTCTATTTAGCACATAAAACCATCTTAAAAATGACATCAGCCTTTAATCTGCAAAGGAGGGGCACCATTTTTAACCCCTCCCCCCTCCCCCTTTACTACTCTCTGAATGAGGTAAACTGGAATCACTTTTACATCACCCCTTATTGCCTTAAAAAGGGGATATTGCATCCTGAAGACCAGCTTTATCAAAAAACATTCATGAATGGGTTTGAAAAAACAAAACACAACAAAAAGATGCCGCTTGTGGATCCAACCACAATGTGCTGTTGTCTCAAAGTAGAAGTAGTTGATACTAAAAAGCTATTCCAGATACATACAAAGTACAAACACTAGAGCTGGTCGGAAAGATTCAGTTTCAACATCTTTGAAAAGCAGGGAATTTTTCTTTGTAGTGTTGGGTTGTTTTTTTTTGCATTAGTTCTCCCAGCCTCACTTTTCTACCAGTTTCATATACCCTTCAAAAAGAAAATCACGTGTCTGTCGTAAGAGTGCAAAGTTCATCCAAACCTTGTGTTCAAGTTCACTATCACTACACTTTAAAAATCCTGCTGGCAAATAAAAAGGTCTCGATTTAACTTAGCAAAAGTGATATCTAGAAAATATTCAACATCAAGAGGTCTTACAAAAAAACTTCAGACTACTAAAGCATCCTAAGGCACGGTGTTTTGGAAGAAGTGCTTTCTCCCTTTAGTGTTGCTTTATACACATCACGTGTGTGAGTCCGAGTTGATGCATGGAGCTGCAAATGTATGCCATGCCTTCTTCCCAATTGGTGAGCTGAATCTTTTCCTGCAGTTTCAGACATAGGCTCCCAATGCTGCGTGAAATTCAGTTAGACATTGCACCAGCTGCTGAAACTTGGGTCTTTCTTCAGGATCTAGGGCCCAACAGCAGGCCATCACAGCAAATCTGAAAGACAGAGGTAAAACGGAAGACATGAGTACGTAACTCCTGGCAAACAGTCCCAAGCCTGGAAACTAAAAATGCCGTTTGGCACCAGCAAGCCTGCAGATCAGAAAAAGAATTCTGCCTCTTCTGATATGCTACGCTGACTCACTCCTGCAGAAGACAGACACCATGAACGATCAATAAAAGTACTATGACTGGAGGTATTGGTTTGATTTAGGATACAAGTCAGAGGCAATTCAGGAGGAAGCAATACATAATTCATTGGAAATTGATAAAAGATTGTAGAAACATAGCTCAAAGCATTTCTGTGGTAGGTTTACAGGAAGGGGATTTGGAAGAACATGAGAGGCAGGAGGTGGTGCCTGTGTTCTTGCCTTCCTCCATTACATTAAGATCACGATTAAACATTGCAAGTGTTGCTGTTTGAGCTCCACTACACAGAGCATTTCTCTCTCCAGTCTTGCCAAGAGAAGTGAAACTTCCTTTGCCTATAAAACCAGTGGTTTCTCATTGCAGCCCCCAAAAAAACTAAGCAGAAAGCCTCTAGCCTCTTTACCTCCCTCCTCTCATCTTGCTGATTAACACCATCTCATCAGCATGGCAGAATAAGGAAGAGAGCTGGGTGGGGATTAAGTGAAACTCAACAACAAAAAATTTGAATTTGCATTCCTCAAGGCAGGTCACTGTAGAGCTACACAAATACACAAGGGTCAGCATAAAGTCAGATAAACAGGCAAGGAGGAGGAAGACCCGGTTGCTTCATTGGTAAGGTTGGCTTAAGATGCTGGTTCCAACAGGGACATTTTACCCTCTCTCCAAAGATGTGCACTTACAGTTCATCAGGACAGTTGATTGGCTGAGCTATTCTATAGCCATCCTTTAAATATGCAGCCATCTCAAAGGGGTCGATATCGACATATGGAGTCTGTCCCAGAGTCATCAGTTCCCACAGTGTTACTCCAAAGGCCCACTGAAAAGAGAGCATGCAGAACACTTAACAAATCTAAGGAACATTATCAGTATATTTTGAGCACAGGCTCAGAAGTACAACTCCCGAGAAAAACAAAGATTTTGTTTATCTAAGCAAACTTGGCACCCGGATCAGCATTCAACACACCATTCAGCCTCTCCTACTAAGAGGGGCTTATGAGATAATATGATCAATACAAATAACAGTCAAAACAAATAACAGTATAAGTAAAATGGTTTACAACTTGGTATCCAGAGACCAAATAAAAACAGAATGAAGACTCATAGCTGCACACTGAAGATTCATAGCTGAGATTACAAGTGCCAAGACCACCATGATCTACTTTAAAAGAGGCAGAACTGCCTTTTCTCCCAGTCTTCATTTTAATGAAAAGGATGGCTTCAGTCAGGGGATTTCTAAATTGAGGGATGATGCCAGTGGACACTGATAAGAAGCACTGTGCTAGAGAATGGCAAGTGCACAGATCTGGCCTGGCTCTAAACAGCTATCTATTAGCTGTGGAGGAAGGCATGGGAGGATGCCTCTATTGGCAGTTAAGAAAACTGACAAGCAACAAGTAATGCCGCACCGAGAATCAAAAGGCATCCAAGCAAAACTATGTTGAGAATATAGCTACTTCTCAATCTATAAAGGAAGCACACATGAATGACAACAAAAAGTCAGAGTTTCACGTTTACTAGAGAGAGAAGATTAAAATTCAACAGGAATTCTATTTTGTTTGTATATGCTTTGGCTGACTAGTACGACTGCTGGCACAGGAAGAATGCATTAGAAAGGTTTCAAGCCAGGAGAACTCTTTTAAAGAAATGCATCCAAAAAAGCAAGCCCAGAACACACACTAACTACATCTTAACAGACAACACCTAAAATTGTTTCCAACATCACCAATAAAGTCATGTGAAGTTGATATTTAGAGCTGTTCCAAGTGAGAGGACAAAAAACATCCTATTTTTGAATGTACCTGGATACTTCTACACTCAGAAGAAAAAGTCTGATTTCCCATGCTGTAAAATTCACTAGCTGTGTATGTAAAGCACAAAACCACATATCAGAAGCCAATCTGCCTTTATCTCTGTGTGATACAAATGGGAGCTTTGCGTTAAGATACCGCAGAACACATGCTGAATTGCACTAATTCTTCTGAAGCAGTTATAAGACTGAGATGCCTACTTCCTAGCAAGATTGTACTGGCAGTGCTACACAGACTTATTCCCAAGCCCATTCTTCATGGACAGCAAATGCTTTCAGCGTTCCAGATTTTAAGAAGTGAGTAAGAAGAAATCAATGTTTTTACTGATCTCATTTAGTATTATAAAAGCACGCACTTGTGAGCAATTGCCATTTCCTGGTTTGTTTGGTGTAACAAAACTCCATGAGTACAATGAGTTCACAAGTATTTCTGGAGCACAGCTGACTCCTTTTTCTTTTTCTTTTGTTTGTTTGTAAGGCTTGAGGACAGAGAGAGTGACAAAGAGGAAAAACACAACCATAGCTATGCGGAAGTTTCCTAACCTAGCCGGTTTTAAGTAGATCACAGTCTCTGGATGTAGCCACTGTAAGAAGAGCATCCTTACCAAAGGAAACATCCCCTTAGAAGCAGTTCAGACAATTACTACTCAAATCAACACAGTATGACGATCTTCAAGATGCCTTCTGTGAGCAGAACTGTCTATTCTGACGTGCAGAATGCTGAGCAAGTATAGTACAAGACCTCCATGGATGCAGGGGCAAAGTTCAGGTGCTAAGGAAGGGAAGGAAGGAAAGAGGAGGTAGATGCAAGACAAGGCTGCCTGAGAAATATAGTGAGAATGCCTGGGTATGCAGGGATGGAGTCTGGAAAACCAAAGCTCATAAAATGCATCAACACAAGGCCACTGATTCAGGTGGTCTCATTGTTGCTGAAAGGCCACAAGAGCTGTCGAAGATTGCTGATCACTGGACAAAAGGCAACTTCTTCAGGAGTTAAGGCACTGGGAACTACATGCCAGGCTGTTGAACACCTGCATCTGTGATGGGCAGAGCACAATATGCTGGACACCATTGCACAGGAAGCTTAAAGGCGACTGGGAACAGTCATATGCATTTAGCAAGGGTAAACTGCTAGGTCAAGCTGACTGCTACACAGCTAAAAGCAAAGTAAACATAGGGAGTGAGATGCATGTTCACCTTAACTTCAGCAAGGCCTCTGAAACCATCTTCCACAGCATCTTAAAGATAAATAAAGGAGTTGCACTCATTATTGCGGCTGCACTTCTGGACTCATTTTGCTGTGATTAGTACTAGTCCAACTAGCAGCTGATTAGAAGAATCACTGCTCAGGAATCAATACTATCTCATCTCCATTAACAAGCTGTACTCTCAGGATGTTTGTAGACGATATCGAACTGGGCAGAGTAGCTGAGAGGTTGGAGGTCAAGCCTTCTGCAAAAGAACCTCAAGGAACTGGAGAAACTGACTGAATCACAAGGTTCAAGAAAAGCAAATGCAAAATCTGACTTCTGAGATGAAAAAAACACATGCACCAGGACATGCTTGAAGCTGACTACATGGAAAGTAGCTTTGTAGAAGGTAGTCCTAATAAGTAAGTTGAATGTATCAGCAGTGTGTTCTTGAAGCAAAAAGATACCCAAATTCAAAGTTCTGTTAGCACAAGAGTAATCAGTGGGTCAAGGGAAATTATTTTCCCCATCTTTTCCCTACCTGCCAAGTACTTCATTCAACTTGGCGCTTCCCCAGTGCTAGAGAAAACATTGACAACTTCATCTGTTGATCATAATTTCAAAGCCAGCCTTCCAGAGGGGGAAAGCTTTCAAGAAACAGTTCCTTCAGCCTTCAGCAGACTGTCAATTGTAGCAGACATGAGCCAATACAATTCAATTCTCACTGAATTTAATACTCTTTTCTGCTAACACTTTCAAGTAGGACAGGGTGCAACAGAATTTTTCCATGCAAGAAGCATCTGCTTGGCCTTCAAATGACCTATCCTACACAGCAAATGGAAGAAGCAGGAAAACAGCTGCTGTTCTGGATAAGCCAATGCTATCTTTTCTGATTCTCCAACTGCTGAAAGAAGCTTTACAGGGAAAAACTGTCAAAATAAATATACACATCTAATTCACACACCAAACAAACTCACCACATCACTGGCACTGGAAAATTCATTGTTAACCAGGCTTTCAAGAGCCATCCACCGAACTGGTCTGTTCTCATTATCTCCCAGGCAATGGTAGTCCATAGGAAATAGGTCTCGAGATAGCGCATTGTCCGTGATCTTCACCTGAAGTGCATCATCAATGCTAATTTAAAAGAACAGAAGTATTTAAGCAAACTTGGCACTACAGTTCACAGAAAATACTTATGCCCTACCTTAATTTCACTGAGGAATACTGATCACACTCAATACTGCAGAGAGTAAGTGTTCTTCTGGACTCAGACACATTTACTTTGTGGTTATCAAATGTTACTTAAGGAAGTGTTTATTCTATGCCAGCGGGTAAGCACCAGAAGTTTTAGATTAAATAAAATCAAACATTTACAAATGCAGAAATGTACAGCTAAAGCAAACAAACAACTCCCAGAATTATTACTGCTCCTTTGGAGACCCACAATAGAATTAAATTATTTTAGGTATGATACCTCTGTACAGACGATGAACTAAAGACTCTGGTTAAACAAGATCTAGCAGTATCCCGTCAAAGCAACCACTATCATTTGTGGCCTAAAGTCTTGTCCCTAATCAAGTGATTATTTGCTCTAATAAAATATTTATTCCCACAAACGCTGCCTCAGCAAAAGATATGACTGTTGTCAGAAGCTGAACACTGACTAAGCAAGACTCGTTTGTAATCAACAAGAGATGTCTTAATTAGCACAGAGGAGCCTTTAGCAGGTTTTTAATGGAGTAAAGTTGCCTACCTACTTTTCTGCCCCCCAGGGATGTTAAGAGTGTGAATTAAGCTTTAACAAAAGTCAAAGCTCAGTGTGCTCAAACACCTGTCTTCAGAATACAGGCAAGACATTAATTCTGACATCTTGTGACAAAGTATGAATAATATTGCAGTTATTTTTTATATTTAAACTAGTTTTTATCATCCTTCCGCTTTGGTCTGATATTATTTCCATAAAAAAAAAAATAAATATAAATGCTCATTTTGTGTGTTTGCTGCTTCAGTGTCCCAGGTTCCTTCTTATTTATCTTATATTTATGCACTTTCAGGTCTGCTTGTTGGCTTCAAAATTTACAGACTAGGAAATTTCCATATGTAATCACTCCTAAGAGGTGCAGATGAAGTTCAGAGAAATTCCTAGAAGATCTGCCTATAAACAAGTACAAAGGATACCTTTCCAGTGACTGCTGAGCTCTGACTTGTGTAATCTGTACGTCCATTCCAATTGGGCCCAAGACACTTGAGAAGGAAAGTATTTCACCCCTTCACAAACCAGCCAAGAGCACTGCAATCTTGGCTCCCTTCCCGATATTAGCACAGACACACAGACCCAATACACTTCATACCAACTCCTCCCAGCTTTTTCCCACATGGAGGTACTCTCAGGAATAAACCTTGGAAAGAAAGGAGTGGCACATGACCAAAGCCCTTCATGTAATCCTGGCCACTTGCAATCTCTTTTTCTATGTAAAAGAAACTAAAACTAGTCCAAATGTTCTTGCACTACACAACAGGTCAGTAGCTCAGTTCCTGCCTGCATTTGCCATGGAGAAGGAGTGCCAGATGTACTATGAGTTGAATTATATTGACATCATTCAGGATCACACATATGGCAACTAAAACAAAGCTGAACTTTGCCCTATAAGGGCAGGGAGTAAAGTTGTCAGAATGCTCAACTTTGCCCAGGAAGGGCACAAGTAAATTCATTTGCTGCATTGAAATAAGAGGCTGTCGCAAGGCAGCTTCCCTGGAGCACTGCTTGTGATCTTTGCCTTTGGTGGTATTACTTCTTTAATTCATTCACCACAGAGAAAAAGCAACAAGAACAGATAAAAAGAACCTTCAAGAAACTCTATCAAACGGAGCATCCTTACACACTGCAAGAGCCATAAAGGATTTTGCTAAATGGGCTCAGTGTCATCAATTCAAAAGCACAAGGGATGGCTACAGGGTAGGTTCTTCTGCTTCCTCTGTCATGGTGCAAAATCCGTCCATTAGCAAATTGCCAAAGAAGCTGCAAGTTACCATCGAAGCTTAAAGGAAGACACTTAGGTTAGGTGAGCATTTGCAAAAAATAAGGGAAATCAAAATCTAATACAAATCTTTCAGAATAGAATGTTCTGCACTCTTAAAAACCAAGCATTCTGTTCCACCATACACCTAGAAGAAAATTACACTAAAGGAGCCACTTACACAAAACATAAGGGGGGAAAAAAGGTGGTACTGGTTTTGAAGCAGAGATCAGGTTGGTTAAAGGAAATCCATCTTAGCCTCAGTTATTGACATAACACTGTTTGCACAATGACTCTGTCTTGTTTGGTACTTACACACAGTTTCTAGCAGCAAGGTCTTTGTGAATGACCTCCCGTCTGGCCAAATAACTCATTCCACAGGCAATCTGGATAGCCATATGTACAAGATCCTGCTGGGAAATTGCCTGCAAGAGTACAGAACAACAATCAATATAGAACAGGCTAATTTTTCATTTGTAGCCTATCGGCCCTTCCCTCTCTCTTAACCTTTAGTAGCCGGTGATTTTCTAGCAGCTGAAAATACACTACCATCTTCTGAAAACTTATGGAGATTCCTTATTCTAACTTTTTAGCCTTTTTTTCCTAGTTGACATGGCAGGGGCAGGTATTTGCATTTGCACAGTTTTCTCACTGCTACGTAGCTTTCCCTTGGATTGGCAATGAATGCAGGCAAAAAACAGTCGCTTGTACCTGCTCACCACACTCTCACTTCCTGTTGTTTGGAAACCAGTGTCACAGATACATAAAACTCTTGCCTTACATCTATATCCTGGTTTCTCTCTTCCATTTCTACAGTATATCTGAAGCTTCAGTGTGTAGGTAGATACAACAGGTGCAAGACTGGGGAACAAAATAAAGCAAACACTAAGCTAAATTAAGCCGGCATATTATTGTTAACAGCTTTTTAATAAGAACAATGTATTATCTCAGAGAACTCAAAAGTTTGGTTTTGGTACTTCCATTAATGTTCACCTTCAAATAAGTACAACATCAAACATTCCAGTCTTTGGTACAGTAGGAAGCATGGTGATACCACTGAGAGGCAACTCCTATTTGATGTAACACAGATTACAAATGCCATTTCTGAATTCTTCGAAAATGATATTGGTGTGCTGAATAGAGATTTATAACCCAGATCAAGTAGCAAAGCAGACAAATCAATGTTGGAAGATCCTAGAAGCTTATCATAGTTTATTGACTTTGTAAATTAACAGAGGTAGGTAACCCTGAGAGTTTCAAATTTGGCACATGATGGGCAAATGCTGACCTCAGCAAACCAGAATTCATTTTGAATTTAATTTGAAGACAAGTGACAAACCAAGGTGAAGCTGAAGAGAAGGAAAGATGAGGCAATCCCAGCAAGAAGGATGGTTTTAAAATACAGACAAATCCATGGCCGAATATTTGTCAGATTTCCTTCCAGCTTTCTCCTATTTGTTAACACCATTTTTGCTCTAAGGGCATATTTAAAACTTTATGCTCATCTAAGAATTTTATTCCTTTTCACTTCTTGTGAAACACGTGAAGTTCTATGGAAAACACAGTAAAGAGTTATAAAACCTGAAGAGCACCAACAGCAGGAAAACAAACCAATTCTCAGAAACCAATTCCATCATCAAGGTAAATAAATACAGTTTTACTGTAAAGCAAATCTACAGCAGCACGTCATATATTTAACAGAACTGCTTTATGCTTATTACAAAACAACAAACTACCACGCACTAAGAGATCGTCTACTCTGCAAAAGCATTTCATTTAATCTGACTTCTTTCTGTACAACTTTTCCCCGTGTACTATAACTTGAATCCACTATCATATATCATTTCTTCTGCTTTTTTAGATGTACCAATATATACCAGCTGCTATCCTGACTGAGAGTTTAACTTAGCTGTACGGCCTCTCAACAGAGATGATAAAGGCAGCCAAGAATGTTTTCCTTGTA
Organism: Excalfactoria chinensis; assembly: GCF_039878825.1. Taxonomy (NCBI): domain Eukaryota; kingdom Metazoa; phylum Chordata; class Aves; order Galliformes; family Phasianidae; genus Excalfactoria; species Excalfactoria chinensis. Next base: position 1,401,417 of record NC_092833.1, on the reverse strand, counting down.
TGAATCAAAATTACTACATCCTAAGGACCTGCTTGTCAGTTCTCTCATTGTCACAGGACAGGATGAATAGTGCAGCTACTCCTTTTAAGGTACACATACAGATGACAAACCGGGGCTTCTGAGTAAAAGCTGAATAGGCAGGAAGTGACAGATTTCAGAGCTTACCTGAGGATTGTTGGCCTCTACCAGCTTGCACTGTCGCAAGAATAGTTTAAGGTTCCCCCAGTTCATATACGGCAGCAGCACCATTGGTTTCTCTCCTTCTTCTATACAAACATGAGTGATAGGCAGCAGATTCCTGGAAGGCAGGGACAGAAATCTCTTGTTTTACGAAGTTGTAATTTGACCAAAATACCTAAACACACTAACTGAAAGTAATTCAACATCAAGTGAAAGCATTAGCTTTGTGTTACACATTGCAGCGCACAAAGACTCCAAGTAGCTGAGGAGATACTGAGGAGGATTTAAGAGGGGAAAAAAAAAGCAGAAGGCGTTATTGTGGCGGCAGTGGCAGGAGGTTTAGGGGCGTACCATTAACGCTGAAATAATTCAGTTCTATCAGGGTATTTCCTCTCCTCCTTCCAGATTGCATAACCTCCCCCTGCACTGTTTATAAACTGTTTACCTTCCTGTAGTGTCAACATAAAAAAACCCCACAGAAACTTGAAACAAACTTTATATGGTTTAAAATTCCCATGAAACATTTTTAAGAAACTGCATTTTCTAGTGAAAGCATAGTTGGAAGTTTTTAGTGAGTTCTGTTGTTGTTTGGAACTTGGAAATTCCACATTTCCATAAGTCTGATAGTCAGGCATTACATCCATAAACTCTATATACCCATTTAGCTTCATCTTCAGTAAGAGATGATAACAACTTTTCTGCAGGATGTTTACCAAGGTGGGACATTTGAGGATGTTTACTTGTAAAAGGATAACAGTCAATTTTGAATGATGGGAGAGGGGTTATTTCACCTTGTTTTCATCTTAAAATATGTTTCCCTGAGACGCTGCTACTCCTTTTAATACAATTCTGTCTTTTAGGCAAGGTCTTAACTATAATAATTCCTAGAGAAGCAGCTTCTAAATCCAGTGTAGCATTAACAGTTCTCTTTTAACTACTTTCACTTCCTTCACAAACTACTACTAGCCACGAGACCTGATGGTGAATGAGGGTTTCTTCTGTCCTGCATCCTTGCCAGCATAAAAATTCTTCAAGGCCAATTTCAGCCTACTGAGCCGTGTAGAAAATTACAAATAATACAAGCCAGAATTAGCAAAATCAACCTGCATGTATACTTACTCTCCTCTTTATCATTGATACATCACATTTAGCAGCCAGCCTGTGCAAAAAGAGCAGTGAGAGCCACTACATTTCTGCAGTAACTGAAAACGAAAGGAATACCTAACCACACGTCATGGCTCAGCCTGGCACACCAAACCAATACAGCTTTAAAAACAGGTACTGTCAGCTCACACAGATGCAGTTTGACTTCCGGACACAGCTTGGCTTACCTGTGATGAAGTCCTCTGAGTTTGCAACTTTCAGTCAGCATCATTGTCACCTGCACCTCTGAGGCTTGATCTAATGAAAGACAAAAAATAAGAACCACAGATGTAGCTTTGGAAACAAACCAATCTATTATCTGAAATGTGGTCCAGATTTATAAGTCAGCTAAGGTCATTTGTGCACTAACACATTTTGTTTACTTACTTCTTTTTTTTAAAGTGGAGTTTAAAAACCCACATAAGCAAGCCAAGTTCTAGGGCATATTTCTGCTTAAACAAATGGGGTGAAGCTGAAAAGGAAAAAAACACTCCAGGTGCTGACAGAATGTACTCTTGCTGCTTCCTGACAGCTTTTGGGCACGCATCAAATGCCTGCACTGGCAGCATAAGCAAAATCCTGCACCCAGGGCCTACACTGCTGAAAGGGGGGGAACACAACAGGCACTTCACAAAAGCACACGAGACACCAATTTGCTACTGAATCACAACATGGGCTTCTGCAGTTTACTTCCATCCACACGGATGGAGACCATTTATTCCTAGAGTCATTCACTCAGTGCTCTCTCTACTTGAAACACTTGACTCTTGGTAACCTTAGAAATGTTTGCAGTTCTCTTCTAGACCTTTCAAAAGAACAACAACAACAACAAAAAATCACTGCTGCCAGTTGGAACCCAAACATCTCTCATAACTCCAACAACCAGAACATCAACTAGACAGCAGCACTGACTGCATCCCCCTTCCCACAAACATCCTGGGGTCTACTTTTCTTTTCTGCTGGCAAGGAGCAGCAGGGAAACCTAAAGCAATGCAAATCAGGGCTCTCACAAACCCACCCCCCCTATATCTGGGTGCACTCTTCTGTCCCTCCTTCATGTTAGAACTAGCATTTGTGTGCCCAGGCAGCAAGCTGGCACAGGAGAAAGCCCAGTGAAAGCCAGTCAGCTCTCTGCCACATTAGGATGAATTTACATATCTCAGATGAGTCAAACCAACATTTTACAGTCCTGAAGTCCTGAGAAAGAGAATAGAGAGGAAGAGAGGGAAGAAGGAACTCATCTACCCTTTTTGGTCTTACCTCCTTCCTCACAACCAGCTCTAACACCTCACTGGACCCTTTCCTAATTGAACTGTAACCCTGCAAAGAACAATGCGACTCTTGTCTGAATGAGGACAAATGGTGCATGCAGGCAGCATAGATGAGCACAAGGTAGAAAAAGAAAGCACAAGGTCTAAGGAGAGTGTGGCCTCCCTGTCAAGAGGATGGCAACCTACTAGATGGACTCTAACTGCAATAAAAAAAAACCAACTTTCCAGATCTGTTGGAAGTGCAGCTTTGGGCACAACACAGCCCTCCTGATGAACCTAGGAAGGGCTCATCAGAAGAGAAATTGTGCAACATGTAAGCTGCAAAATATCAACTGGATTGGGATACTTTGCCTAAGCCAGGGAAAGAAAGGGTATCTTGAGGCAAGACTACGACAAAGCCTTTTCATTGTCTTAGCTCGGGAGGAAATAAAAAGAAGGCATGCCTTCCTAGAAGCACTCCTTCAGTATCTCTGGTCTGAAACCCCTCAACGGTGTGACAAAGAGAAGGCCCTACCTACTGCACAGCAACAGGACTCAACTGAAATTGGTGTTTTATGTGTGACGAATTTCATATGAAGAAGACAGACTTCTGTCCAAGGTTTGTAAACAACTGAGAAAAAAAGCAAGATGCACATTACAATGAGGTTATATAGGCTTGAATGGCTGAACCATCCAGGCATTATAATGGACAAGAAGAACTAAAAATAAAGGCGCATTACAAGAATCTGGAGGAACTGGCAGCAGGCTACTTGGATAAAGCTTTCATTTTAAATGCATGAACCACTCACTTAAAAAGAACATAGCCTCTTCAACTGAGTGTATAATGAAGGGTTGAAAGTGATTAATAGGTGTGAGTTTAGGTTGATGAACATGCTCATATGTTCTATGGCTCAGTGCTTGCTTAACTGGTTTACTTTTAATTGCAAGATCTACCATGTAATAATTTCAAGAGCTAAATCGGAGATTACTTAAAACTGGCTTGGAAAAAAATCTACAGAACAAGTTAATCTGGTTCAGACAACACACCTATTCACCTCTTCACGCTAATGCTGTTACAGGCAATGCTGTCCTATTGATGCCTTTCCCTTTCTATCACCAGGGTGTTATTCAGCAGGTCACTACTAGGCTTCATTGGTGTTTTTCAGCTCAGAGAAACTACGCTAGGGCTGCTGAGCACCCAAAAGATGACTGACTCCAGTTCAAGTACATATGGAAATCTAAATCTTATCTCGTGGAACAGTCCCAGAATCAGCATTGTGTTTTCTTATCAATACTATTTCCTTGTTTTCTGTATGGAAAAAAACTTCCACAACACCAACCAAACCAACACACAAAGAACAAACAATAGCAGTAGAACACGAATCCTTCACTAACTTAGATCCATGCCAATATAGAAGAACCACACAGTTTTATTATTGTGGCTTCATTAGATATAATTCAAAACAGAACATAAATCATCACTTTGAACAGTTCTTTCAGTGGTTCAGTCAAAAGGGGTCAAAAATAGAAAAAAATCAAAGTAATGCTATTCCAACAGTCCGTATAGCAATGAAAATCAGTTTTATGGCCATTTTCTTGGGTTACACAACACAAAGTGCATTTAAACTCTTATTAGATTACACCACTTCAGAACATCCAGCAGACAGGTCTACATAGATTACAAAGGTGAACGCGCTAATAAAACATTTAGCTGTAGAGGTACTGATTGCCTGGGGAGTTTGACCACCCCAGACTGAAAAGCCACACAAGCAATTCAGACAATCAGAGCAATTCTGGCTCTGATATGGGAAACATGCAGTGCCAGGGCAGCATCGATGACAGCCCTGACCTAACGATTCCAGCTAAGTGAGGTGCAAATTTGCTAAGGCAAATTCCACAGATCTCCTTTTCCTGCCTAGGCCAAACTCTACTGAAAGCATCCCTCAAATACATACGCATTACATGTAAGCAGGCATATTTTAGTACTTTACTGTTTGCGTAGCCACACAAAACAAGACCTGTGGAACAATCTCATCAAATGCACAAGAACGCCCTCAGGCTTTTGCGGCTTGTTTTCTTCCTGCATGGGATCTGCAAGGTGACTTGACCTGAACACAGCCACACACAGAACCAAACAGGAGGAGAGCTGGAGAAAAGGAAGGGAAACTTCCCTTGCTGCACTTCAAAGCCTTAGAAAAGCTAAACTATCCTTTGGGATGTTACTGCTACTTGGGATTAGAAATACCTCAGTACTCAGCAGTTCATGCAGCTGCAACCTGCCTAGTTGAATTGCTGCTGCTCAACCCTGACAAATCATCATCTATTCTCCTCCAAGCTGTTACACACCAATAGCTGAGTAATTGAAGAGCAAAACTGTGAGAAGACATGAATTAGAGCACAGATTTAAGAGCCAGGAGCAATGCAGAACTTGAGTTAAGACCAAGAGGGCTCAATTTTTGGAAGGTGCTTAACAGCAAGACTGCAAACTTCAAGACAGATGTAGGAAGATGCTTTTACCCTCCCTGTTACACGACAATGATTCTGACAGTCTACCTTGGGGCACAGAGCAAGAACAGGCTTGGATTTCTGGAAGCTTTGATACGGCTGCAAGTTTATCTCATTATATTATGTTATTTGTAGATAGCCAGGCACAATGGGGCTCTTAGCATTACCACTGCTATCTATGAGGCTAATCTCTGGCAAGTGTTACTTGGATCTGCTGAGGCCCTTCCTGGTTCAAGGCCAGAGAGCAACCATTACCCACTTACAGAAGTTCATCTACTGTGTTTTAAATCCTCATTTACCAGCACTCTTAAGTCATGTGAACCACCGTGACACTCACAAAAACACCTGACGTGTTCAAGAGGAGCTCTGAGATGACACAAAATTGCACTAACTTGCTCATTACGAGACCAGGCACTCTATCAATTGCTGAGCATCATACCCTACATTCACTGGGTGGTAGTACATCAGGAAAGAGTCGTTCCACACCTCAAATTACCTACCAGAGATGAAAAAGCAGCAATTACTTGAATACTGCAGTGGTTATCTGATTAGCTGGATGACTTACAAGAACAACATTATAGGTCAGATCTTCCAGAATCACAAATTAGCAAACGCTGTATTATGACTTCAGGCTTTAAATCGTAGCTTGGTCATTAAAATAGATTACTTTAAAGAGCAAGAAAATAAAGCAGAATCTTAAAGGCAACACAGCCAAAGGTTTCAAAATTCAAGCAAGTTATTCCAGAGCCTCTCTACAGCCTGCTATGGGCAGTTTCTGTCAGCACTGCTATAAGTCGTATCCGCACAAATCACTGCAGCCAGGAAATCCAGGCTTCTGATGAACACGTCTCTTGACAACAATATCAAAACAGACATTTTAAGCCACATAAAAAAGCAGACAAGCATGATTTGGGGATGATGGTTTTTTTTTCCTATTAACAAGAGAGGAACTTAGAGTTGCAGCAAACAGCAACAAATTGATGGCTCTTTGCTCAGTGATCTACTGCAAATAAATGTGAAAGTAAAAATAAACATGAAATAGAACAGGAGAAGTAAGAGAACTGATTTATGTTTCAGTGTCTAATGAGTTCAGTTACTGCTGAGGGCAGCAGGTAACAAAACTGAAATACAAGTAATGGTTTTAACTGAATATAAAAAGGAGGGCAGACGCTGGAATGTGAGTTTTTCTCCCCTGTAGAAGCATAAAATAGCAGATATTTAAATTATGAAATCGAAGTAGAACTTCAGGCATCTCCTACTACTCTTTTTTAAGTGTAGATCTTCGTAGATAAGGTTTCTCAGCATACTTTCTAATGAACTGAGCCTAAATTGACACTGTGCATTTTTATATAAAATTACAGGAATTTGCTATTTTTCTTTAAATTCAAGCATCCTTCCTTTATGAAAAAAAAAGAAAACCCAGAATACAAGCAGAATTTTTCTTAACCTTTTTGTTATAATATTTTCTTCTGAAGATATAGGATCCTGCACTCTGATTTTAGGAGGTCAAATACCTGTTATTTTAAGAAGGTGTTTGTGTGTGTGTGTGTGTGTTTAACGTGTTTATGGCATGACCTTGCAAATTTTAACAGTGAACTGTTTATAAATGTAAAGAAAATGCAGTTTAAAAATGGCACCTTGGGAACCACTGTGTGTGCTCAAGGTTGTGGTACACAGTATGCGTAACGGAAATAAGAAATCCTTCAATTTATTAATGCAAAGCTTATTAAACATACATCTCATCCAACTCTACCTTTTGTTGTCCCACTTTGCACGGTCTACGTTCTCAGAAACTTTCTCAAATTTCCTAAGGGTAATGAAGAAGCCCCTAAGATCACCAACTTGTACACAGGTCACAGACAGGCCAAAACGGACATCAAGTGAATAAGAGCAGAAAAAGATCTGTAAGCTATGGACAGTTCAGTCAGCATGACTTCAACATACAGTTTAACATCCACTGGGTTTCCTCATGCCTGCAACACAGCACAGGCTTGCACTGACGTTCTGTTTTAATTCATACTAGAGAAGCCTTGCATAGTACAAATGCTCTGAAGGCAGCTGTGGTCCTGAGATGTAGCAGGTGAATTCACTAAGCTCCTCCAAAGCTTCCACTATGACCTATGCTGAGTATGTGGGGTGTTCTTTGAGCAGCCCCTTTGAGCTAGATTGACAAGAAATAAAAACAAAAGCCAACTAACTAACAGTGTAATGCTATCATTAGCCAGTGCTGCTGAGAAGAGTCCTTTAGCAACCTCTGATGACGTGAACTAAACTAAAAGTTTTGTTAAAGTTAGTGAAAAGAGGAGTCCTAAGAGTTAATCTTCACCTACACCATGTCTTTGTTTCCAGGGCTTTTCATGGGTGGATTGTTTTCAAAAATTCCACTCTTGTACAGAAGAAAAATGTCAAGTGGTTAGAAAATGAAATGGAAGTAGGCAGGTTATCTTCAACAGCAAGATCGGTTGTTTTTATTAAAAATGTACCTTGGCCAGAATATGAGTCAGGGTTCTGTATAGCTCAAATTCACCTCATGTATTCCTGGAATAATACAATTCCATTTGTTCTCCAAAGATTTTTCTCCTTTGCAGGAAAAGCGCCATTAAACAATGTATTCCTTAAGTCAAAAATGCGTAACAGTGTTCCTTCTTTTCTGAGGAACAAAACTCTAAAGAGTCTATTTCATATCACTGTAAAAGCACAAGAGATCTGACAATTACAGGCAAGAAACGTAATTCCAGCACTGATAAACAGCCCACCCAAGACACTTCCTAAAGTTTAGAGTGGTTGGAAAACATCCATCAGAAAAGAAACTGAAGCATTACTACTACGTAAAACAATTCTATTGCAAGGCAAGAAACAGAGTGAGAAGTCAGATAGATGGTAGTTATGTCTCTCACGTTCCTCACAAAGAACCCATTCAAGTCATGTTGATCCATGGATTCTGACACCCCAAAAATAGTACAGACATATATCCTTGTTCTTACTGATAATGACGTACATCCTTTATCTTCATTAAAGTCAATTATAGAAAGAAAAAAGAAAGGGAAGCAAATTATCCCAAAATAAGTCTGAATGTGAAAAAAGCTGAAGCTTTCATAATGACGACTAGGAAATTAAAACACACAGTGAAACTCCAAACTGTAAGTAGAAAACTGCATGACCTACGTGAAGGATCTAGAGAAGGCATATAAAAAAAGACACCTTTTTCCCTGGGCGGTGCAGCCTTCATACTCCCAAAGTTATTAAAGCTTCCAGAAAGTCGCTTCTAATTTTGCCAACCGATACCTCTCTTTTTTTTGCTGTTGTTCCTCTTAAGCTTTTTTCTTTTTGGCACAGAGCATTCTGCATAAGGAAGGATTCATGTACCCAGACATGCTCTCAAAAGATAGATGATATACCATCAGGAAAAGAAAAATAAAAAAGGACATAAATTACTGTATTTCATGAACATGCAGGTAGAAGGTCTGTCACTATCTTGGGCATGTTACAACTTTACTTTGGAACATACTACAGTTAGATGAGAGAAAAAACATTTTCTAAGGGATCTTGAATGAACTTCTAGCACTCAAGGATTAACTTTACCTTCACTCTGTATCCTTACAACAGCTATAACAAAAGAAGTGTTTCCAAATTGCAGTCCTACCACCTTACAAGCCATGTACGCAATAAGAAATCACTGAATTGGTCCAAGAGCACTTTGGTGGCTTCATTAATTGCTTGGACAAAAGTCCCAAGATGATAAAGAGTTCAGTCTCAGTAACAAATTCTCTGATGTCTCTCAAAAGGAACTAGAAGCAACAGTCTTGACAGCAATTTAATGATCCCCTTAGTACAACAGAGGTCTTTTAAAAGCCAACACATGAGCTGCCCGTGGCTCAAAGAGGCCTTCCAGACACCAGAGTACTGTTTGTAAGACATTCTTGGACATATTTGGAGGATAATCACTTACTCACTACAGTTTTCTCACTTTGCATTGTAAGTTGCTATGTTTAATATGGCTTCTATTGGTAACACCCAGTCACAAAACCACTTGTGTGCCAGTACACTGGTATACTGGGGCTGACAGGATATATATCCAGTGACACAGTTGACAGCTACACCAACTAAGAACGTCTCTAGCCAAAGCTTAAATACAGTAAAGGTTTTCCTGTATATTAGACAGTCTAATTGTTTCTAATGCTCCTGTACAGGCATTAGATGTATCAGTAAGGCAATTTTTAAGCCTTTTCTTGCTGACAGCATCAACTAATTCAGTATATAAATGAGAAGACAAAGCTCTATTCATCTTAGAAATTGTTTCTCATGGAGAATATTGTAAGAATATTGTAGACAGCAGCCTAGCCCCATTAATAAAATCTTTTCTACTTTATTACTGGAAGCTTGTTCTTAGAGAAAATAAATGAGAGAAATTCTAGTTTGGAAACAAACGTACTGATTCTTTTTGACCTGTCCAGGTACTGTCCTTCCAAAGGGTTTCTTCTATTAGCAATTCCAGATTTAAAGCTGCAGCAACTACTCTAACAATAGGCTGGTCAATGCAATGCCTTAAGCTCTGATCCTGATAAGAAAGAGATCTTTTCTCCCAGGAAGGCTATTGGATCATTTACTCTTTCTACCCCGTATAACACCTGTTGAAAAAGTTTCAGTTCCCACTTCTCAGAAAGTCTGAACCCCTTCATTAATTGTTGTTTATTTTTTTGCAACTGAGATTATCATTGGACTCTACCAACATCAGAGCACACTGTGGGGGAAAAAAAAAATAACATACAGTGTATGCTTTTCTGGGGTAACTTAACTAGAAAGACTTTTTTCCCTTATTTTCCATGACCTTTTTTTTTTTGCCTCCAGCAACAGAAATACTTGTGCTAGTGCAGAAGTTCTTACACTCATTTTCTCTTCTGCAGTTTGACCCTACTCTGTGTTTGTGCCAAAATAGGAGAGCGTGTGTGGCCACAGGACAAAGTAGATCAAGGAAAATTCAGGTTAAGAGCATTTTCACGCTCTATTTTTTTCCAAGCAGATCAAATTCCTAACTTAGTACATGACCCAGCTGCACATGCAGCCATCATAGCCAAGGCAAAGAGGAAAATGCTTAATATTGGCTCTACAAATACACTCCTGTAAGGAGAAGAGGGGATGTTTATTAGTTATTCTCCTAGCAACGTTCTTGCTGCCCAAGCCCGTATTACTTCACAGACAATTATCAACAGAATCTATTATCTACGCAGAGAATGAGTTTATACTTATTAAAGCTAAGAAATTCTCTAGTAACAACAATTATACAAATGCCATTGCTCTGTAAAGACTATCGTGCAATATGGAACTGCAGCTAGCAAATCTTTCAGCACAAAGCAAAACATCAGGAGAAAGAAGGACATGGACTGCATCAAAGACAGACTGTATCTAAGCTATTTCAAGGGAAAAATGTTTCTTTAAGAGCAGACTGGAAAGCTCATGCTCAGAAAAGCAGTGCTGGGAAGCAGCTCAACTAAGACATGTTTTTGCAGATGTTGTCTTATTTCTATGCTATCAAGTAAGCATACAGATGTCAAAGTGCCTGAGATCACAACAGTTTTAGATGTTACAGGATTACTCCTGTGTCTGTTGATTCTGCATCAGTGCAGAGAACCAAACAACGCAGCAAAAGGGATCACAAGTTAAGGTAACTGGTGAATGAAGCAGCAACTTTTAGAGCTTTGTAGAACACAAGAGGAACACCAGGCTCACATAACACGGGATAAAACTTTTGCCAGCTACATGAAATAAAATGAAACCCCAAACTGTCTGGTAGGGAAAAACAGAAGAGCTGAAAATAGGAAAACTCCACCAGATACTGGAAAGAAGCAGAATTTTCTTTAACTGAGGATGCTTGATTTTTAAGTAGTTCTCTTTAGTATGTTTCAAAAGGCTTTTGCTTAATTGCCTTTAAAGACAGATTTGATACACTCAGCATGCAACACAGACCAAACAACTGGACAAAATGGAGCTCTTCAGGTAAACGTACCTTTAACAGTTTTCACAAAAACTTGTTTTTCTTTACTGGGATCTTTTTCCTCTATTAGAATTCCGTGGAAAATGCGCCCAAATGTGCCTACAAAGAGAACATAAGATCAGTAAGCATGATGTGCTTAAAACACACTGACAAAGCTAACAGAATTAAATGCCCATTAAAACCCCACTACCTTAAAATGTATCTGCCACAGCAGAAAGTTACAAGTAATGGAAGGTAAAGCTTAAGCCTTGAATGCCCCGGTGAATCAACAAGAGTACTGACAACACATAACCACCCCTCCATCAACAGGAGTTGGATTCAGAGCGATACATAGCAAGGACCGAAAGCTTACATGGTAGTTTGTGAATACAGTTATCACATTATCAAAATGTGATACTCTTTCTTCAAAGGTTATTTTGGTTTCACTTTGTTTTCTGGCTTTCTTTTTCAACCCCAGTCTTCAAAATTTTTCCACTAACATATTTTAACAAAATTATTCCAAGAAAAAGAACTATACTGAACAGCTGTACATATCCCAGCATAAAGTTCATCTCTTATCTGATTCCTCGGTACTTAGCAGGATGAGTGCAATACTTTTTTTTATCACCTACCATGAGATTGCATGTAAACTCCGTGAGATAGCTATGATCCCATTTGCAGTCATCAGATGGATCTGAACATTACAGCCACGGGCAAGAGAGGATAAACAAGAACAGCCTTCAACACCTTTATCAATGACCTCCTGGATAATGGGACTGAACGCACTCTCAGCAAGTTTGCTGATGACACCAAGATGAGTGATGCAGATGATACAACAGAAGGATGGGATGCCATCCAAAGGGATCTGGATGGGCTTGAACATTTGGACCACAGGAACGTAATGAGGTTGAACAAGGCCAAACAAGGTGCTGCAATTCGTTTGGAGCAACCTCAGACACAGGAAAAAGGCAATACAGCACCCATTTTTAAGAAGGGTAGAAAGGATGACTCAGGGAACTAAAGACCCCTTAGTCTCACCTCTGTGTCAGAGAAGGTCATGAAACAGACACTCCTGGAAGCTTTGCTAAGACATATACAAGAGAAGGAGATGATACAGAACAACCAGCATGGCCTCAACAGGGATAGATCTTACCTGACCAACCTTGTCACTTTTTATGATTGCATAACTGTATCTGTGGACACGTAAAGATCCACTGACATCATCTATCTGGACTTCTATAACACCTTTGACACAGTCCCCATAACATCCTTCTCTCTGAACTGGAAAGATATGGATTGATGGATAGACTGTTTGATGTACAAGAGACTGGTTACAAGATCATGCCCAGAGAGTGGTGGACAATGGCTCAGTGTTTGGATGGAGATCAGGGACAAGTGGTGTCCCTTAGGAGTCAACACTGGGAGTGGTGCTCTTTAACATCTCCATCAGTGTCATCAACAGTGGGATCGAGAGCATCCTTAGCAGTATGTGGATGATGCCAAGCAGCATGATGTGGTCAGTGTGCCTGAGGGATGGGACACCATTCAGAGAGACCCAGACAGGCTGAGCAGTGGGCCCAGGTGAACCTCATTAGTTTCAGTAAATCCAAGCACAAGATCTGCATCTGCATCGTAGCAATTTCTGCAACCAGTACAAGGTGGGAGATGTAAGAATGGAGCACAGGCCTTCTGAAAAGTACATGGGGTTAAAGAAAAAAAAAAAAAAGGGGGGGGGGGGGAAAGGAGGTTTAATATGGACATAAGGAGAATTTTTTATTTTTTTATAAGGGTGATGAGGCACTGAAACAAGTTGCCTAAAGAGGTAGTGGATGTCCCAGCCTTGAAGACATTCAGGGTCAAGCTGAATGGGGCTCTGAGCAAGCTGATATAGCTGAAGGTGTCCCTGTTCATTGCAGGGGAGCTGAGCTAGATGACCTCTAAAGGAAGGATGCAGACCATAGGAACAGATCCAGAGGAAGGCCATGAGGATGATCAGAAAGCTGAATGCACCACTCCCATGAAGAAAGGTTGAGAGAGCTAGGGGCATTCAGCTTGGAGAAGAGAATGCTCTGTGAAGATCTCATTGCAGCCACATCCCTCAACCTGTTCAAGGCCTGGTTGGTGGGGGCCCTAGGCAACACAATGTGGTGGGCAGCACCCCTGCCCATGGCAAGGGTTTGGAACTGTAGGGCTCCTTCCAATCAAAACCATTCTGCAATTCTATGATCCAAAACACATCTTCCACGTGTAAGAAGATTTCTGCATAGCCACTGGACTGAAGAACAAAGCTATCAGCTTAAAGATTAAACCCATACATTAAATCAGAATGTTTGGCAACCTCTCGTTGTTTTTCAGATGGGTATGTAAAACATTTAGCAGTTCTGCCTCTAAAGGATAACCACCTTAAATCTCTAGCTTTGGGAATTTGGTTTCTTATTCTGGCTATGGGGATGCAGACTTAAAGTTATAGTACTAATCATTAGTGAGGAAAATCTAGATGTAAGTCTATGTTCTAAATTCAATATCAAGTAAAAACAATTATTATGTTGTAAGTGAACACTTCTGAAATGAAAATTAAGCGACAAAAGAAACTGTAGTCTGACTTTTTCATAGCAGAACTGTCAATTCTGCATCTGTAAAGATTTCCATGTTAGCTATTAAATGGAGACTGGCTGAGTTTAGATGACAGAGGCACTTTCCCCCCCTCTTAAGTGAAGTTCGCCTGCAATAACTTTGCAGTTGAATTACTTAACCACTTACAGCCTCAGCTGATTACCTCACTCCTTAGCCATCTCACCCTTTCATTTATTTTTCTTTTTAAACGACCAGATTATTAACACAGACAATTATTTACTTTGCATAATTAGTCGCTCCCATGTTCTAATACATTTTAGAAGCCGCTTCCCCACACCTCCCCCGCACCCTAAATGCAAACATCATCCATCATTCTTTACTTCCACAAAAGTTATAAAGATCACCAACATCACGCATGATTAATTTCAGAAAAATCTTGCAAAAAGAATACTACATACATATATATATGTATATATAACACCATATTGTAACCAATAAGCATCCCAAGCGCTGTAAATACCTTCTTGGAGCACATCTTTTAGAGTTATCCTCTCCCTGGAGATGGCTATATCCTTCACTTTAGCTTTTGCTTCCATTAGAGTGACACTTTTAAGATCATTCTTCTCTATCCGTAACGTAGGATAACCTGAGGAGCCAGCAGAGCCAAACAAACCAATATAAATACCCTTATAATAAGACCACAAGTATATTGCTTCACCTCAGCACCACCTACAGGTACAAAGACATGCAAGCAGTGTGTACTTAGGAAGATTATGTATAGTATATTAAACAACAACAAAAAAATGCACAAGAGAAGCCAAACCTAGTAATCACACACACATATATATAATGTTCTACAACTGAGACTCATTATTAACACCAACTAAATGAAGCTCCTTCTCACATAGTGAAGCGGATTAACATGACACTGCGCTTCCCTCTCAACAGGGAAATAAAGACTGAGGTTAGAAACTGCTGCAGACTTGCTGGAATCAGGAAAACGCCTTACCCGGTACTGCATCAGGAGCACAACCAGAATCATCAGTGCCCTCTTCTGGGCATGAGACACATCTAGCTAGATACACCAACATACCCAAAAAGGCCTGAGTGTTTTTGTAGCAAGACCTTGAATTACTAGAGAAAGTTTGAGAGTCACTTATATGATAAATATTAAGGGTCACTGAAAACAAGGTTAATACGATTGCGATAGGCCTAATAGTGTTCTTTCCTCTTTATTTTCTGCATCCAAACTTTTTTCTTCTTATGCTCAGTTGCACTGTTCCCCATGTTACTGGTGGTATGCAGCCCTCGTCCCCAAAAAAGGCATTGTGGAACAATACAGACTGAGCACAGCAAGTTAAATGAGTGCCATTGAAGTACAGCTGCTTCCATGCTCATCTCAGTAAACAGCTTGATTGCCACTAAGGACAGGGACACCTGAATGACAAGTCTTTGGCAAGAGGCTCTTTAACAAATATCCAGGGATCACACTAACTAGATGACACTGCTTAGAGAGCCAAGCTAAAAAGGCTGGCAGCACATCAACACCACACTGTGCTTTGGGATAAGAAGTGGTACGCAAAAAGGCTAGTGGGTGAAAAGGTGGGACAGTAACCAGGAAAACCAGCTTAAAAATTATTTGCACGCTATGGCCTCTTCCAAACTCTGGGGAAAATAAGTTTTTAATAGATGTATTTGTCTTAATGCTTCTACCATATAAAGTTTCCAGGCAGATGTTTCCAAAACAGATGAACTCAGATGAGAAAAATCTCTTTTGTTTCAGGAGATATTAATTCAATTTAGAAGAAAGCCAAGACTTTCCCAAAGCTGCAGGAGTTCCACTCTTGGTAAACACCTGCTCCCACACCTGGGGAGGAAACTGGGACGGACACTGAGGCTGAACGGTAGTTACAATACTCATGCAGTGCTCCACTGTTGACTGGGATGGTTACCATCAGTGCTGAGTGCAGCCAGGAGAAAACAGAAGAGATTTTTGGGTCTTACAGCTTGTTTAAAAGAAAAAGTCATTAATCATTATTTAGCTAGTTCTAGAGGACAAATATTGCACTGTATAAAGGATAGACACTGATATTTCTACTTATTAGATTGCTGAAAAAGTCTCTTCGGGTTATTAATACAAAAAAACTTTTGTGTTACAGAATAAAGAATCATTGGCAGCAGATGACAAAAGGAGACGCTTGAAAAGCTTGGCAATTCCTACTCTATTCAGAAAAACAACTAATTGAGATTAACAAAGAGAGTGTTCATTCCCCTGCCAGGCTCCCCCTATTATTCCCTCACTTTTTAACATACACTCTTACCTTACTTTAGATCTTTTGGAGCAGGCTTTAGCAGTACTTTGAGCCAATTCTGTCTGGGCTAAGTCCTGCTTTCTTTCAACATCCAGCCACATAGATCCATACCCCACCTTAAGCACCAAAACTAGTGGTGTTCATTTCACTAGTCTGCGCACCAATTCAGAGATCCAAGCCAACCAAATAACAAACCACTACAGAAGAAAATCAGTGTTTGGCTGGCTCCGCTCCCTATCTGGTTAGCAGTCTAGCTGCCTAAGTGCCAGCACAAGGGAAAAGGCAAATGCTCACAGTCAGTCCAGCCTTCAATGAGACTGAATTGCCAGGGAATCACGTTATTGTCTTCAAACCCTGAACGTAGGAAAGGTCCCTTTAATAGCATTACACTGTACAAGATATCCTGCCACTAAAGCTGATGAACAGTAATTGCAGGAGTAAATACGCTCTGCAGATAACAAATACCTTCAAGAATTACAGAATTAACACAGAATGTAGCTTAGTAACAGTTCCCAGACTGATCTATTAGAAAGCACATAAAGCACTGTCACTTCACCCTTTCACTCTTGTTACAGTATCACACTCCTGAGATGACTCCAGCATTCCAGACCATATGTAGATCTCAATCTTGAATATGAATGACAAGGGTGGATAAAACCATACATCATGTAACTCTGAAGAGAAAGTTACAGAGCCAGGAGACTATTCCTGCTTTTCTGTCTTCCTTAATAAAGAAGAAGTGAGACCCATATACTCCAGCAATGTCCAAGGCAGTCTGTGGATTAGATTGGTCTGTAATTAGATTAACACTTACTGGTTACTGGTGTTGCATTGTTGGGTGTATCAGCTCTCAAGTACTGTGTCGTCTGTGTGGAAGGCTGGGATAAACCTTGCGAGCTACTGCTGTCACTAATGCTGTTTTAAAAACAAAATTGGACATAAACATGATTGTGTGCTACTGCATTCAATTCAAAATTCATCTATTAAAGTTAAATACAGAAGATTTTCCAGATTGAACTTTGAGTAACTAAAAAACCTCAGCACTTCTGTCCTTTGACAGCGAATGACTTTTTCCTTATTTTCGTGCAGACAGTCTATTTTTTTGGTTTGCTTTCCCCATCTTTGAAAAATCAGAGATACAAAATTGACAAAACACTTATTGCAAAAGACATCCTCCCATGCCAGAAACAGCAAAACCATTATATTCCAAAGAAGCGTGTCTTTACTTCTTGGTGTCAACATCTCACCCTACACCAATTATACACCAATTTATCCACCTCTCTTTTGCAGAACAAAACGTTAAGCTGCCTTGCCATTTTTCACTGATCGTCCTTCTCTTCCCACAAGCCCTATGATGTATTTTCTTAGCAATGGAAGGCCCACACCCTCACACAGTGTTCAATTTAAAGCATAGTAGGATGTTTCCTGTGTTATCCACAGGACAAAATACTGTCAAAGACAGCTGGAACAGCCTCTCCTGCAGAATAATTAACATTTGCACTTGGGACTGCTACCAAGCACTGAGTTAGCAGCGCTAGCTTTTCCTGTAGGATTTCCTGGACATATTTGCTGATGCCCTCAGGGATGTCATGTTTGTGAAGCAGGGCTCCCTCTTTCTTCTAGGACAAGACAGGTAAGAAGTAGGGTTTTTTTAACCATAACCACAGAGGTACCTACTAATGTATTTCTTTTTTCCCCTCACCTGTTTCCTAACAGAAACTAATACTCAATAGAAAATATCAGGCTTACTGTGATCAACAAAGACCTGTAGCTGATGTGGTTTTTTCCCCTCTTATGTTACTCCAACACTTGTTGACTTCTAGCTACAGAGTTCCAGCACATGTTGTTTCTGCACAGACTCAAAAGCCATAGCTCACAGTCTAGCTACTCCCCCTCAACTTCCTCCAGAGTCTTTCAAAGACTATTCTCTGGTGCTAGCAAAAAAAATGAATGATAGTAAGTTGCTATTTGAACTTTGTCTTCAAAGCTCCCCACAGCGATTCACTCTCCAGCAAGTCCCCCAGGAAGCAGTGTTCTGACACAGCCATCACAGTCAGCGACCATACAGCTTTGTTTTCTCTTATGGCTTTACCTTCCCTGAAAAATCCTTTTGTAACCTGATCACCTACCAGCCGGACAGATTTCTCTGGCTGGCTTCTTGCTGCTGGCAAGACTGAAAAAAGAACTGTTTTGTGCCTGTGGCAAGTTGGAGAAACATCTTTTTTGGTTGACTTTATTGTATTTTTAGGTTCAGCTTGTCTGGATTTATTATCCTTGTCTTCTCACTCGCATGCAATCAGCTTTTTAAGGACTAATTCTTGCTTTTAACTACGCCCATTATCCTACTGTTAAGCCACGCCAACTTTCTTTGGCACTTTAAGTGCCTTTGATAGACGTATGTAAGCATTTGTTCTGAACTTTCAATACAATGTTCTCAAATAGCCCACATGCAACCCATAAATTCAGCTGTCCATTTTTAACTTGTATTTAACAATCTCATTTTTATTTGCTCTGCCTTTTGAAATTAAGGGCAACAGCAGCAGGTTTTTTTCTTTTACCCCTCTTCCTCGTGGGTGGCTGTTAACCCTCACAACATTATCATCTTTGATTCAGATTCCCTCTGCAGAAACATTCTGAGCTTCTTACTCAAAACCAAATCAAAAGTTGTTTCTTCTCCCATGCATTCCTGGGCTCGTTGCTCCACCAGGCAGTCACTGATCATATATATTATTAGTGTGTAACACTGAGTTTAAATTAAAACACTGAAGCAGTTTCTCAGCCAAGCACTGAAATACTGCTTTGCAGGGAATTTGCTGGCTCTTATTCACACTGCAAAAATCAAGTCTAATACAGTGGAACAAAAGGCAATTTGATCACGTTGCTAGAATGAGGCACAGATTCTCAAAACCTCTTGGAAGAATATATTTACATATACTAAATTTAATGCTTTTCCTTAATGAAGCAAACAAAGCTGTGCATCTTTCAACATTCTCTCTTACTTAAAAACCTTAAGTAGACAATTTAGGAACAAATGAATAGAGGAAAACTGACAGGTCACTTGGTTAGATGGCCTCGCACCGAGTACAACTCTTCAGGTAATACTGCTATTTAGTATAGCTAATACCCCAGAATCCCAGTGATCTGGGAACACTGAAGTAGCAGAGGGCTGAAAGAAAAGAAGGGAGGCATCTGTTCAAGGCAGAGGACAGCTACCCTGAGAGGCTGCATGCAGGAACAAAATCTGCTGGAGACATCCTTACAAAGAGGGAAATCACCTACACACCCAACTGCATTTCCAACGTATTCAGCTTCAAAACTCCCTGCTCCTGCACAGTTGTACCTGATGCAGCTTGTTCAAATAGCCTACAGGAGAGCCACAGTATGCTTCTTGTTTATTCCCCGCTCAGCAAAAATCACACTCAACACGTTAAAAAGGAGACGATGTGTGTCAAATGTATTATCCAAGAGTTTGCATTACGAGGTCTTCTCTCCTATGTGCCAATTGGGTTTAATGGAATCGAAAAATACATCCGGGAAAGAGAGATTTTCAGCTTTGTAACCAAACACTTGTAATTCCCAGACTTTACACCAAGACCAAAGTGAACCACAACCCTCCACACTATCACCTGCAACTGCTGCCTTACTGCAGTACAGCACTTAGCATAACTACATACTAGTTGCTGCTGCAGCTTAGCACAAATTGCATGCTACTATAGAAAGCTTATATCTGAGACCAGAAATCCCCAAAGCCTGCATACATTCATCCCCCAAAAAGCCCTTGAAAACTCTGATCACGTACCTGTCATCCAGCTCTATCCTCTTCATACTGTGGAGATGCAAGACAGCTAGTATTATTGCCACCAGGAATATAACAGCACAGCACACGCCTACGCTGATATAAAACACACGGGTAGAAGTGGTGGGAGCTGCATTTACAGGATCAACTGAAACACAAAGGCAGAAAGCTTCTGAATAGGTCTCAAAACAACAACACCACCACAGATATTCTGGTATTCCCCACCAAGCTGACACAGCAGGATGACAGAACTGCTCCAAGACTCATCCCAAACATCACCACTGCCAGTGTCCGGCAGTTGAAGGGATGGCACAGAGGCAGACAAGGGTGTCCCCCTCAACTATGGGACACTATGGTTCCCTCCATGCTGAGTAGGGACATAAGCCCAAGGGCTGAATGCAGAAGGCACATTTTATGAGTAGGGCTCCTGAGTAACCCTAGCCACTACTAATTTATAATCATGTATTGTGGATAACAATGGCCCTGGAAGGGACTGTGAATAGAGAAAGGAAAATTGAGCAACTATCCAATGCTTTCCAAAGCATTTTGGCAGAAGTGTTTGTGTTTCAGGTGCCACAGAATGAGCACAGTCAGTCAATTATAGTTCCGAGCAGTAGGGGAATGAGAGTAAAGGAAACTAATTATCAGAAACGAATGAACAGAAGGTAAAACTGCAAACCACACCGGTCCTTAAGTCAAGAGACTGATTAGAGTAATATGCAGCAAAACAGACCCCCAAAGACATGATTTAGAAAAAAGCTGTTGTGAGAGTAGGCGTAGTTTTCTGCCTCTTCACTAGAACATATTCCCAGATAAAACCATCACCAAAAACCCCACTAAAATACTGGGTTTAGTAGAAACAACTTGAGGGGTTGTTTTCATAGGAAAGCTGCAAAAACAAAGAATATCCCCAGGTTTTATTTTGTTTACACTTGGAGTAAGTGGTACATTTAAGATTACTTACAGATAGCCTTGCTGCTATTTTTGTCAGATGTTGGAGATTTGACTTCTGGTTCAAGCTCTAAACAGATGAGAGAAAGCCATTAAGCTGAGTGAACACGTATTACTGCAGTCCTTCCAAGGAAATCAATCGCCTCACTTCATGAAAAACAAATGTTTTTCCAAACAGATGAGCTGACCTTATGACTACAGTTATTTCTACATTTCCATTTTAAAATGCCTAACCACTATACAGTAGTAATTAAAATAATAATAATAATAATAATCACAGTGCTTTGAGACACACGGGTCAGGTATTTCACCACTAACATGTATGTCCATTGAGGCTATGTTCGAACCCACTGGATCTACTTACCCTTCTACTTGTCCAAGAAAGTGCAAAGCAGCAGAGAGTAGAAAAGACAGGAACAGAGTGACTGTATGTATGTACACTAAACAAAAGCCCTACAGAATCAGCTCCTACAGGATAACAATGGCTTTATTAATTGAACGTTCAGTCAATATTACTCAGATTCTAACAACTTCTCTATGAAGAAGTTAAGGGGTGCAGCCCTGGGCACCTTGCCTTCAGCTAATGCTGCAATCATGAGTGTTTTAAAATTGAAGGATGACAAAGGAAATGTCTATTTAAATATTTATTGGGAAGAAAAAAAGAACAAAAGCCACATGGACGTGCTTGGCTTCTTGTGTGAAAACGGTCTTTTGGAAAGGGGATAAGTCTTTGTTAAGCTTATTATTGGTCACTTTAATTACAGAAGTGCAAATCAAAGGAAAGCAGGCTGCAGAGATCACTTCAATCAAACTCACTGAGGTTCCACATACACCTGAGGCAAAGTAATGGATTTCTGTGAGTGCAAAGACCCAGACCCACATCCTCATTCCTGCTCCCAGCTGCAAACAGCCACCTCCTCCCCAGCGCAGCACCTACTGACTCCTTATGGAGATACTTCAGTCTGATCGACTTTGCAAAAAGGAAAGCCAGAAAAAGAATATATATATATATATATATATATATATATAAAAGAAAGATCTGACAATTTTGCTTCTTTTTTGAACCTTCCAAGGACTTATTAGGAACGCCTTGAGCAAAACCACTAGCAAGTTCCCACACAGTGCTACCTTACGCACTAAATTAAATTAGAAATCCCCAGATGCTCTACACCACTCAATGCTCAACCTTCAAAAAAAGCTACTGACATGATTATGAACCCACAGAAACGTGATCTTTTTAAGAATTACTTCTGAGTAACTTAGGATGTGGCTCTACTTCACACACCCTGATAACCATGTAATGCTTATGGAAACCCCCTCAGCTCATTCAGCAGCTAAGAAAGGTATGAATGCAAAGCAGTCTAAGCTTCCCCCACTTAAAACACCTGAAAAAGCACCTAAGAAATCACAAAGTGAAGAAAATTCTATCCTTAAAATATTATCAGAAAGACCTCCACTTACACTAGAAAGAGATACATACTGAATTAAGAATAATTTTCTCACAACATGAATGCCAAGGAGCATGAGAATCAGTGTGAAGTGCTAAAAAGCCACACCTTCATGCACATTTTTATGTCCTTGGACATTTAATGGACTCAATGCAACATAATACTTGAGGAATTCATTCTTTCATCACCTTATGCTTCTTCCAACAATCCACATTTTTTGTCTGGAAGCCAAATTATTACTATTCCCTCCATAATTCACTCTCGTGGATTGCTACTCGTGTCCTTAGTCCTTCCCACTCCCTTCATCTACCCTGCATGAATGCTAAAAACTGCCGAGTATTTGAAACAGTGCCTTACTTTTGTAGCACATTTTCCTTCGTTTGAAATTTAAAACTGTGATGTTTTTGGATGAGTTTATTGTCAAGTTGAGCTGCATTAATATTGTGACCTCAGAGTCGAGTCTGCCAGTGCAGGAGAGTTCAACACGAAACACTGCAAACAGACAACAGACAGTACAGTCACATTCGAGCACATCTCAGACATCATGTGACAGTCACAAAAGCATGAAGGGTGTATTTTTCAAGAAACTTAATTATGTGTCATATTACAGCTCACGGTTTTCACTTGTGGGCAGATGACCACCAACCATCCACTAAATCCAGAGCTGAAACTCTTTCACAACAGAAAACTCTCATCACCCAAAACCAGAAAATTCCATTCTCCTCGTTGCTTTTTCAGACACTATGTAAGTTAGCTTCTTGCACAATAGTTAAGTTTAAATATTTCAGCCTGTGCAAGTCTGACTGCAATCAGAGCTTGAACTAATCTGACAGCATTTATTTCCCAGCTTACATACCAGAATTATTGATGCCAGCAGAGCAGACACAACAAGTCTGATTCTCTGGTCTCTGCCTCCACAAAGAAGTGGTACAAAGCCAACATCAAAATAAATACTTTATCCCCACGGAGCACAAAGCAATGAGGAACTGTCACTGAATCAGCACGGAACCGTGATCATCTGCCCACTTCCTGAAACACTTTCTATGAGAAATTCTACAGAAGACCTAGTACATACTCAAAATAGTTTTCTCAATTTTAAACTTACCATAAACACTTCCACGTGTTAACAGGCCCCATACATCTCGACATTATGTTATCTGTAGGCTAGCAAAATTCAAAGGCATGGACTTTAAAGCCCATGCAACTGCTAATTACTATTGTTGAAAGAGGATAGGAAGCTTATGTGTGTCAATAAACACATGCAATGTCGTGTTTCCTTAGCAGATCCCTATCCTCCCCTAAACAAAGGAAAACTTTACTCTCACACTAGTAACCACAATGTATAAAACTCTTTCAGCAATGTTGTAACTGTTGCAGAAGACTTGTAAGCATAAAACATTTGACAGAGGAGGGTTAGAAAGCTGTACTGTCAGTACTAGCCGTACTGTTTACCTGAGAGGGTGCGAGGAACTTCTCCTTGTAAAGAAATGTTGGCCTGGGGCATAGCCATAGCCATGGGATTATCTACCTGAAATCCCAGTTTATACTCAACCTGTAACAACAGTTGGGAGATTGGAAACATGTAAGAAAACTTCAAAGCAGTAAAAAGGCATTCTATATACTGTTTGATACTTTTTCTCAATGTAAGAATAAATAAAATCCCATATCCCGCTTTTGGGGAGGAGAAAGGAAGGGCAGTGCAACAACCCCAAGCACCAGAGAATTCTGGGGACACCCAGCTGGGAAGCAGCCTGGAATTAAAGGGCCTAAGAGTCCCTGTAGACACCAAGATGAACATCAATCAGCGATGTGCTAGCAATGTTGATTGGTATTCTTGGCTGCGTTAGGCAAAGTATTAACAGTAGGTTAAAAAAAGTGATCTTTCCACACTGCCCAGCACTGGTGAGACTGCACCTGGAATACCACATCTTAGAATCATAGAATTACCCAGGTTGGAAAAGACCTTGAAGATCATCAAGTCCAACAAATCTTGTTCTGAGCCTCCCAGTACAAGAGACTTGGACACAGTGGAAAAAGCCCAACACAGGGCCACTCAGCTGCTGAAAGGCCTGGAGCACCTCTTCTGTGAGCAAAGACTGAGGGAGCTGAGATTCCTCAGCCTAGAGAAGAGGCTCAGAGGGATCTCATCTATGTCAATAAATTCCTGCAGGGAGGATACAATGAGAATGGAGGTAGGCTCTCCTCAGCAGTGTCCACTGACAGCACAAAAGGCACAGAGCACAAACTGGAACACCAGGAAACAATTCTGTGCTACATGGTGATCTAGCACAGGATGCCCAGAGAGGTGGGAGGGAGAATCTCTTACTTGACATTCAAAAGCTTCTGAACGTGGTCCTGGGTACCTTGCTCTGGGTGGCCCTGACTGAGCAGAGGTGGAACTGAAGGACCTCCAGAGGTTCCTTCCAACATCAACTAGTCTGCAATTCAGTTAAAAAAAATAATCCTATTCCAAATTGACAGGCAGTGACAAGGAGGCTCAGGGCAAGGACAGTAAAGCACGTAGCTCCTAGCTGAAGTTGTAACAGTGAGGAAACTTCCTCAAAGGTCCTGTTCAAGTGGCAAGTGACTGAACTGCCTGTGAAAATGGAACATGGTATGAAGCACAAGGGTATGCAATAGCTTTTGTGGGTCTGAAATCACATCCTGTAAGAAGCTACACCTCAGAAAGAAGAATGCTGGCAGATGGAATGGTTAGAAATTGCACTGGTGAAGTTATAAAAACAGTAATGTTTGATTTCAGTCATTCCTGTTTAAGAACAGAAGAATAACCATTGCTCAGACTTATAAAAAAAAAAGTCTGGCAGAGACTAAACAGATCATTTCACCTACAAAAATAAATTAAGTAACTGGAAAGCCTTCAAAATGTAAAAGCATACGAGATCTTTATGACAGCTGTTGCTGTGCACTCCAGCTGCAGTAATTAACTGAAATAAAAAGCCCCTTCCATTTACTTGAGGCTCAGTAATAACATACTGGATGCTAATTTTATAGAATACTCCTCATCTCCAGGAATCTGTTTCTAGCAAACTCTAAAGTACAATTGTTCTACATTTGATTTCCAAAGGCTGAAGCCTTGTTTCATGGCTGCTGCTTCTTGTGTGTTCAGTTCACCACCAGCAGAGATTACACAGGAAGCAGCTTTATTTGTTCTGGCAAAAGAAATACAGATTGCTTCAGAAGATTTTAACCTTCCTAAAACAAGAAAGGGGCAGTTTTGATACATAATTTATTTTCTGCAATCAAATAAAAAAGTAGCTAAAACAATGCATAATATTTTTTGCACCTACCATATATTATTTTTCACAAAGAAAAAAAACCAGTCATAACAGCAGGTGATATAACAGATGATCAATAAGCAACATAGAGCGTGCACTAAGAACTGGAATGCAGAAGCTTTGCCTGCTTACCTTGGATTTAGCATGCCAACTGAAGTGAAGATTGTTGGTCTCGCTGGGAATTAAGAGATTGAAGGACAACGCGTAATGATTAACAACATCATTCCTCACGTAAGACAACTCTGCATCTAGACCTGTAATAAGAACAGGAGGAGAACAAGTAAGACAGAGGAGAGAACCAGCAGTAACACACCAGAACAGAGCAACTCTCAGCACCACCAGCTCCGCTTCTTATTTGAACCTTTAAGCAAATACTTCCTCATGTCCATAAATTCAATTGCAGGTTCAGAAATCAGTGCTCACGCATTAACAAGAGTGCTCCAAGCTCCTGGCTAAGCAACAATTTCACACCCTAGTAAACAGATAGAAGTTGGAATGTCATGGAAGAAAACAAGACTCTTCATGGGGTTCATTATTCCAAAAGAATTGTTACAGACTCTTACAAGCAAAGCTGTCTATCACTGGGAATCACACATCCAACTGTCTCTTATTTACAGCTGTGTACCCTCAAAGTATTGATATATGCTGATATATGGATTTTATCAGCTCTTTAATTGCAGTCAGTTCCTCCTGGAACAGCTCATTTCTTGATTGCTCTCCAAACCACTCGGGCCAAGACACATATGCACTACAGAATCAAGTTCAAGGCAATCAGATCAGAACACAAGGCACATAATGAGAGAAGTTACATTTGTACACAAATAAATACAACCATTTAGTATTTACAATTTGCTTTCTCAACTTTTCAGTCCACCTTGAAAGCTAAAAGGCCCACAGAACTACTTACTGAAGAGCAATGAGGTATTTTCCTTAAGATGCACACTCTGATATTACCACTACTTAAGCTGTTATTACCATTTGCTGCACAAGGATGCAGTGAATACAAGACAGGACTCAACAGCTTGCCCTGGATACTATCAGCAATCTGTCGTAAAACAGTCACTACATATTAACTCCACTCCCTGCCACTGTAAAATTACTTTCAGCTCTGTATACTCAGGATGAAACTATACTGCATTTGTAATCGATGCCATTTTGTCTCAATTTATACGCTGCTTTCACTAAACACTAACCAGCACAGGATACCTGACACAGCAGGAGAGCAGTGGGCAAACCAGACACAGGTGCAGGCTTCAGCCATCAGCCACACAGCAGGAAGAGTTCAACTGAAGTATCAACGGTGCAATTGAGAACATAAATAATGGAGCTGTTTTTACTGAGGTTACATAAACAAGAAAATAGGGAAAGGCTACATAGATATGCTGCATTTGAAGAGAGATGCTTCGTGCAATAACAAGATGCATGTCAGTGTGAAGTGTTAAGTGCTCTCTCATTCCAACACTTGGTTTAATCCACCTCGCTTTCACAAGACATCGAACTACAGCCAAGATATTCTTCTTTTTATTCCCTGCTGGCTCGTTAATGTCCTGAAACATAAGCAACCCAAGAGTATACAATCACAAATACAGGGGGGAGGAAGGGCTGAGAACCCTAGAGAATAGATGTACAGAATGCATCGACAGAACAGGGCAAGCCCAGGGACACATGTGCTGAAACAAAACCTTGAACAGGAAAGGATGCATGTGGTTCCTTAAGCGCTGACTCTAGTCAGACTGTGCTGGTATTAAAAATATATATAAATCAAGGTTACACTTCTCCTGTGTGTCCATTTTTTCCACTGAAGAATGAATGGGAAGAAATAAGAGCAGGGTGAACAAACACATAAACACACACTGAATCAACATACAAACTCTGACAGCGTCAAAAAAGACAGCTTTCAAAACAACTTGCCCAGGTAATTATTATGTGAGCAATTACTACTACGTGCTAATTATTACCATGTACTAAAACTGCATCAGACATGGACACATGGAAAGGGGTGTGCAGAAGGGCTCACAGGTAACAGACACTTGCCATTTGATCTGAACAAGATAGGAAAACATACAGGCATCAACAAAGCTGTCTCTGTAACAAGCTCAGTATGCACAAGCTATTGGAATAACTTATAGGACAGAAGGATGAGCAGGTGAAACAATGAAAGTGGAACAATAAAACTGCTTTGGGAATTAAACCACCTTCTCTTGCTTGATGAAGGGTCTCATCAATGCCAACGATCAGAGGTTCGAACTTCCAACAGCGTGAGATTTTCAAGGGGACAGCCCTGGATTTAGTATAACTTTTGTAGAGAAACCACTCATAGAAGATGAGCGACACACAGCAATAAAATTGCCATTAGGACAAAAGGCTGGAGGTATTTCTGCTTGGCAGTTTCATGTGCAGTCGTATCTGAAGGCATACAGAAATAAATTACCCTAGAGAAGATCAATCAAATCGTTAAGCTTTAATAGAAGCAGCATGCTACAATACTGAGTAATTTGATTACACAGACCACCAGTATTTTAATGCCTGAACTTCCATAAAGATCTAGATAGAAACAAGTGATGTTAATTACATGATTCTGAACAGCATTACGGAAGGGCAGCATGAGAATGTCAGGTTTTATTGCTTCAAAAAAATTACACTTCAATTAAAATCCCGGCATATAAAAATAATTTAAGAGCTTTTCCAGTACAGCTCTTAGCTCCTAAAAAAGAAAGAAAACCAACAGAAATCTACTTGGCTCAGCACCCTGCCTTTATCAGGAGCTAAATGAAGATGCCCAGGAAAGAATTTAAGACCAAAGCAAACACGTTGTGGCATTTTACAGTAGATCCTCCTAGCTTCTGATGTTTGCAGATCATAAATTCCCCCAGCTAAGATAACAGACAGCATCTTTCAACAGCTCCCACAGGATATTTCTTGTCTGTGAACACAGATAAATGCACTCCCAAACTCTGAAACCCACAGTTGCAATCTGGGAAATGTCAGTGCTTCAGTTCTCTGTGCTGCTTTTCCCCCCTCACTGTACCAGCAACTGAAACATTTTCTGGTAGCACACCTTCCCCATCACCCAACCAGCACCTCTCTTGGAACAGGTTGCCCAAGGAGGCTGTGGATGCCCCATCCCTGGAGGCATTCAAGGCCAGGCTGGATGTGGCTCTGGGCAGCCTGGTCTGGTTGTTGGTGACCCTGCACACAGCCAGGGGGGTTAAAAGTAAATGGCTGCTGTGCTCCTTTTCAATCCAGGCCATTCTATGATTTGATGATTCTCTTCCCACAGATTCCAAATAAGAGGACAACAATCAGCCTCAAGGAGTCAAACAGGTTCATGTGTATGGAGTACTGGGAACTGCTCCCCATCTGGAGTTTTGTTCCTCTTAGCTACATACCCTTTTCCACAGAAAGAAACTGCACTGGCCTCACTACTTACATTTCCAGACTGATTATGTGATACCATTAAGTCTGTCCAGAGCCAACATTAAATTGATTCCGAGTCTGCAGGAAACACTCTAGGCTCCATTACCGTGACATTTAAAGTCTAATTACAGAATGAAGGCAACTCTGAACTACTTCACTTTTTCTTCAGATGCTCATATTCACTTCTGCTTTGCAAAGTTACTTATTCAAACTTTCAGCAAGCCAAGAGGAGGGAGTAAAGCTGGCAAAAAGCTAATGCAGAATAAATAAATAAATGAATAAAAAGAATGTGGAGGAATACCTCTCAGTCTATTTAACCCCTTGAATTAGTGAAGGTGCTCAGGAGCATCCCAAATGGAAAGCAAGACTGCAGCAGCACTTAGTGCTTATGCCAAAATGCTACTGTGACCTTATCCAGATAGCACAGGGTTTGTTTTTGTCCCCTAGACCATACTTTGGGCAGAGGTAGCCTCATCTGACAGCATCAAATACAGCAAGTCAGAGTCAGTGCAGAGCCTAAGCTCCAACATACTAAAAACAAAGTTACATCTCTCAAATACAAAAGCAACCTAAGGCATAATCAGCCCAAGTAGCAGAAGACAGAAACAAGATCAGTTTCCCAAGCACCTCAGAGCTCATGAACACATCATGCTCCCTGCAATCATACTGACTGGTACCACGTGGAAAAAATAAGTGTTGTTCTGCAAGGTGTCTGGGGCAGAGCACACAGAAACTCCTGGAATAAGTATGTAATATTTTATGTCATATAGAGAGAGATACATGGAGAAAACAGCTGCAGGAGGAGTAAACAGATGCATTACAAAGTGATGAAGAAATTGGGAAGTTCTTCAGTAATGATTTTCCAGTCCAAGTAGTAAAACATAAAGGAGAAGAATCTTAAAGAAACAGCAAAAAATATTATGTTACAAACTGCAGAGCAAACGCTTTCTTTGCGTTATTGGTTTAAGCAGAATATTGGCAATCAATGAACAACTGTGAAACATCAGCTACAGAGAGCTTCACCAAGCAGCCTTAAATAAGCCCATCTGTAGAGTGAACAAAGGGATCCAGCTTCTGATTACTCAGACTTGATGAACCTACACCAACTCCCGTGAACTGTAAGGCCA
Source organism: Excalfactoria chinensis (assembly GCF_039878825.1). Lineage (NCBI taxonomy): Eukaryota > Metazoa > Chordata > Aves > Galliformes > Phasianidae > Excalfactoria > Excalfactoria chinensis. The sequence goes on along the minus strand of NC_092833.1, from coordinate 1,371,447 downwards.
ATACCTTGCTTTCATTTCGAGGCAAAACAGACTGTCTTTTGGCCAGGCAACCCATACATCTCCTTATTAACTTCCACATCTTCCACAAGCTTGAAAGAAAATACTAAAGTTGAGAATGAGATAAAAGAGGCTTGCCAACAAGGCGCCCTTGCAGACAAGTTGTGCAGAGCCTTGCTAAATCCCCTCCACTTGTACTTACTTTGTAAACTCCCACCATATCAGGCTTCAGCTACAAAGGTCAGCAGACAACTTGAACTTATAAACTTTGGGCTCACCATGCAGGCTTAATAGGCTAATTAATATTAGGCCTGGGTGGCATAAAGTTGGAGTTAATTGCACATGTGTTGCATGATGCAAAGGGAGGTTGCACATGTGTTAGATTGCCAGCAAGTACTTTGGAACAGGGAGAAAACAGGACAAATGGGCAGGAGATAGGAATGAACTGAGAGATCTTGCATGGAAATGCCCCTGAAGACTCCTTTTATTTGAATAAAGATGAAGACTCTCCTCTGTCTCTCAATCAAGCCTATGTGAGAGAAAATTTTCCCAACAAGCACAAACAAAAAGGTGAATTTAAGCAGCACCACAGAGAAAGTGTCATTCTTTGCACTGTTTAACATAACAAAACGTCTGAAGAAGCTCAGAAAGGAAGGGGAGAGGCCGATTTTCCTTCCCAAATGCAAAAGATGCTGGGCAGCCCTTGTGTTCTGACAAAATTGGATCATGTCAGTGTAGAAGCCGAACAAAACACTTCTTTTCAAGTGCCCTTGTGCAAAAGCAGTCTAGCTTCCAGTCTCTTCCCTCCCCCCCCCTTTTTTAAAGCACAGCATACAAAAGAAGTTTGCCTCTGTCAGCATGGGAAAAAGCAGAGTTTATTCTTACAAAGCAAAGCTGTCCTACAACACGCACTAGTAGAAGCATGCGTTTCTCAGAGACAGCTTTTAAGATAAAACCCCAAACAGCAGACTTTAAATCATCACAATTCTGACACATCCTGCCTACAACATAAGGGGTTTAAAGTGAGCACACAATGCAAGAGTTAGGTGAGACTGCAACGAGATCAGCACTCATACTGCAACAAGTAGTATTTCCCTAAGAGCAATCTGGGTAAGTGCAGCTGACATCAGCGGCCCTCCCACCTGCTTGCCTCTTAGATTGCTGTCTGTGTATACAAGTGACTGAAATGAATGCCAGTTGTCTTACATGATAGTCTGTAATTTTTAGGAGTATATAAACAGCTGAGAAACCTCTGCAGAGTGATGTCAAACCTCCAGAGCCATCACAAAGCGAGCTGCTCCCGCTCCTGACTCACAGCCACTGAAATAAATTAATTGAAGAGGGATACATGCTTAAACAGCTTACTAGTTCTGTATAAACACTGCATTTGTTCTGAGCTTTATGGGTTTCAGGGAACGATGCCTCCATTCTTGAGCATCTCCACTGGGTTACGCCTCTGGCAATAGCAGAGGCTGACACCCCGAGACCCACATCCACACAACTAACAGGCTTTGACATCCCTTCATCACCATCCACTACCCTGGTCTGAGCAACAAACCCCTCAAAAACAAAGGCTTATCCCAACAGTGAACAATTTACTTCATCAAGGAAGGAATGTGAGCTTTCATCCTCTCTTCCTATTTCCTCCTTATGAAAAATGTACCAGAAATCTGAAATATCAACATTATGATCAAAGCTTTGCCAGGGACTTCCTTCATTTGCAAGGGGTTCAACAAGTAGGTGCTCAAGGTCTTGTGACACTTCAAAACATCATGATAAGCACAAGAAAAAGTGGTTGAAGAACTGCAATCAGCTTTTGGTTACAGAAGCCTCTTTAGTGGGGAAAGAAAATGTTTTCCCAGAGCAGCTATTTCTAATTTGAATGGATTTAATTAGTTCCATTCAGCAATCAGCATAAACAAGACTGAAAACACAACTGGGAGATTTAAATAAAGAGAAAATCAAATACAAACTCCACACGTGTGATTTCATTTAGAAAACAGAACATTTCTTTAAATTTAACACCAAGTATCTGAAAACACAAATGTTTCTAACATCCTATTTATACAGATCCAATATACACAACAAAGAAAGCAGGCTTTCCTTTACTAGAACAAGTAATAGATGAAGATCCCCTATTGCATTTGTATTTCTCCACAGTGTTATAGCCTGCCAGATATGGATGCCCATTGGGAATTCAGGCCAAAATGTTTGTTTTTAAGCATCTTGCAGGTCATGAGTCTCCAGAAAAGATGAACAACAGAAAGAAGGGAAGAGTAAAGTCTTAAGTAATGTGGAAACGAGGTAAGAAATGGCCTTTCATATTCATCACCCAGATGCTAAAGGAAGTCAAGAGACCCTGTGCAGTCAAGCTTGAAAGACAAATCATCAGGCAGGCTCCATCAGCACTCATTAATACACTTCCTACCCTTGCTTAGGAGCTTTCCTTCCCTGACTGTCACAGCCCTCCTCCTAAGACACAGCACTTGGGGGATGCTCCTCCGTACACCAACCTGCCAATATCATGCTTGATTTGTAAGCTCACCCCACTCTGGCAGCCACAGAACACACAGACTCTGCTTATTCACACCGAGGGTTGCTACACCTATTCAGAGTTCACTTTTCACCAGCAGGAGATGGAACACAATATGCAAGGCTTTCAATTTGAGGAAATACTCAACATAACTTCAAGGCAACGACTGCATTCTTGCAAACCAACCAAGATTCCATATCAGGCAATCTTAAGAGGAAGCAGCTAACAAACGGGAAGAGATGCTCCCAGCTGAGAGCTCTCATTAAATCTCCACAACTCTTCACTGACAATCACCCATGGCGTACCTTACTTATGCCAGTTTCACCTTCACTGATGCAATTCACTTTAACGATGCTGAATTTGCAAGTTCAACATTGCTGGCACACAAGGTTTTTCTCACTGCAAGGCATCTGCGGAAGTCCCAGGGCAGGCACCTGGCAGGAAGCAAACACCACCTCCTTGGGGGGGCTGAGGTGAGAGCGAACGGGACTGAATGACATGCAAAGGTCCCTTCCAACCCCAACTATCCTATGATTCACAACAAAGTTGTTAATTTTTAACCATCCGTGCCAAAAGGCATTAATTGCCAGTGCCACAATGAGCAGGCAAGGGCAAGCGGGATGGCTGAGCATAGAGATGGTGCAGATACAGGGCTGGTGGTGACAGAAAGGGAGCTCTGGTCTGTTCACTGAAGTTGGTGTTTTTAATCAATACACAGCTTTATTTTCAGCACACGGTAGAGTCTGGTATATTTATCTAATAAGAATAACTCGTGAGTAATGGTAAAGGTCCCAGATATCATTTTGTAACATCAAGTTCCTCGCATTTAAATTGCTCCTTTTGGATTAGAAGAAAAGTAAACATTCAGACTGGAGCACAACAAGGAAAGCCTCATCCACACAAATTGCTGTTGTGTAATGGAGCACACCCCGAAACGACCACTTCAGATAAAAGGTTCCCTACTATTGCACATCTCTGTGGACTGAATTGCTGTAATACTCCCATCCAAAGCACAATCACCTGGCCAAAGTATGCCAGAAGTCACCTGGACTGAAGCACAGCGTATACCTGCAATGTTTCAGCATCCTCTACCCACGGAAGTCGTGCCATTTGCAACTCCTATTTTAGTCACAGCAATCAACCCGTGCACTGACCCAGTTACCTCTGCAGGAAAAGCAGGGCAGCCAAGCAGTGTGAGCCACCTGCTGAGCAGTGGCCCTGCCAGCAGCCACAGGCACGATAACTTCAGGAACAATTACCCACTAATGCTGCTTTCATTCTACTAGGAGTTACTCTACCGGCCACCAATTAACTTCATAAAGGCCACATCAGATTCCAGAGGATATTTTTGTGCTTATCAGCCTGCTCAGCCTCACCATCGGTCCTGCTGGCGTTATGTGTGCTGGGTGGCTGCAGCTTTTCAAGCCAGCTAACAGCAGCTCCAGCACTTACATTGCTGCTCTGATCTTTCCCAAGCAGAGCAGTGAAATCAATATACTGGTTAATTTAATTACGGCTATTCAGCACTCAGTTAAGTGGCAGTGAAATTCTAAAGCATCGCATTAGTTTCATGCTGTTGCTTCTGCTCCCAGATCTCCAAAGCAGTCAGTGCAAATATGTGAGTTATCCGCTTGAAAGAAAGACAAAGGCAGAGATGGAAGAGAAATAATGCGTTTGAAGCCTCTGCCATTGCGCCCTTTGTACTGCCACAAGGCTTTTGCAGAGAGTGTCAGCATTCATTCTTACATGGGATCTGCTGGTACTGCAACCATTCAGGAAAGCATGGAAAAAAAACAACACGATTCATGAGGCACATCTGATAAAAAGCACTTCAGCCTCTGCAGCCGGGACCTGAAGTACAGCTTCAGCCGTGCACGCTAACTCACTAAAGGAACAGTCTCTAACTAAAGGCACTCTGCTGCAGGAACGGTGGTAACCCCTGTGATGCTTCAGGAGGATGTTTGGGTAGAAATTAGTCATCAAGAAATCCTCTCTTATTAGAGCTCTGTGGAATTAACCACTGATTCAGCTTCTCCGGTATCAAAACACGACTCCGAGCAGCAGAAAAGGGGAAGAAAAATAAATAAAACAGCAAATCCCACACATCACTTTTCTAAATAGCTGATCTTTTAAGGTACCCACATCAGTGAGCACAGCACAGCCATCTCCGCAGCTCTCACTCACAGCACAATGCCATCCAGGGACTTTTCACATCTGTATGCATGCTCCTTACCTCCTATATTCCCCCCTTTCCCAGCTGGTGTTTAACAGCAGCTTCAGCCCTTGCCTTGCTCCCAACACTGTAAGCCCTTTTAGCTGGCTTTTTTCACGCACGCAGGGAGCTCTGCCTTCACTTCCTCTTCCTTGTTCCCATTCTGTCAGTGAACCAGAGGGAGAGCATGTGCTCAAGGAGGCCAAACAATCATTGACGATGAATAAGATGCTGCCAAACAGAATGCGTGCACAAAACCACATCAGTGAGAAACGCAGCTCTGGCATTTTGTTCTCCTGGGAGGCCAGCCTTCATTCTCAGAGAGGTCAGACTGTTTCCAAGTGCCTGACGTGAAAGTTTCAGGAACCACAGACACATACACACACATCACTAGGCAGATCTTGACCTTGCAGGAGCCAAAATGGCTGCTTCCTCCCAGGGCTGAGCACAGGTAGCCACGTGGGGAAGCCAAGCCCCAGCTGCCAGTAGCATCCCTCCGCATGGAGCAGTCATCAGAAGTAAATGCCTCCTCTATTGGGAAGGATCTGAACCGAGCCCCCAGCATTTTTACATTCCATCACGCAAGCTGGCGTGACACACTTGGCCTCAGAAATCTGCTCTCCACCTCAGCACTGCTGTACAGATCAACTGCAAAGAACTCCAAGGTTTCCTGGACCTCTTTCATCACAGCAACCCCATGGAAAAGAAAAGATTTCAAAGCAATCCTCAGCCAGGTCAGAGGCTGCCTCCACAGGCTACTGGAAGCTCCTGGAAGCAGATTCTTCTGCCGGTTTGTAAACATTACAAGTAGGGGTTTATATGAGCGCACACATCTCTGAAGCTCTCCATACGCAATTTGAAGTGTGTAAATTAAAAGCGAGGTAACGAAATGGAAAAAGGCAGAGGAACTCCAAAATGCAGCTTGTTCTCATAAACCTCAAAACAATATTGACATGAACTGTGGTACTCAGTAAATCAGATGGACAAGCAACCAGGCACACTGGAAAGCTCCAAACCGAAAACAGATTGCTCAACTTCGTGATGCAAGCAACTTGTCACAACCTGCTGCAGCCTGCAAGAGACCAGATGGTGCTGCATGCATCCTCACAAAGCCCTGCCTGCCTCAATCCCTCTGTTCCACCTACAACACTAAAAAACCATCTCAGAAGCACCCATCGCAGACTGTCATTAGATAGAGGGGCTGTACAGGGAGAGGTAATAAAACAACTGGCCTGAAAGCAGCACACCCAATTAACTGGAATATATGTGAATATTCTGAGGCCAGCAGCAACAGCTCGGTTCTATTCAAGTGCACAGCAATGCCAAGGTTAGAAGCTTGCTGCCCATCCAGCAGTGTGCACCTACAGTAATTATTAAGCTCCTTTCTAATGATACACTGAAGCATAATTGTATGGCTTTATACTAGGTGTTACTAACAAGGCTCATTCATAGCATGAATGCTATGCAGTGGTGGCGCTGCGGGCTGTGAAGCTGTGACAGACAGGTGTGAACAGGCTTTGGATGAGACTCTGAAGCAACTCAAGAATCACAGGAAAAAGTACTTTGACCTTTCACTAATATTAACATCCAGTATTTCATAGCACACTGAACTCCAGGTCCCTTTCACGACAACTAAGCAGGTAATGGACAGAAATCAGAGGTTCTCCAGTCACTACAACTGCAGTGCAAATGCCATGAAGCACTTTGGCAACATATTCTGCAAAACAGTAATGTTAAGCAAGCTGTTCTGCATCAGAAAGCAAAGCTACCTGAGAGAGTTCAGCAAAGGGGAGATGCTGAAGGGCCTGCAGCAGCTCTCCTGTAAGCAGAGGCCAAGAGAGCTGGGTCTGCTCAGCCTGGAGAGAGGCTCAGTGGGAACACACCCATGGCCATCAGTCCCAGCAGGGAGGTGCAAGGAGGACAGAGCCAGGCTCTGCTCAGCAGTGCCCAACACAGAACACAAGGGAGCGGGCACAAACCCAAATGCAGGAGGTTCCCTCTGGACTTCAGAAAGCATTTCTGGACTGTGCAGGTGGTGGAGAACTGGTACAGGTCACACAGAAGTTGTGGAGTCCCCTCCTTGGAGATGGTCAGAAGTTTCTGGACATGAAGCCAGGTACCAGTTCTGTCTGCTGAGCAGTGGGCAAGACCAGGAAACATCCAGAGGTTCCTTCCAACCTCAGCCACTGAGTTGGTAAAAAACAGAGCTAAATGGCTGGAACACAGCAGCATGACTAAGAAATGAGCAAACAACCCTCTGCTACAGCAGCTCCTGCGTCACTTTTGCACCTCACTTAACTAGACAACTCATTTTAGCAAGCTGCACGCTGGTTTCAAATGAACTTTTACAGCACATAAGAGAAGGCCAACACTAGTTGAACTCCGTAATTAAGCAAAAGTAGATACAAAACCAAACAGAACACTACAGTATGGATAACCTAGAAGAAACTAGGCCAAAGAATACTAACTTCACAAGCTTAATGCAAGTGTTGTAGGATGTGGGACTCTGAGATTCTCCTGCATTCTCAAGGTAGCTTTACATGACACCATGGTATTTTCCCCCACAGGACTTCAGTCTCATTAATGCTCAGGCTAAGAAGCTGTGTGATGAGGAAGACTGCCCACAAGATCAATGCTGAAAAGAGCACAGTCAATAAAACAAACATAATAAGGACAATTTTCAGGGCCAGAAAGGGGATGTCCTCACAGCTGGAGCACCCCTGAGGTCTTCTGCAAGCCTGAATTGCAGAACTGCCAGGCCTCATAGCCAAAACTCGAGTTCAAGAAAGATGCACCTATTAAACAACGCTGTCTGTGTACTTTAAAAGATCAGATCAATTTCATAATAAAGCTGGACAGCTATCATTAATGCATATTTTTGACCCCATCTTCTGTATCTTAGTTTGCTACTTGCAAAACAGGGATCCAAGTGCCTTTAGATCACAGGATCCTGCAAACAGCAGATGATGGAACGTTGCAACAGATGAACATCGCACTCTGATTTCACAAGAAAAACTGAATGAAAGCCACTAAATAAAACACAGACCTTCTACTGAGTAACTCATCACTGATTTAACACCATCTGTCCTGAGCGTTTAACATCACAGATAGACACTGGAGAAATGTGATACAATCACACAGTGTTACCATGAACATGGAGCTGCACGTGTCTGCACGGAGATCTGTGACAAGGGGTGTCCCTCAGGGGTCAGAGCTCTGTAGCATCTTCATCAATGCCATCAACAGGCTCACAGTTTGGATGGCTGAGAATGCTGTTCCATGGGAATAGCAAGGGATGCTTCTGACAGAGAGACCATCTGTCTGCCATACAGCAAGCGGTGCCTTCGGGTCCTGAGAATGATGTAGCTTTTCAAAATAACAACGTATCACACACAAAAAAGCAAGCCAGTTTTCTCCAGTTCTCCTCTATGTAAAGCTTTAAAGATTTCAAAACAGCTAATCCTAAAGCAGACATATGGTCAGAATCACGCACATTACCAATGGAAATCATAAGCATAAACACAGAGGGAAGTAGCAGGCAGTTTTCACTACAAACCACACTATCTGCCCTGCCTCTACTCCACAGAAAAGAACAGCCACGAATAACATGAAGCCAATACTTCTTCACCTTGCATGCAGAGCACTGCAGTGCCTCCCTGAGCTGATGATACAACCTGGCTGGCAGCAAGGCCACACGTGGGTACATCCCTGCAGAACTCACAGCAGACCCCAAGGATGCTCCAGCATCGTATCACTGGGTACAGTCAATCCAACAGATACATGGCTGCATGCTTACATTGGTTCCACATCAACATTCTGACCTAAAGATGTACAGTAGCAATCTTAAGAAGCTGGAAAACACACCACAGGCTGTAACAAGACTGTAACACTTGGGTTTATTAACACTTCAGAGAGCTTTCCCTTTAACCACAGCAACAGAGTAGCAGAGATGGAGTTTGTTTACAAACAACAGGTAAAACAATGTAGTTTGCATGTTTATACTGCAGCTTCATTGAAGCTAACAGTTCACTTGCACAAGCAGTGCAGTTTTCCTGCCTACAGCATCCACCAGCCCACTGCTTCCCTAAAAGAAGCTACAGAAACCAGAGAACCTCTCTTCTTTTTGGAATCCTACACGTTGATGCAAACGTTTTTAACAATAAACTTGCTTTTACGTAAGCACATTTCAGATGCTACAAAATTGAACCTGTACGTTGTGCAAAGAGCTGGAACAAATGCATCCGTGTCCCTTCAGACTTTACTCTTAGAAAGGCATACAAACAGGTACCAGCTGTGTCGAGATGCCTTGTTAGACCACACCTTATATCCACAACAGCCAGCTTGCAGAACAGAATACACCTAAGATGAAATCCTTCTATGCCAACAACATGAGATAAACTGAACTTCAAGGCGTTGCAAGCAGCCACTTCTTTTAGATGATTAGAAATCTTATTTCCATACAAGTTCCCAATGTACCCAAGCCTTTGGGGTCATGGAGGAGACCATTATGTGTCAGATACTTTAAACAACATAAACCAGGTACAGACAACCTGAGGAGCAAGTGGCTTTAGCCACATTAGCAATGCATGCCCACAAGGAAGATTATGGGCTGCAATTTAGCTTAAAAAAAAAACAAGAAGTCTTCCTCGTGTTATACTTAATGACAAATAATTACACTGGCAGACCAACGGAAGCCTGAGCAAGCCCAACTAATACACATTTCAGGCTAGAAACAGATAGCTCAGATCTCACAGAGTTTCAAGATTAATTACTTGTTTGGAGACTCAGCTAAACAGCAAGGCTGACTTCTTTATCCCCTGTCCGCAGCAGAGCATCTGGCAGCAAGCACTTGTGATGTAAAAACGATGACAGCAGAAACAAAATGTTTACCACACCATTCACTCCGAGTCCCCAACTGCAATCAGTGACGTGCAAATTAACTGGAGGTATTTTGCTTATTTGATGCAATGGAAGCCTTACGCTGATAGAAGATTTTGCCTTTGAGCTTACGGAGCCACAGGGCACCTCCTGAAAAACAAACTGCTGTGGATACCGACATCCTTGTTTAGAGTTGATGGACGGAGTCTCAAAACAAGAGTCCCCGTGAGCCAAAGCCTATAGAAAACAAATCTTTGTTTAAATCAGAGCCTTCTCCAAGCACAGAACTGCTCTGAAAGCCTTTTGCAGCGGGCCAGATGGGGGACTTCACCAACCGCCTCCAAGAACCGGGGCAGCAATTGTCAGCCTGCCTGGAAATTAAGATTCCTTTCACACACGCACCCAATTATCGCCAGGTCTCCTCTCTGCCCTCCGAACGTCGCTCACCTCGCTAATTAAATCACAGCCTCAGCTCATCCCTCCCACGGCCCTCCATCCCCGGCAGCTGCGGCCGAGGGGACACAGCGGAGCGGCCCAGGCTGCTTTTCCTCCCTTAAAGCCCCACCACACGGGCACGAGGCCACACCGACGTTCCTTTCGCATCCCCGGATCGCTCCTCCATCCCTCAGAACCCGCTCTCACAGCTCCATCCCCACCGCCCTCAGCCCCATCCTGACCCCAAACCTACACCCCCACCCCGGCCCCATATCCCGGCCCGCCCCCCCGCCGGGCCTAGCGCTCACCGATCAGCCGCCGCACCTCCTCCTCGCTCAGGTACAAGCTCAGGCTGGGCCCGGGTCCGGCGGGAGGCCAGTCCGGAGGTCCGGAGCCGAACGCGGAGCCGGCCCGAGCGGCGGCGGGCAGCAGCAGCAGGAGGAGCGGCGGCAGGAGGCGGAGGAGATGGCGGCGCGGGCCCCGCCGGCACGACCCCGCGCCCTCCTCCCCCGGAGCCGAGATGGGCCGGCCTCGCCGCCGCCGCCACCCCCCGCCGCGTTCCGGGCCCCGGAGCCCCGGCACCATCTCCGCGGGGAGGGAGGCGGCCCCGCCGACCCCTCCTCACACGCCGCGGCCGCCACCCCCCGCCCCGCCGCTCATGGCTGCGGCCGCCCGCCCCGCGCACGCGCGTCACGCCCCCCCGCGGCCGTTGGGAGCCCCGCGCCGCCGCCTCAGGGCCGGCCCGGTCCCGCCCTCAGCCCTCACACAAGCGGTGGGACGGACTGAGAGGGGGACGTGGGGTCCCATTGTGTGGAGGGGCTGGTATTCATTTCTGGAAGGAAAACAAACCTGGGGATAGCTGGTCAGTAACGGCACCGATGGGAGCTTGGATTTAGACACGGGATAGAAGGTAGCACTGTATGCATGGGTGCTACATCCAGCCTGGCCCATCCGTTCTTGTCTTCAAATGGTTTCTCCTCTTCAAAGCGCTGTGATGGTGCCCAACAGAGCTGCTCTTTGGTTGCTCAGCCCAAGCAGCAGCGACCCCCTATGTGACCCAATCCAGATTTGCCTTTGAAATCCAACGTTTTATTAAAGTAAGATGGACCTGGTTGGGTCCAAGTTCGAGTCAGGCTCAGAAGGAAGCACACAGCACAGCAAAGCAGCTGCGCTGAGGAGGTTGTGATCTTCACCTCAGCCCTGAACAAAGCCCTCTTCCAGCCACACTTCTGCACTGCAACACTGTGGGGCTTCGGTGTCATCCTTGGGAAGCCATTCGAAATGGGTAGACAGGATTTCAGGGTTGGAATTGCTGGGGGAAGATGGCAGAGTGAAGCCCGTGTAGGCAAGAGACGTCCTCAGCTTGTTAGCGTTTATCTTCCCAAATGGCTTCTAAAGGGCTCTGCAAGGCGTGAGTGCCATCATGCTGCCAACAGATAGCAGCTGTACAGCAAGGCTGAGGCGCTGTTGCATTCAGTTCTGTGTGCAGAGCTCATCCCCCCCCCCCAGTGCCTTCCCCTCTTCCCGTGGGAAGTCAGCAGAGCAGCAGCTCTAGAATCCTGCACTCACATCTTCCAGATCACTTCAGTAAGTCTTGCCCTCCGTTCTGGCAGCTCGAGCTGTTTTATGGCTTAGCAGGCTTTGTCAGAGCCCACACAGAGATGGGAATGAAGGCAATTAGTCGTAAGAGTTACTGTAACCCATCCTTCTTTTAGGCAATTGGAGCATTTACCCAGGAAGTGAAAAACACCGCTTGGACTTCCTTTCTGCAATAGCCCTGAGCCCCATTATTACAGGGACAGAGTTAACCAGGAGCTCTGGCTGACTCAGCCGCTCTCACTAACTCCCAGCCCTGGACCCATGGAAGCAGGACGTGCAGCAGAGATGCCTCTCAGTCTCCTCTCAGTGCTCGTTTGACTGCAGAAACCGAACCTCCCCAAGCACGGTGAGTGCTGGATGACACCAAGGAGCTCATGACGGGCAACAGGAACCTTCCTGTAGCTTCTGGTGGCCTTTGGAGCAGAGCAGAAGGTGCCACATGGGAGGAAGGGGAGCGATGGTATCCATTCCCTTGGCTGGACTCGGTACTATAATGTGGCCCAACATTATCTGCCTCCTCTCCCAGCACTGAGCAATACAACTACACCATAAGCTCAGCTGGATGTCTTTTATTGAAAGCATTTATTTTACCTCTTACAAACAAATTCCTGTCAATGAGAAGCTTTCTAGGTAAAACTAGACCTGGATTGGTTTTAATTGTGCTTACGCTGCATGTCCTGTAAGCCAACTATTTTAATGGCTTCATTCTGAGTCCTCCTCTTAGGGCTTGGAACGTGCTCAAAACCAATAAACCGAAAGACTTAGCAGGATGTTTCCCCTTGTTAAAATGCTTTGTGCTTTTGTCAATCCCATTCTTTGGATGCTGTGTTTTCAGAGATCCTCGTCTTGAAAATGAAGGAAGGGTGAGGGGAATGCAGGGGGCAGCCAGCCTTCCTCCTCCCATGCTGCTGTTCTGGGTGTCCCTGCTGGATCACTCCCTCACTCTGCAGTGATTCCCAGCACGGGCAGTGATGGATGCCCACCGTTTGAATGGCTCAGGAGCAACTTCATGCTTTGGAGAAGTGAAAATGACTGTAGCAAGCTCTGGGGATTTGCTGTTCCATTTACATGTGTTATCTTTCTGTGCTCCCAGCCCTGCCTGCTATCCCAAATGTCCCGGAGCAGCATCCTTCACTCCTCCTCGTGTTGCATTTTCCTTGCATGGAACCAAGAAGCTCAGGAGTGGCAGATAGCAGCATCCCACCGCTCTGTCCTTGCCCACAGGGATCCCACCTGCAGAGCAGCCTGTGCCATCACCTCAATCCTCCTCTGCTTAAAGCTTCTTTGCTGCCTCGGAGCTGCCCTGGTTCCCAGGCCAGGCGTTATCCAGGCTGCTGACCCAGCAGCGAGTCACCTAATGGCAGCGAGAGCGCAGGGCGTTCCTGTGCCGGATGCCAGCACCCTCCCTGCTCCTGACCTGAGTGGCTTCAGCAGCTCCTTATCTCGGCATTTCCCATCTCTTGAGCTTCCGTCCTTGTGCTGGTCGCACCCATAGGCTCCATGTCCTGTGGGTTGTGCCCCACTGTGTCCCTCCTCTGTGAGTCGGGGTGGCAGCAGGCGATGCTGCAGATGTGCTGTCACCCTTCTCCCCAGCACCCCTGTATCCCAACCTGGGTTTGGTGTTGCAAATACCAAACATTGCAAAGAACCTACAGGCAGCTGTGCTCAGCAAGCCTACAGCCATGCCTTTTGCTTTGCAAATTGCCTTCATTTTGGGTAATAGGGCGTCTCACAGCTCGCGTTACGCACAACGAAACCAGACAGCGTCTCCCACTCCGTATTGCATCAGGCAAACCCCCCCACACACACCGTGGAAACCCTCGCTGCCGAGCTGAGCCATCGCTGAGCCATCGCTCCTCGAGTTCCCCGCTCCGGAGCACAGCGATGTGACAGAGCGGGCCGCTAGGTGGCACTGCCCGCCCGGCATGGGACGGTGCGCCGTTGGGGACGCGGCGGTGACAGCAGTGGGTGCGCTTTGGGGGTCCGGCACACAAACAGCCCCGGGGGGTTGTGAGCACCGCACAGCAGAGCCTGGCTGCGTCCTTCTTACACCTCCCTGCAGGGACTGATGGATGGATGGGATCCCCCCGAGCCACCTCCATCACTCGGGTGGCTGCTGAAGGAGGACTGTGCTTCCAACCCCAGCCCACCCCACCGTGCCCACGTCCCTCAGTGCCACATCTCCGCGGCTCTGAACACCTCCAGTGGACGGTAGCTGCCCCAGCTCCCTGTGCAGCTGTGCAGTGCCTCGCTGCTCTGAGATTCCTCCTAACACCCAACCTGATCCTCCCCTTCACACCATTACTCCTCACCCTGTGCATCTGGCACTCCCTGGGGGCACCCCATGAAGGACGGACCCCTCCACCCCTTCTCTCTTCACCCCAGGTTCCCCCCCACCCCTCCCAGCTTCTCCCCCAGCCCAGCTCCCTCTTTTCACAGCACTCAGCGCTGCGAGGCCCAGCTGCTGCCAGGAGCCACGGTTTAAATAACACACGATAAATATTAGAGTAGCCTGAGCTACAGAGAACTCCTCAGACACCAGTTTCTAAGGATGACCTCATGCATTTCTTGGCCTCGCTGGTTCTTCTCATTACTCTTCTGCATTTTTTCGACCCGCTATTTTTCTTCCCTCCCAATAAAATGTTTTGCTTTTCTTCTCCCCCCCCTTTGCTTGCTTCTCTGAAATATGCAGCCATGGCAACCGGCCTCGAGAGCAAATTCCCCGCATCCTCCCTCCTGTCCCTGGGGCCTGAATTCCTGCCGACCCCCCCAGAGCAGGCACACGCGGGCTGAGCCCTGCCTGGCCCTGCCGTGTACCCACAAACACCCAAGCAGACCCAGCAGGAACCCCAAGGCTCCTCCCGGACCAAACAGCGCCGTTTGCTGCTGGCATTTTTGGGAGCAGCATCGGGGTGGAATGCGGCCCTTGGCGTCGGGACAGGAGTTGACATTCCCAGCTCGGGCTGAAGAATGTGGACATGGTGTTCACTCCAAGCCCTGGAGTTCATTCACCCACGTGAGGGGAACACCAGGACCTCAGTGGCCGGGAGCTCCCTTCCCAATGCAGCAAACATGGGCTCTGCTATCCCCACCACCTTTAGCACACCTAACGGAGGGCTGCAGCTGCTATTGACACGCTTCAGAACGTCACACACCGCCTGGCATCCCGTTTGTTCGGAGCAGGGTCTCACCAACCAGAATAGTTTTCCATCCCTGCTGTTCACTTCGTGGGGCTGAAATCAGACACGGCGCCGTTACTCACCGTTTACTAACACTGGGTTGCACGGGGCTCTGCCACTTAACATAGCAAAACTTCATCAAGGGCAGTGATACGACACGGCGAAGGCAGAAAGATCCCCACTGATTCACCACCCCATTACATCAGTGCAACGGCGTCGGGAAATGCTTCATCCCACAGCTTGGAAAGGCTGCGGGAGCCCTGAGATGGCAGGGAAAGCTGGGGAGTTTTGGAAGGATGTGAGGGATTCTCCATTTGAATCATAGAATCCTTATGGTTTGAAAGATCCCCCAAGTCCAACCCCAGCCCACCCCACCGTGCCCACTGCGCTCCTATCAGTGAGCTGCAGAGCAGTGAGGGCTCCCCTCAGCCTCCTCCAGAAGAACCCACCCCAGTTCCCTCAGCTGCTCCCCATCACACTTTGTGCCCCAGAGCCCTCACAGCTCCTCTGGACACACACCAGAGCATCAGTGTTGTTCAATATATCAGTGTCATCCAATGGATCAGTGTCACCCAATGGATCAGTGTCACCCAATGGATCAGTGTCACCCAATGGATCAGTGTCATTCAATGTCTTCCAGCTTCTTGAGCCGCCGTTTGATGAACTTCCCCTCTGGGGAATGGGGCTTCAGGACGAGGTGTGTAGGACGGCAGTGGGCATCAGCTCAAGGCTGTGTGCCTAGGGAGGTGGTGACGCTGCCCCTCCGCACTGCTCTGCAGCCCAGCACAACTCCTGGCAAAGCTCTGGGTGTTGTGCAAGGAGCGGGAGGCCATGCAGGAGCTGGAGCAGGCAGCAGGGCCGCTTGCCTTGACACGTTGCATCAAGCCAGCACTTCCTAGTCACACTCTGACAGCGCAGCGTTCCCCGGGCTAGAGACATTGAAAGACATCACTGCTCCCTGCAGCTCCCTGCAAGGGGGGTGCACCGAGTGCCCAGCACACAAGCTCAGCAGCCCTTTGGGCACCAGAGTGTACCCAGAGCACACAAGGAGATGGCCACGTCCATGGGGTTCCCGGACAACCCCAAATTACTGCTGTCCCAAAATCATGCCTGCAAGGAAAAGAAGAGCTTGGAGAGCAGCCCAGCCCTGCTGCTGCTGAAAGAACAGAGCTCATTTCAGGGAAGGGTCACCCTGGATGCCTGGGGATGTAAAAGTGGCTGCAGCCGATGCTCCGGTCCTCCCTTAAAAACGCAGACAGGCATCTCAGCTGTGGGGCCATCACCTGAAATAGCGCCGGGCCAGCAGCTCGGGGCCGCTCTATTTGGGGACAGCACGGCTGCTGAGCCCGGCCATGGGCTCCTGCCCTGCTCCGAGCTGTGTGTGCTGGGAGAAACCCTCCTGGAGGAGGAAGCCGGGCCAGTTTTCCAGATTATTTCATTTTCTTAGAATTTCCTCCATCGGTTCCGTTTTATTATTATTAATTACTAATTATTCTCCTTCTTCCACTTTCTTGTTGGGTTTCTTCTTTGGACAGCTGGACAAAACAACATTTGGGTCACCACGGCAACGTGCTCTGAAACTTCGGTTTGCATTGGGATGCACCAGGTTCTGCGTGGGGCTCCGCGTTGCTCCCCACTGCCTGCAGCCCACGACCCCCTCACACACACCATGGGATCCCAAGGGCAGCCCTGCGTTGCTTCACACTGGATCCGACGCAAAACAAACAAACAAACAAACCTCGTGGCGCTTTCAGGGTGTAAAAAAATGTGGGTGGGAATATTTTCCAGCTCTCGTCATTTTCCGCCGAGGCCAAACGCTGCTTTCTGCCGCTCGCTGTTCGTGTGCCTGAAAGCTGCTTTCTCACTGCTGTACCACAGCCCTGTTCTGTTGCATCCCTTCCCGTTGCTGCTCCAAAGGCAGGCCCTGCTCCCTGCCCACCCATTGTGGTGTAAGGTTGACAAAGAGCCAACACAGCTCCTCGGAGTTGGGGAAACCAATTAGGTGCCAAATCAAAACCCCCACAACTGCAGCCCCGTTGGCCACTGTCACTCTTTGGTGTGCGCCAAAAGGTGTTGGGGAGAGCGGGCCCTGTGCCCCCAGGCTCTTTGCCATGAGGCTGTGGGTGCCCCATCCTGGAGGTGCTTGAGAGGAGGTTGGCTGTGGCTCTGAGCAGCCCGATGTGGTGGAGGTACCCACGGACACCTGGCTGCAGCTGGCTGGTCCTTAGGGTCCCTTCCAACCCAAACCATTCCATGGTGCCATGTTTCCAGCTGGTGCTCACCTACGGGCTCACCTGAGCTGACTCTGCTCAGTCACATGAGCATGACCAAGGTTTAGGGGGGTTTTGGAGCCCCTGCTGCACAGCTGGAGGTGCTGGAGGTGATGTGGGACTCCAGGGCCGGCTTGCCAAGGAATGGACTGCAGCTTCATCACAGAGCTAGAGAATTCAAGGGCAGCAGCCCCCAACATCCCCCCCACACACACACCACAAAGGGCTTCAAGGAGACCTGATCCACTGACGGCTGTGCCATCTCAGGTAGCAGTAGCTGAAACTTCCCGTCCCTTCCCTCTGCCCGAATCCATTTGTTTTCCCTAAATTTGATGAAAAATATCTCTGTAAATTCCTGAAGCATGAGAGCAGCGAAAGACGCGCGCTTTCTCTTGGATCAGCAAACAAAAATCCTCACACATTTGTGGGTTTGGAGAGTTTCAGCTCTGAAGTGGAAAGGAAAGCGACACTGCATAGGGGTAAAACAATGCTGCATGGGGATAAAGCACTCCCTAAAGCAAAGCCCATGGGAAGTGCAGCCCCGCTATGGGGCAGAAGGGCCCCACTGACTCCCAGGCTGAGCTCTGGGTGATGGATGGTGTTGGAAGGATGGGTGATGGAGCAGGGTTATCCATGGCGTTGTACATCTGGCTTTGGGGTTGCCTTGCGTTGTTTTCTAGCCTGGGAGATGCAACCAGGGCTGCGTCAGCTCTTTGCCTTTCAATTTCCACGTGAATATTTCCAAAGGCACGTTGGAAAAAGGAGAGCTTCACAAAGCAACCCGACCTCTGCAACCCAACAGTCACCTGAAAGAGCATCCATTGACCTCCAAGCCTTTCCCTCACCTCTCCCCATCGCTCTGCGCTGAGCGTGAGCCGTGTATAAGTGGGAGAGGTGCCCCAAGGCCACCCCATCCCAACAGCTCCATCCCAACATCCACCCTCAGATCCAAGCACAAATGGATCACAGGATGGTTGGAATGGAGCGGAGCTCTTGGCCGTGCCTGGAAGGTTGGGATAGAAAACCCATGGGCTGCCCAGGTCCCTGTTCATAGAGCCCCAGAGCAGGGCAGGGAGCTCACTGTGGGTTTGTTGGGGTCATGGAGGTGGTGGGAAGGAAAGGGAAGGGAGAGAGAGGGAAGGAGAAGAGAGGGGGAAAAAAAAAGACAACTTGACTCAGAAACCGCAGGGAATTTTTTGCCTTTTTAGAATACTGGGAAGAGAAAAAATAGCCACAGTTATTCAAAGCATCCCGGATAATAACAGCCTGTTTACTGTTTGCATGCAAAGATGGCAGGCAGGCAGCGCGGCGAGGGGAACAGGAATGAGGAATTCGCCCGGCGCGCTCCAGCCGAGGAGGAGGAGGAGGAGGAGGAGGAGAAGGAGGAGGAGGAGGAGGAGGAGGAGGAGGAGGAGGAGGGCCAGGGCTGAGGAAGGAGCAGCCCTGCAGTGCAGAGAGCCGGCACGGCGGGCAGAGCCTCATTCCTGCACCCAGAGCAAGCCGGGACGTGAGGCTGCACGCTCTGCCCAACTGGTTTGCTGTGCCCCACAGCTCGCCCCTGTACGGGTCCCTCCTCCATCAGACAAAGAGTGGGAGAAATCCCCCTTCTGCCCAATCCTGATGCAAGGTGGGGATTTGGGGGCTTTTTAAAGCGGTGTTTTCCATCTCAAGGAGGTTGTGATGATCCCCTTTCCCTTTCCAGACACAGCATGTGGCTGTGGCACAGAGGCAGGAGGCTGAGGAGGCCCAGCCCCAGGGATGCTCTGAGGACCCAGTTCCATTCTCAGTTGGGATGCAGGGATGATGGATATAGATACAGGGATGTACATATACCTGGGGATTGAAACCACAGGAGTGCAGGGATGAAAGACTGAGGACACGGGGACACAAAGACACGGGGACCCAGGGACACAAGGATCAGGAGCAGCTCCAGCTCCTTCTCAGTGTTTCAGTTGAGAAAGCAAATAGATCCCCGGTGACCCCGTGGTAGGGACAGGGACGTGCCCTCACCTGAGCAGGACCCGGTGTGGGATGAAGGACAGCGGGTGCGAGTGGGGCTGTTGATGGCACAACCCTGAGGAGACAGCGTGGGTGGAGACCATACCACGAAGACAGAGACGGCAGATTTGGAGGCTGCCCACACAGCGCCTCCTCAGCTCTGGGCAGGACGAAGGGAGCGTTTCTCACTGCTGGATGCTGCTGCAGCACCGTGGGCACCTCAGCAGGATTTTGGTGGGTCTCAGCTCCTCCATCTTTCCTGGGCACACACACTGAGCCGCATCAGGCTGCTCCTTGAGCTAGAAAAGCAACCCTATGAAACAAATGAGCTCATCCGCGCTGGTGCATCCTCAGGAGAAGCCGGGGCCTCCCGCCCCATCCTGCTCCATTTACAAGTGATTTGGGGGATTTTCCTTCCTTTATCCTCATTCCTTTTGGTTTTTTTTCTTTGCAGCTCTTGAAAAGCTGCCTGCGAAAGCAACCAGACCTGCATCCAACCAGCCCTGCATCCAACCAGACCTGCATCCAACCAGACCTGCATCCAACCAGACCTGCATCCAACCAGCCCTGCATCCAACCAGACCTGCATCCAACCAGACCTGCATCCAACCAGACCTGCATCCAACCAGACCTGCATCCAACCAGACCTGCATCCGGATTTGGGTAAATAAAAGGAGCGGGGTGTGAGCACTGCGGAATGCCAGGAATGCTGCAGCCCTTCCCAGGCAGCTGTAGGGAGCAGCAGGGGGGTGTGCAGCACAGGTACAGCCCTGGGAGGCCGCAGGAGTCCCATTGGAAGGCTCAGGCCTTGCCATCGCTTTGAGCCTCTCCAATCCACCCATCCAGCAACACTACAGCCACGGGAACCCCTACATGCTCAGCCTCGGGCACCGCGTGCTAAAGGAGCACCAAAGGTTGAGCTCTAGGAGGGGGGTTTTTTGGTATTGATTTTTTTATTAAAATACTGTTATACCAAGCAGAATGCTCCAGCAAGCTCGGTATAAGGGCGGCAGAACCAGACAGCCAGGTTTCTGTTTAAATACTTCAGATAACTTAAAACTCACAAACAAGAACTCGTCGTCTTTGGCAGGAAAACAAAAGTTCACAGCACAAAAAATATATATATATATACTTAAAAAGAAATAACAATATTAATAGAAAATATATTAAACTTGTGGGAGGATGGGGAGGGAGGGGGGAAAAGAGGGGGGGGGGGGGGAAGTTCCTCTTCTTGTTTTGCTTTCTACTTTGTAAACAATGCATGAGAACAGGACGCATGTTTTACGTGTCTGAGAGAGAAAACAGAAAATGCAGTTGTCCAGCAAATGCACTCGTTTGGAGGAGAAAGGAAACCCTACATAGGGATGGATGAAGGGCAGGGCTGGGAAGCATCGGAGCTGAGAGCTCGGTGTTGGCTACAGGCAGCCAGCTGCCAGTAGAGGAGGGGCACGGGGCAGCAGCACATCCCAGGTAGCCATGGAAGGCGCTTGCTCCACTCTGAGCATCTCACCTCCTGCACGTTTATCCTCAGGCTTTCTCTTTCTATTATTCATTCCTTTTCCTTTTTTTGTTTCATTATTCCCCATTCTCTCCCTGGGTGAGGAAGCGCCCAGGGCTCTCCCAGCGGCTCCTTGAGATGGGGATGGAGACGGGAAGGAGCTGACGAGGGAGGGATGGGAAGAAAGCCCAGGAGAGGAAGGGAAGGAGGCTGAAGTGATAAATACATTTGCTCCTGTCCTACAAAACAGGGGTGTATTTACAGGGAGTCTCATCTTCTGGGCCGCCAGGGGCCAGGCACTCCAGTGTCCCTGGGGACACGCGTAGGGCACACGGTGGGGACGGTGGCAGAGATGGGACGTGGAGGACTGTGCTGTCACCGCTCCTCTTTGGCCGGTTCCATCATCACGACGGTGGCACTCCCGGGCCAAAGCTGGAAAGTCGAAGCCAAGAGGCCAGTAGAGCCTTAAATCAAGATCTCCACCATGTCAGACAGGTCTGGGGCTCTGGGGATGGTTGAGCTCTCTGTAGAGAAATGAAGTGAGAATGTGAGATCTGGAGAAAGGAGCACAGCTGCCTTCCTGGAGCTGGGACTGTTCCAGTGTCACTTGCAGCTGCAACACAAAGCCCAGCCCCATTCTCTGTGCCCCCCCACAACCCTTGGTGCGGCCCTGGGGACCGCAGGACTCACCTGGTGAGCTGGCTGGGCATTCTGCACCCTCACCCCGGCTCTGTGCCATCCCATCCGTCTGTGTGCTGCCATCCTTGCTGCCGTGCTTGGTGTGGGAGGGCAAAGGCACAGCGGTGGGCACCGATGCTGCCTCATCTGCAGCAGTTTTGCCTGCTGGAGGAGACAGCGTTAGGAATTTGTCAGCATGGGAGAAATCCCACCCAAAACACTCCCAAAACTCCCAGTTATTGAGAGCCAACTCCAGATCGGCAAGGGGAAATTTTGGGCTGCTCCCTGCTGGAGGCAAAGAGGGCCAGGATCCCCATTTACCTGTGCTGCCACGGGATGAGCCCTCTGCAGCAGAGGCAGCGAAGACAGATGGTACAGACTTGGCCGGCCGCAGGGAGCCTTGCAGGGCTTTGCTGGGGTCCCTCCGTGAGCGCTGCTGCAGGACTTTGATGACGGCATCTTTCTCCAGGATTTGGGCATGAAGGGCTTTTAATCTGGAGAGACGAAGAGGGAGAAGCTGAGATAGGAAGGAGGACATTGTGATGGAATCAAAGCCATAAACTTCACTGGGGTCACTCGGCGCACTGAGGATGCTCGCAGCACCCAACAAGTAGCTCCCTGGGAAGGTGGGGTACCTGCTCTCCATCTCCTGGTGCTTGTGGTTGGCCAGCAGCAGGTCCTCGTTGAAGCTGCTGTTGGGTGAGTGCCGTGGTGAGTGGCTGATGAGGGTGGTGTCCCGCTGGGCAGCAGCAGTGGCGGCGGCATCCATGGCAAACTGCCTCATGGTGCATTCCTCCAGGTACTTCTGCTCCCACTTGGTCATGTCAGCCTCCAGGGCCAAGATCTTCTCCTCCTTCTCCCTCAGCTGCTCGGACAGCCTGTGGGCACTCAGCTCGGGCGTCCCTCCACCTGTGGTTCCCACTTGCCTCTGCAGCAGCCAAGAAATGACCCGGAGAGAAGGTAAGGAGATGCTGGGATGCAGATGGCTGGCTCCTTCCACCTCACAGCCCCCAGGATGTCCTTACCTGCTGAGCCCGCAGCATCTTCAGCTCCTGCTCCAGGCGGGTGCGCAGCCGCAGCTCGAGCTGCTCCCGCTTCTCACAGGCGGCCTGGAGCTGACCCAGGGCTGCCTGCAGCCGCTCCACCTTCTCCACGTACGCCCGCTTCTTCCGCAGCTCGGCCTCTGCCTTGGCTGCCCGTGCCTGGGCACTGCCCAGCGCCTGTTCCAGCAGCTCTGCCCGCCGACGCTGGTCCTCGTTGGCGCTGCGCAGCAGCGAAGCTTCCCGCTCCAGCTTCTCCTTCTCCTGTTGGTGCTCATAGCCTGCAAAAGAACACCTGGCTAAGACTCAGAGACACGATGCAGGGGGGTTAAAAGGCCCACAGAGCCCCCCCCCCAAAAAAAGAGGCTGTGCCCATGGGTCTCCACTTGGCTGTGTGGTGTCAGCAGCCCTCAGCCAGCACACGAGGTGCGCTGGAGCCAGGGGCAACCCTGCAGCACACATTGCAGAACATGGTCTTGCCCTGATGACTGTGACAATTGCTGCAACAGAAAGGCTCCTTTTGGCAAATTCCAGCCAAAAATGTGGCCTGAGATGAGAAAATCCATCCTAGGTTACACCTAGTTGTTGCAAGGAATGAGACACGATTCGTCCCTCACAACACCAACACCAGCTCTCTGATGAAATAACATTTAGGAAAAATGAAGAGAGATGAATCTCGCCGTATTTCTCCCCCAAGAAAAGAAATTCCAGCTTGCACAGGAGAGAAGCACGGAAGGGCTGGGCAAGCACAGCGAGGGAGTGCGGACTTTGTGCTGGAAGAGCCTGCACACGGCAGCAGGAATGTGGAGAATGCAGGTCACCCCGCCGGCCGGCCGGGATTAATGGCTCGCATCCAGAGCCCGGAGCAGCACAGCCATCCCTGGGGAAGGGCAAAACACTCCCCTCCCACCCCCCCCCCCACCTCTTCCTCCAGCATAAAGGCTTCTGCACTGAGTCCCTGCTGTGGCAAGTCAGGCAAAGCCGAGTCCTTGGGGACTTACTCTGCGCTAGGAGCTTTGCCACCGTGCCCTGGTTGCTCTCCTGGTTCTCCTGGGTCTTGCTGGCCAGCTGCTTGTTGGCTGATTCCAAGCGTTCTGGTGCAAAAACACAAATAAAAGAAATTCGATTTAAAAAGACTGTTTTGGACAGATGAAGCAGAATCCAATCCGCCTGCCCCCTCCCACCTGTGAAAACACTCAGACTAATAAAACTGCTAAAAAGAAGCATACTGGGGAAAGGCTGATGGACAGAGAGAGCCTGCAGGAATAGGGGCGAGGAAGGGTCTGGAACTGGGAACTGAGGCACCGGAGCCACCCAATGGACCTGCAGACCACAGCTGCTCTCACCTTTCAGGTCTCGGTTGAAGTCCTGCAGCCGCCGCATCTCCCCATCTCTTTTGGTCCTCATGGCTTTCTCCAGTGCCTCCCGCTTGGAGGATGCCTTCATGAGGTTTTCGTAATCCTCCGAGATGCGCTGGATCTCCGTTTCCAGCTGGGGAGGAGGAAGTGATGGGCGGGGGTGAGATATTCGTGGAATGAGGAAAAGAAAGGCAGATGCTGGTGAAACACTGCCCAGGCTCAGGACCCGTCCCGCACTGCCAACAAGGCTCAGCAAACCCACAGAGAACAGGCAGGAGCCGCAAAGTGAGAAACCCCCACAACAACACAGGTTTGGGGGGCAAAAACCCTTTTCCTTTTGCTTTCAGCCTTGTGGGCACAGAGGGAGTTCTCTTGCCTTAGCATGGATTTGGCTGACTGTGGTCCCCCCGGGGCTGGCCCAGCTTCTCCCCGTGCCTCCCAGTGTCCGTCTGTCCGGCAGGGAACAGCCCTGTCCTTGTGCAAAGCTGTACAAAGGGCTTTCTGTGGTGGCCGGGCACGCTCCTGGGGCGGGTGGAGACAGCCTGAGTGCTACTGGAGGCTCAGAATGGGCTCTTTTTCCCCTCTCTTCCACACTTGGCCAAGGAGCTGCGCTGCCACTAAAGCGCAGCTGCTTGCTGTGGGGGGCAGCCACCAGAGGGAAGGGGCAGAGATTAAAACACAAAAGGGGGTGAATTTTCACAGCAGCTGCTTGATCCTGCCCCAGGCAGCAAGGAAGCAAATGCACGAGCTCGCTCAAAAACAAGGGACAAAGCCACGCTGTGCAGATGAAGCCATTTCCAGGTGTACCTGCTCTCA
Source organism: Excalfactoria chinensis (assembly GCF_039878825.1). Lineage (NCBI taxonomy): Eukaryota > Metazoa > Chordata > Aves > Galliformes > Phasianidae > Excalfactoria > Excalfactoria chinensis. The sequence goes on along the minus strand of NC_092833.1, from coordinate 1,346,956 downwards.
GCCCAAACCTGCTGCCTGTGACATGGCAGGAGGTCACTGAGCCATTCCCTCCCCGCCAAGGGATGGATGCTGGTGGGTGAGGCACTGTGCGGAAACAGAGGTGGGCCGAGCATCTGCACCCATTGCCCACATCCCAAATAAATGGCAGGGCTGGGGTCCTGCATCTTCAGCATGCTGACAGGAAGGAGAGGCCAGCTCACCTTCTGGATCCGGCTGGCTTTCTCCGTGCAGCTCTCCAGCTCCCGTCGCAGCCTCTCATTGTCCAGCAGCAGCCTCTCATTCTCCCGCAGCACCGCATCCACCTGGGCCAGCCGGCTGCCAGCTGAGGCTGCCTGTGCACTCACCAGGGCCTCCACGCCAGCTGGGTTGAGCGAGCCCAGCGTGCTCGGCGAGGGCAGGAATGCTGTGGGGACGGGCGCTGACATCAGCCTGCTGGGGGGAAAGAGAGGGGTGCTCAGCCACTCCGTGGGGATGGACACATCGGCCACCACAAGCACCCTGCCCCCATGTTCTCCTCTGCCAACCAACCCATGTGGATATACAGAGCTCCTGCAGCACCTTTGGACAAAAGATGTGCTGGGTGCCTGTGGGTCATCCTCAAAAGGATGAGCGCTCAACCTGCCCTGCACAGCTGGGAAGGGTTGGCTTTGGGCACTCATCCATGAGCACACAAAATACGAAGGAAAGCCCATCTGACGGCTCTGCCTGCAGCTTGAGCACCTCCATACCCAGCATTTAAGCACCTGAGAACATCAGGACTTGACTGCTAGGTCGGGGGGGGGGTTCGGTACCACCCTGCTGCTGGGTGATGCAGTCAAGACAAACCTCAGCAAAGACGCATGCTGGAAGCCTGCAGCACTACCACTTCTCCTCATTATTTGCTGGGCAAAGAGAGGGCTCCTGGCTCAAAGCCTTGCCACCACACTGTTAATACATCCTCATTCTATCACCCAGAGTTCCTCGACATCCCGTGGCTGCCTCAGCCATCCTGAGCCACGCGGCCGCCGTGCTGGAGCCCGCATTCCTATGGGGTGATCCAGGAGCGAGGAAGAACAAATGCATCTTCCTCACAGTTCCCCTTCCCCTCTTTGTTCCCTGGAAGGAGAGCTGTTTCCTGCCAGAGATGCTATCACTCCCTGCCCTGGTAAGTCAGCTTGGAGCTCCTGCATTTAGCAATTCCATGCCAGAACACCACACTTCCCAGCCTCCCCTGAGCACCAGGAGATGCCCAAATCTCCACACCCACAGACCTCCAAGCAGAGCCAGGTTTTGCTGGAGGTGTCAATGGGCTGGAAGGAAGGAGCACAGCTCAACACTCCCATCCACACTGCTGGAAGGCATGGGGCCAGGGGCACCCTCAGCCCAGGACCGCCAGGCAGCTTTTTCCACTCCGAGCAGCACATTTTCCTTCCACGCTGGCTCATGCCTGTTCCGAATTTAGCCATTTCCTGACCTGCCTCCAGCTCCTGAATTAACCCCGAATCCCTCCCAGAGCAGTGGAGTTTTCACTGCCGGTTGGCAATTCTGAACCAACCGAGGCAAACCGGGGCCAACCCGCACCCGAGAAGCAGCGAGGGCTGTGGGTTACCTGACTTCGGGGTGCTGGAAGCCGGCCCCATCGCGGGAGCAGGGCCGGGACAGGTAAGCGACGGCCGCCTCCTGGCCGGGGAGGATGTAGGGATACTCCGGTGGAGGCCCGCGCGGCTCCGTCCCCTCGGGGCGCTGCCCTCGCAGGGTGTAGTGCCGGGAGAGCTGCGGGTAACTGTGGGACGAGCTGATGGGGCCGTGCGCTTTGGCCCCGTTCCTTTCCAGCGACATCTGCATCAGCCGTTCGCTCAGCGACCGCACGTGGCCGTGCTTCAGGTCCTTGAGGGCGTCGTCGGGGCGTCGGGTGCCGCCGTGCTGCTGCCCGCCCCGCTGCCCCGCGTAGTACTGCGAGTGCGCCTTGGCCTCCTCGTAGCTGGGGAGCTCCTCGCCCTTGTGCTGGGGCTGGGCCGGCCGGTAACCGCCGTGCTCGGAGTAGAGGTGGTCGGCGTGGTGCTCCTGGCCCTGCGGCTCCTGCCGGGCAGACTGCGGCACCATCTGGCTCTCCTCCTGGGTCAGGCTCTCCAGCGACGAGCGGGGGCTGCCGGCCGTGCCGCCGCGCAGCGCCTGTTGCTGGATGGCCAGCAGCGTGCGGTTCTCCGTCAGGTTCCCGTAGCGCAGCTGCTCCTGGATCAGGCGGTGCAGCACCGTCCCGCTCGAGTCCTCCGCCGTCCTCATCTCCGTCCGTCTGGGGGCTCTACGAGCGACGCGGACACCTGCGGGGGGACACGGGGACGTCAGCGGGAGGGGGGTTGGAAGAACGCGGCTCTCCCCACGGCTGTGCGGCTCCTCCGGGACGGGGACGGGGGGGGGGCGGCGGTACTCACCGGGGCATGGCGGAGCGGCGAGGCCGTGCTGCCGCTCGGGGAACGAGGCCACCGCCGACTGCGGGCCCCGCCGGTAGCGGGGGCCGGGCTCGGGCGCTGCTATGCCCGGAATGCGGGGCCGGGCCCGCCCCGCCCCGCCGCCACCTCCTGCCCGTCCTCGCTCCGCCGCCAGGGGGAGCAGCGCCCGCCCCACCGCCATGCCGGGCCGGGCCGGTCGGTGTCAGCGCTGGGCCGGGGGCTGGGGCGGCAGCTGCCGCCCGGGGGGGGCTTCGAGGCTCTGCCCGCCAGCTGCCCGCCTGCATAAATCTTCGTGCCTGATCCCGGCCCCGAGAGACGCGCCATTGTCTCCCGGCCCTACAAAAAAAACCGCGGCCCCATCTGCTCTGCCCTCTGCCAGCGCCGCTCCCCTTCCCCAGCGCAGCCCCCCTCACCCCCGCCTCTCGTGCCGGGCTACACGCGTGCTTGGCGCCTTCCCTTTGTGGGGTGCGGCAGGCCGGGACCCTCGGCACGGAGCCCTGGGCTGACCGGGTTTGCAGAGCCGCTTCTCCGTCGTGCGGCCGCAGCGGAGGAGCCGCGGGACCCCCAGCGCCAGGCACGTCCGCCCGCGGGGCCCCGAGACGGCAGATGGCCCGAGGGGCGGCCGAGGAGCAGGTGCAGGGAAAATTGCTAATTAGATACGGGACATTAAGCTCTCATTCTTGAGAGAGGGAATTTGGCACCTTCCAAAGGCCGAACAAAGCCCGGAGCGCGCCGACGGGCTCTTCCTTTTGCCATCCTTGGGGGGCTTTGTCTGGGGGGAGGAAGGGGACTGGCTGCGGGGAATGCTCGGCCAAAACCCGCTGCAGGCCTGAGAATGGGCCAGCCTCCCCTGCCGGCCCCCGACGATGGAGGCATTGGGCTTACGTTCGGCACCCAGCCGTTCGCTGACTGATAACGGGGCTGAGAAACAAGAGCCCCGGACACAGAGCAGGTGTGGGTGAGATCCCAAACCCTACCATCAGTGGGATGGGGACATGCAGCATGCAGGAGGTCCCAGCTGCCCCCCCCCGGCTCATCCAGCAGCCTTATCTATGCCTGCGTCATCCCGCTTCCCTTCCTATCTCAACACCGCTCTATTTTTGGCAGCAGGAAACCCCTCCTGGGCTGATAACAGCGCTTTGGAAAGTGATCTGAAGAGGAAAAGCCCTCCGCTCCTCTTTTTCCTTCTAATAAGGCAGATATGGGAAGCTTCCACCTTTCCATGCTCCCCTGGACAAGCCTGACCAGCTGCTGGCTGCTTCACACAGACCTTCCCCATCCACAGACCCACGCAGACTCCCTGCTTCTCATCAGGAGGTGAAGCGCATGGAAAGGTGAAAGCAGCCCACAAAGCCCAGACTTGGCTGTTGTGCAGGGCAGGGATGCAGGGGCTGATGCTGGAGACGGAGATGCACGGTGCTGTGCCATGCCCTCGGTCAAAGGCAACATACTCGGAATGCTTGTGGCCGCCAATTGCCATCCCAGAGCTTGAGATCCTCTTAGCTGTGAGATTAGATATCAGATGTGTCGGTATCTCTTCTTGTAGGAACGGACAGGCTGAACCGGTGGTCGTTTTAGTGGAAGGATGTACAAACAGGCTTATGGACCAGAAGACACGGAAGTGGTTTCACTGTGGGGAGAAAGCAGCTCCTTGCAGCCCCAACCCCAAAACACGGGGCTAAGTGCAGGTGTTGGAGCTCTGGGCTCTCAGTGACACACAGCTCGGCGATGCCAAACCCTGCTGCTGACCTCATCGTCCAGCCTTATCGGTGAGGCGTTGGAGCGAGCTGAATGAGCCAAGAAAATACTCGTGGGATGAGATCACCTTGGCTTTCTTTGCGGCTCCCAGCTGCCACTCCCGAGCCCCGAAGCTGGGGAGGATGCGTGTGATGGAGAAGTTTGTGGCCAGCAAGATGGTTGTGGAGGGATGGTGACGGCACATGGGCAGCCCGGTGCCGTGTCCACCGAGCCCTGGGATGCCGAAAGCTCCCTCCTGGCCCTCTCACAAATCCCTGCTTCAAAGCAAGAATTAAAAGCAAGGCTCAAGGAGCCATGCAAGCACCCGTTCCCCATTCCCGTGCTGTTTACTCATGCCAGGATCCATGAGGGCTCAAACCACTGGGGCTGTCAACCCAACAGCTCTGTGAACAGCCCAACAGTGAGACCTCAACAATGTCCCTGGGGACATCTCCAGCCCGTGTTAGCTTGGCTGACACACACAGGGCCATGCCACGTCTTCCTGGGGTGCAGGCCGGGTGCTGGAGCCTTGGCTGACACCCAGCACTTCTGCCCCATAATCCATTCTTCCTTCTTAGCCATCATCATCCCAAAATGGTTCCACTTTTGTATCTCAGTGGGGGCTCAAATGGAGCGATGCAGGACCAGGGCTGGTCCCCATGGGCAGCCATCCCCCACGACACAGCTCCTACCGCACTGAAGCACACACGGGCATCTTCTGTCCTCACATCAAAGTGTAAAGTGCGGATTTCTGGCAGCATTATGTGGTTGTCAGAAACAGCTCGGTGTCCTTCTCTGCATTTTAACTTCCTTCCTCCCATCCCTCCCATTCTCGAAATGAGTAATTTCCACTCCTGAATGTTAACTTGTCCTTTTCTGCTCCCGCCAGCAATAATTTGGCCACATTCTCACCTTTGTGGCATTTTCGCTCTTTCCTGAGAAATGCAGATCTCTGGGTGTGATTTCCTGCCTGCAGGAGGGCTGGCAGGGAGGGGATTCCAGGACAGAGAAAGGCTGTGGGGTGACACAAGAGGAACTCATGGCACATTCGCAGCCCTGTGGGCAAGGAGTGGGGGTTGCATAGAGAGGGGCAGCAGGATGCTGGCCACCCTGCTCCCTATTGCTCTTCTGTGATGGAAATCACCACACGCATCCAAACTGCTAAGGAAACTTTGCATCTTCCCCACCATGGGGGTAACCTGCCATGGCAGAATCCTCTTGGTGTTGTGCTCCTGGATGTTTAAGTGAGAACTAATCATTGTGGAAGATCAGGGCTGGCCAAGGGACGGCAAGCAGGGAAAGAAAAGGGATGTTGCCTCTTGTACCTAATGGCAACACGTGAAGTAGACTTAAAACAGCCATCTCCAACAGGTGCACTGGCTTGGTGAAATGAGAGCATTGGGCAGGGGTTGCTCTACACTGAAGGATCTCAAATACAGGATCCTTCACCTTGAAGGATCTCTTCACCTTGATGGGGAGGGTGACACCAGGCTGTCACTGCTCAAAAGCAGTAATTGCCAGCAGGTTCATTACTGAGATGCAGCTCCAGGCAAACCCTGCATGGGCACAAAGAGTGTGAAATGTCCCTTGATGCCCTTGTCACAGATTTTTGACCTCCTGTGTTGTGTGCCGATGGTTGTGAGAGCAACATCTGGGCAGGTGGGGAGGTAGGCTCTAACAATGCTTTTTCTTTCCGTATATTCCATAATGGCACCGAAACAGAAGCCCTGTGACTGACCGCTGTGAGAAGCACGGATGGAAGAGGATCCAAGGGGAGAAGTGGGGAGATAAGAAGGAAAAACAGCAATACTGAACTCAACTAAAGCTGACCTCAGAAGAAACTCAGCACCTTGAGTTTGAGCAGCAATATAACCAGCAGTGCCGACACCGAGTCGCAACGCTGGCAGAGCAACCTTCCATCTGAGCTGTGTGTTTTAGCTGCTTGATGATACAATAGAAAAGGCCTGCAAAGCCGTGGCCCACTGGTGCATTTCCTTAGCTCGCTGGAATTTCCGTTTCGTTCTTCCTCTCCCAGGCTCTTACCGAAAAATGGTGTCACCACGCGCGTCCCTTGGGCGGGCTCTGGAGGGAGGCCAGCCTCGAGGTCCCTTTGTCGTGCTCCCCGCTGGTGTTGGGTTCAGCTCGCCCATTTATTAATCACCCACGGCGACTGTGCTGGTCAAGGGAAGATTTACAAGGCGGCCAGGAAGTTCTTATTTTTACAGGAGTGCCTCAAACACACGCACGCAGTAGGAAAAGCAAACATTCCAGGCATACCAAAGGATCCGCGGGATAAAAATTCCCCAAGCAGCCCAGATTAAGACACTCTCGGCACATGGAAACACTAAAACCCGGACTCAAGGATTTAATGGTGTGATTTAGCAGGCAGCTCCTAAGCTCTGCGTGGAACAACCTGACTTGCATAGGAGAAGCCCCTATAGAGGGGCAGGGAGGGGGGCTGCCCTCGCTACATGAAAGGTCAGGGCTGACCCCACCCCATGCCCAGTTCTTTGTGGACACCAGAGCCTTGCAGAAGGAGTTTACATGAGTTTGTCTTTGGAAACTTTCAGCTTCTCTCCTTCACAATCCAGGCAAGAGTTACTGAACCAGTGCACCACCTGGTTCCAGCCCAGTGGAACAGAGGATACTGCTCTGGCTCTGCCTGCCTAGACCACAAGCTGGAGAGCAGCGGTTGTTGCTCCAGGTCAACACATATTACCTCCTCCAAAGTGAGGTGATCTCAGCTTAAGGATACATTCCTCAAACACTGTCCGGGTTGGATGACAGCAGAATTTGGTCTCCCCAGTGGCCTCCACAGGACAATGTGTCTCCTGGGCTGCTCGCCCAGCTGCAATGCCAACTGCTTCCCAAGTGCTGCCACCTGATGAAGTGAACAGCAATATTTTTGCATGCATGGATTTGGGTTTGCAAAGAAACAGAAGAAAAGCGGAAGGTAAAGAGTTCTTGAAGTTGCTAAGTTTGCTTACAGGAAAAAAAAAAATCAGCCTGAATTATGTGCTTCCCCTTTCTCTCTTGTACTTCCCTGTCAAAGGAATATATGCAGCATATTCACAACGATGCCCATGGATGTTGAGCAATAACCTGGACTTACTGATGGCTTTGTATCTCTGAGTGAAGAAGAAGCAGCACTGAAGAACAGTAAAGTAAAAAAGGTCAGAAATCACCACGGGCTGGAAATATCCTGGAAGCTTCTGGAAGAGCTGTGGGGGGGGGGGGGGGGGGGCTGATAAGGAAATACGTCATCTGCTGAGAGGGAGTGTTAAAGACAAGCACATGCTTAAGAACATCCTAGAGAAAAACACTCATTTGCCCAGTCAACAAGTCCACAAGCAGAGCAGACACAAGTCGCCCCCTGTGCTTATCCTAAATCACAACCCATCCATAGGCACAAGCAGGGCCACCTGTCCCAACAGCTCACCACAGTTCCCCTCCTGCAGCCACAGCAAGGATGCTCTGTAAGATCTGGGTGAACTATCAAGAGCTTGCACCTCAGTGTATTGTCCAGACACTTATACTCTTTGTCTCCTGTCTTTCCTGCCTCTGTTCATCACCAGCCAAGGAGTTCAGGAGACCTTTTGGTGCTGATGCATTGTTTGGATACCAAGCTATCCTTACAGAATGGGCTCTGTCCCAATAACTGCAACTGGCTTTAATGTGTCTGCACCCCTTTCCTTGCTTGTGGTTTTAACTTTGCTTCTTGATGGTTCTCCCAGCAGGATTCTCCTAACAGTAAGTGCAAGCTTGCTAATTCGCATCCACACAGTGCAGCACATGCTTCAGTTCACAGCAGGCTCTGCGCAGTGCAGGACGGAGTTCCGTGTCTCCAGGCATGAGAAATTACCATAAAATCTGCTCTTTCCACAGATGGCTCCTGGTGTCCATTTGCTCACCCCTGCAGATCTTACTGACATCAACCGTCCTTTCTGATTCTGTAAATTCTTGCTGCCAGCTGAGGCCGGGCCACCACAGCACGGCTGGGGTGGAGCCTTTCCCGTGCTACACCACGAGCCATCTGCGTTTAGCAAATCTAACGTGGCATTGCAGAGATGTGAGTCATCATCACCAGCCTTGTTTTCACAGATATTCTCAGCGTAGAGATCCGCGCCGCGGTATTTTTGTTTGCCCCTGACCGTAAAAATATGACACATCCAGCTCACCCCATGATAACAAGATCTGGCTCATTAGGAATGGTAAACAAAATCACTCCTTGCAGCCCGACAGCCACTGCTCACGCTGCTCAGAAGGTGGTGTTGGGTTGAGAGAGGTCCCACAGAGCCTATTCCTCAGGATCATCACGTTGCCTGGTGCTGTTGCTCACACGGGCCTGTGTCCTTGCTGGGGATGTGGGGAGTGGAGGTGAGGGGGCAATATTAAGGACAATGAGACATCCCAAAGGGAGGGCTGACAAGGGATGCTCTGGGCACTTCTTGCCCTGCCTTGCCCTACCCTTAGGCACCCTTCCCTGAAGGCAAATTGGGATGGACGGTCAGACAAGGTCCTAAGGCCACTCCACCACTGGCTGCAATCAGAGCAGGCATAGAGGATGGCACATCAATAACCTTCCAATGCATGGCCCAGGGGCTGCTGCCTGGGGCCTGGCTCTCTGGCCTTGGCCAGGAGCACGGCACTTTGCAGCACAAGCCTTGCCTTTCAGAGAAGCTGCTCTGCCAAGATGGGATTTTGATCAGATGCCTCAGTGACACACAGCTGGGGTCTGGCAAGACAACATACCACCTCCACACAAGCCCTTTTGCCCAGTCTTTCTTGGTCCATGAGGCTGTGGAGACAGCACAGTCCCCTCTGAGCTGAGTGATAAAGGACACAGAGTCCACAGGGAAGGAGGAATGTCTGGGAGGTGTCAGTGTGCAGCCTAAAAGACAGGCATGAATTCAGACTTGCCCTGTTTAGCTAAGCTAGGAGTTGAGTCAATGTCCCACAGCTCTATATCCCGAGGAACAGAAATTGGTGCTTTAAAGACATCTATTATTCAAGGAATGGCTTCTTTGTACTCTGCCCAGACTGACACTAGGGTATAAGACACAAGACTGTTCTGCCTGCCAAATTGTCTCTTTCGGGGGGGGGGGACACAGGGCCATACTATGAGGTCCTCAAAGGAAAGTCACCTCTGTCCTGACAACATGCTGCCACACGTGGTGTCCACATGAGACCGATTACCCAGCCAGACATGCTGGAGATGGGGCCACTTGGTGAAATATGCCCAGCTTGCTATGATGAACTACAAACACACTCTGCTAAACAGAAATGGGCTTAGATTTATTCCTGTCCCAAGCAGGAAACTCGAAGGGATAATACAGAATTAAGCCGTGAAGTTAACCTTCAGCTATGTAAATTACAGGGAATGAAAAACGCAGCCGACGTGAAACACTATTCTAAATGCACCTTAACTACAGGCACTGTATTGTACAGTGTAATCTTGCAAGCTGGGGCAGTGGAAAACAGCAAGTAAGTTTCAGCCTCTGAGCTATCTGGGGTGAAAAGTATTTTTCCAACCGCTTCTGCTGTCGCACACTATTCCACTTGATAGCAACCGTACGAAATGGGCTGACCAGCTAAACACACACTAGTCATAAGGTAGCTATGTTGACAAATTGAATCATATTTTGTGGGATTAGACCCAAGGCAAAGAATTTGGAAGATTAGCGAGTGAGCAATGTGAAAGCGCTGCCAAGCTCATGTTGCTGAGACTCGTACTGCTGGTTTGGGAGAGCTGCGCTGCAAGCCCATGTGCCAAACCCCTCCTCTATGTGATCTGGAACCAATATTTGCACAGAGTGAAGTGAAAGCACGGGCACTGAGCAGCTAGATAGACTGCACACGGGGGTTTTATCGGGGTTGTTTTTGTAGGGCACAAGGTCCAGAGCCAAAGCACAGTGATGACGTAGATTGTGGCTGTTGAGCTCAGTGGAGCCCCGTTGGCTTTAGACCAGGGGTGTGGTAGGGGGTATGAGGAAGCAAAGAGCTTTTGAGGGTACAGCGTTATGCCACCTGGACATCCCCAACACATGGGAAATAAAGAGATTTTAATGACAGATTACATGTATTATTCTTTATATACCTAAAATCACTCACCATTCTTTAGCATCCAGATCAGTGAATTACACTGTTTCCACACTGACGCTGCTATAAAGGCAAGGACTCTGGGTAACACGCTATCAGTGTTAACTGGAATCAAGGCATTCACTACCGGGATCAGGGATGGGACACAGGTAACCTCTGTGTATTTAAATGCCCAGTAACAGGATTCTGGATCTACATGCACCAAATGCCATCATTTTGAGTCACTACGCATCAGCATACTGAGGAAGAAGCTCAGAGGCATAGTAAAGAACTAAGTCATGAAGTTAACCAACAGATTAAATTACAGGGATTGAGAAATGCAACTGTTGTAAAACTGACCTGTAAAGACACTGGATGTGTTACGATATATAACCTCCCGCAGGTATGTCTATTATTATCATCTTTTCCTTGTATTAAACTCTGCAAGAGGGCACCTGCTTCTATCAAGCACACAGAATAACAGCCTGCCTAGTCCTGGTGAGGGCAGGGACTGCACTCTATAGCTCAGGACAGTCTCAACTGTACGTGGCACAGATCTGTGCAGGTTATTTGGAGGCTGGATGAGTCCCACAGTCACACAAACCCCACTGTTATGGACAGACACTTTTCCAGCAGCTCAAAGCCTTTAATATTGTGTGAAGGATTAAAATCATTGTCCTTGTACTATTCTGGTGATAAGGAAGCTGTGATATCAGGAGGGACAGAGAAACTTGCTTAAAATAGCAAACAGAATTCCTGAGATTTCCATGTTTTTCTGCAACGGGAGGAGGAAATGGCAGTGGGGGTAACCATGCCTGCTGGAGGAATCTTGCAGCCCTAAGGCTGGACCCAGCTCCCTGCTGACGTTCCCCTTTGACAGGGCCTCACACCTACATGGTGGGGTCCCAAAGCAGAAGAGAAACCTTGGTACCATCCTTGCTCCATGTCCAGATGTCCAGTACCTGCAAGCAGTGCAGGACAGCTGTGTGAGCCTTATGGGACAGGGAAGGGCTCACTGCATCCTCCCACCTTCTCACAATTCCTAGTTCACAGTACACTGTCTCTTGGACTCAGCGCCCTTGCCTTCTACCTGCAGATCTGACAGCACACAGAAGCAGCAGGAGTATTGCAGATGAGTCCTGGCCCTGCAGGACTAAGCTGACAAAAAACCTCGAGTTTTTCCAACACAGGAATGCAAACAAACTCCCTGCGCCCCCTCCAGCTCTCTGCTGCAGAACTTGGTTAAACCGTGAGCACTGGGAGGAAGGGAAAGCAACCACAGCAGCATTTCTCAGCTGCAGGCTCTGCACAGTGCTGCCGTGCCCTCTGCCGGGCTGGTCTGACTGTCAGACCACCCTTTCCCATGCATGCCTGTACATTGCCTGTGCCCTCACCGCTCTGCTCGCACACCTGCCTGTGTCCTCACAGCTTGGCTGCCACATCCAACTTGGTCTGAGGTCACTGCCTGGTCTGAGGTCACTGCCATCTCCTCTGGCCAAAGCTCTGAAACAGACAAGGAGCAGCAGTTAAGAAATGAGGAAGGTCGCTTAATTAAAACACAACACCCTGCAGGCACAGAAAACCAGCAGGACCTCCCGTGACAAATACATCCCATGGAAATGCTAGCTCTGCTACGAGCTCTTGAATTGAGCCAGTTTGCTCCACAGCTTCCCTGCCTGCCTTCCAGCCATACCTATCCCCGAACAACCGCTGGGCGCTTTGGGAACAGATGGTTCATAAGAAACAGGCAACAAAGCAGCAGCCCTTGGGGTTAAAGAGTTGGGGACTCTTTAACTCGCTGCTGCCTGCAAAGACCAAGCACAGCCTCTCTGAACTAGAGGGGCAACAGAGCTGTTTCCACACACACAAAGCTCCAAATAAGCCCAACAGCCCCGTGATAGGCTGAGCATGAGGTAAGACTTGCTCTAACCTGAAGCTGGGTTGCTGTGAGGCACCGTGCAACGTTCCGACGGACAGAAGGCCTGCCCCGCTCCCACCACAGCCTGAGCACACACGGAACAGGCCCCAGAGCAGCCACAGCCGCCGTGCTGTGGGGCAGGGTTTGCTCTGCCAGCCACACGGACGCAGTAAAACCCCCATTAGGAGCAGTTTGATCAGCTCCAGAAATCACAGCGCTGTGTGAGGAGCAGGAGGCGCTAACCGGAGGCACGCGGGATGAAAGCAAGCAGCGCCATGCTCAGCTTCTCCCTCACGACGCCTAAAACTACACCTGCGCATGCGCACTCCCAATGGCGGCCTCTCCGCCGCGCGCATGCGCACCGCTCCTCCCAGCCGGGAGCGCGCGCGGAGGCTACGTGCGCGCAGCCGCCGCAGGGGGGCGAGGCAAATGCGCGCGCACCTCCCGCCGTGCGTCTGCGCCTGCGCGCCGGCGGCTCTCGGTCGCGCGAGATGTACGCACTTCCGCCGGCGGCGGCCGGGCCGTGCGCGCCCCCATGTTCGCCTATGTACCAATGGCTGCTGGCGGCCGTCGGCAGCCTCTTCGCCGCCGCGCGCCGCTCCGCGCCAACCCCGGCCCCGCGCAAGCGGCCCGTCCGCAGGTCAGCGCTCCGCCGCGTGTCCCTCCGCGCTGCGTCCGGCCTTCAGGCGTCAGGGGGTGCCGGGCCGACAGAGGGTTCCGCTCCTCGGCCCCCGGTGTGGGGCTGTAGGGCCGGCCCCGCCGCGCTGCGCGGTCCGGGCTGCACGGCCGCAGGGCTCTCGGCTTCCCCTCCTAAGGGAGATGCTCCGGGCCCTGAACGTCCCTGCCGGCCTCCGCTGGGCTCTGCAGCACTTCCCTGTCTGTCTGAACTGGGCGCGGCGCTCCAGATGTGGCCTCACCGGGAAGAACCTCCCTCGGCCGCTGTGCTGTGCTGTGCTGTGTTATGCTATGCACCCCGCGGTCCCATAGGCCTTCTTGGCCACAAGGACACACTGCCGGCCACCAGGACACCCAAGTCCTTCTCTAAAGAGTGAACTGGGACGTGGGAAGTTTCATACAAAAATGAGGGGGAAAAAAAAGCTCCTGTGAGGGTGTCAGAGCCGTGCTGTGGGCTGCCCAGGGAGGTGGTGCGGTTTCCCTTGGAGATACTCAAAATCCTGGGCTCTTTTCTACCATAGGGAACCTGCTTTAATAGGTGGTTGGACTGGATGATCTCCAAAGGGGCCTCCCAGCTTCTACAACTCAGTGCAAAGTGAAAGGAAAGGCAGTACTTTGGATGGCACGCAGCAGAGCCATCCCTGCCCCATCCCTCTTCCTATAGGGAGAGCAGCGTGGGCTGCTTGCCACACTCAGCTTTGCTGGGAGATCACTGCAAATGAGGGAAGCAAAGCAGGGTGGAACTGCTGAAGTGGCTTCAACAGCTGAGCTGTTGGAAATAAGGTCTGAAATGCTGCTTGTCTCTAAAATGACAAAGGTGTTCTCAGCTCCCTGTCTGAGGCTCCACAAGAAAATCACAGCATCATAGAATGGCCTGGGTTGAAAAGGACCACAGTGATCATCTAGTTTTAACCGTCTTCTATGTGCAGGGTCGCCAACCAGCAGGCCAGGCTGCCCAGAGCCACATCCAGCCTGGCCTTGAATGCCTGCAGGGATGGGGCATCCACAGCCTCAGTTCTCCATGAGTGCTGTGCAATCAAAATGTAGGTGAATGGGACAGCGTGCCCAGCTGAAGTGTTGGGTGCAGGGATGTCCTGAGCACGCCCCATTCCCAATCTGAAGTGGCAGAGCATGGGGTGAAGTTACACACAAGTTCCCTTTTATGTTATGCCTGCTGCTTGGGCAGAAAGGTTGTCTCCCACAACAGAAAGAGGAAAAAATATGGATATCAGCGGTGAAAGTAATGGGGAAAGCGGGTAAAAACGAGCTGCTCTTAAACTCTGCGTTACACCAACATGTGAATTTCAGAGGAAAAGTCCGATTTTTACAGCTTCAAATGGTCAACTATCACACAGTGCCCCCAGCAGTGCTGCAGGAGGAGGTTTGGATGAGGAGAGCGGCCCGCACGCGGGTGTGTGTATATAGAAATAGTGGGGTTTTGTGACACCTTGCTTACACCCCCCCCCGCCCCCCACCCTTGCTGTTGGGGGGGAATAGAATGTTAGGCTGTTGCCACGGTATCGCAGGGGTAGTTGAGCCCATCTCGGTGTGCAGGGCAGACGCACATCTGCCTCCTGCAGCGCTTTTTTCCACCTTTTTGTGCCTACTGCTCAACAACCTCGGCTTTTACTTCACCCGGAGCCTTAGAGGAGCCCCTGCTACAGGGGCACCGCTTCAACTCCTCGCGAGTTGCGCGTTCCAGCTACAGACTCGTAGCTGAGCTTTTTTTTCCTCTCGCTCTTATCCGGAGTGAGAAAACTTGGAGACATTGAAGGTTTTTATAGCCTTTTTCTGAGTCGTTGACAGCGAACTAATCCGGCCATGCCCCCAAAACAACCCAAACCACCCAAGCATCCGACTAAGTGTAAACGGAAAAAACGACATTCTAACAGGTACCGGGTGCTGGGCTGGAGCTGGGGGAGGGAGGCACTTCTCTTTCTAAGCTGCTGGTGGTAACATAGACGGGGCTTTAACCTGCTCTTAGCCCTGGGTGCAGCCTTGGGGAGGGCGCGTGGTGCTGCGTCCGGGCAGCAGGTTCAAGCCGGGAGCCTTCTGCTGAAGGCCTGCCAATGCAAGGCAGCTGTTGCTAGAAAAATGGATGGGAAGATACAAGCGGTGTTGTTTTCTTCTTAATTTAGTCTGCTGGAATATTAAATACGTTGAGTAAGAGCACTTTTGTCCGGAATTATTTGTGTTTACCATGTATTCCTTGGTATTTTCTGCCTGACGTTAATAGCGCTGTAATGACCGATGTCCTCTGTGTTACATCAAATATAGAGTTAAGAAGTTGTTTTTTGTCTTCCTGATGTGGAGGGATGTCTGTCCAGAGGGGGGGGAGATGGGCAGGGCTTGGATGTGTAACAGTTAGAACTGGTTTTGATCACAGAAGGACCAAAGAGTCCCCGCTATGCAGGGACGGGGGGCAGGACAGAAACATCACATTGCATTTATGGAAACTAATAGGGAAAAAAAATAAACATATAGAAACGAACTGTTCCTAACGTTAACAAATAGATTTCTAGACTTTATCTTTGTGCCGACTGATGCAGCACTTCAGCTACCACTTAGTAAGGAGGGGTGCAGCTGAGAGCGATTGCAGTGAGTGGTTTGCAAGCACTGATTGAGCAGTGAGTTATTTACGTGGGTGTACACACGTTGCTTTCCCATCTTATATTTCCTGTCCTACTTAGGCTTTTTTTTCCCCCTCTGCAGCTCATTGTAGTGAACTCACACGGCTTAGTAATCACTGGCGTATTTCTTTCCTTCAGGAAAGAGGCAGGCCTGTGTATTAATTAAGAGTTTTTGGTTGCTTGTAACAGATAGAAAGTATAGATTGAATGTTGGAGAAAGGGGCCTAATGAGTTTTTAGTGGGTAAATTAATTTTCCTATGCGTGCTCTGCTGGATGGGAGACATCAATGGGAGATGCTGCCACCTGTTTCTGTCCAGGCTGATCCTAGAGGTGCTTGGAGAGCTCTGGGATAGGATTAGTTTGGGTCCTGTGCAGGGAAATGAGTCTCTTAGAAACTCACCTGCAGTTCCTAAATGCTGATCTGTGTGTTTTTTTCCCTGCAGTGTTCAGCCACCTCCGCAAGAAGATCCTGACCAGGCTCTACCCAAAAGGAGAAGACCAGGTACTGCGCATTACAGATGTAATTCATACACCTGATTATTGGGTTTTTTTAGGTTTCATGTACCTTATAAAACTGGCTTCTGTTCTTCAGCATAAAGACTGAAGTTCTGAGCCATTTCTCTTCATTGTGACCATCTGTGTAGCCAATGGCCTGAGGCAGCATTGTGTCATGTGCTGTGGCAGGAAGGTGCACTTTTACTGCCAGCAGGAGATGTCCCACATCTCTCCAGCCATAAGCCCATCCACATCAGCACAGGGAGCTCCGTACATCAAAGCTGTGTGCTCCCTCCTGTATTCATGGTGTTTCACATCTGCCAGTTGAAAATAGCTGTGGATCATAAAGAAAGCACCTTTAAAGTGATAGCAGGCAGAGGAATAAAATGGGACATAGGAGCGATTGCAGCTACGCTGCTCTGCTGCCTCATTGCTCACTGCATGGATCACAGCTTGAGAGCAAAGTTTCCCTTTTTCAGTCAGATGAAGAGGGAGAAATGGATGCTTTTTATGTTGTGGGACATTTCCTAGCACAGATTTTATGGGGAGACACGGAGCTTTGTAGGCCATCCATGGCTCCCCTAATTTAATGCTGAACTGTTAGCATGCTGTTCTGGTATCACTTAATCTCTGTTTACCTTTTCAGTCACGTTCTTACATGAGCTGTCATATCTTTTTTTTTTAAGACTTAGAGCCTCCAGGAGAAGCCAGCTCTTCTGCTGAGGTGAACTTGCCATCCAGGGCACCAGATGATCACTGGCAAATTTCAGACAACAGCATAACTTCAACCACAACCTTGGGAGAAGAGGTTAGCAAGGATTTTGACAGTAGGCCATTGTGATGCATTGTAAGAGACAAAAGGAAGGAGCTTCTCTGCATAATGAAGCCTGTACAGCAGCAGTAGGTTCTTCTTTGCTATTTGTAGCAGGCAGCTCCTGTTGGCTGGGTTTGCCTTTTCAAGTTTGCACACTGTGCTCTTGTAATTAAGGAGCTCAATCTTTGCTGTCTTCCAGATACTTTATAGTCATTCATATCTATAGTCTTACTGTGTATACAGGTTGTTTCTAAAGCTAGTAGGTAAGGGATCGATGTGCATCACCTTGCAAGAAAAACTGCCTAGTTGCTGTGGCTAAAGGCCTCTTTGCTAAGTTAAGCCACCAGACCACAAGAGGATGCCTATAAGACTTTGATTCTGTGAAAATAACCAATGTTGTTCTTCTCTGTAGTTTGGTTCAAAGCTGCAGCGTTATTGTTCTTATAGCCCACTGGTAAAAGAGAAGAATAAGAAACTGCTATGCTCTGTTTGTTCTTGAGAGAGTTTCTCATAAGGAACTTAATTGTTAGGACCCAAACTCACATTTCAGTGTGGTTAGGAGCTGACTGAGGACAACTCAAGGTTAGACTCGGGTTGTTTTAATCACTGCACACATGAGCTCCTGTATTAAAAGAAATGTATTTGTCAGAGATCCTGCAAATATTTGCACTCTGCTGCAATCTGAACTGGCATATCATGATCCCTGAGTCCTAATAGAGAGTGCCTACATTTCAGGAACATTATGTTTGCTTGTATTTGCATTCAAGTTATACTCACAGCAATGCTTCTGTGTTTCTATTCAAGCCTCCAGCTGCTCCATATAACCCTGCATCTGAAATACCAACAAGCCCTGTGCTGGAAAAGCTGCAAATTGGTAAGACTGACATCAGGTCACTAACTCATTTCTTTCTCACCCATCCTTGTGTACCACATGACCCAACTTCAGGCCTACATACAGATTATTGCAGGCACAGTATGTAATATCTAGGAATATTGCACATGAGCTCTGTTTCTGTTTCACTGGTGAAGCTCTTTACTGTAAACTCATTAAACTTTGGTTTCCTTTGTTACAGATAATATGCCTTTTGAAAGCGATGCTCACTTTGATAGGGTTACACTGGCCCTTCCTCCTGTGGCAGCTCCACATCTGAGGTAAGAAAATCCTTCAATTCCTTTGACTTTCTGTAAAGGCTTAACACCTTTCACATTCATTCTTGAACTTACTGGCTATTGCCAAACACGTGGATCATTGTCCACATAATAATAGTTATCCAAATTAATCACAGGTGCTTATTTGAATGTTTTCTTGATGCTGTTTTGCCTTTGTTATTTATTTTAGCTCAAACAGGAATGGCAAATACTACTCCAAACCTACTGCAGATGACACTTTAACACCAAGGCCACCCATTAAGGAGCACAATGAGCCAAAACCTTCTACTTCAGGGATAGGCAAAACAGGGAGGCCTTGGCGCACTGTTGAGGAGGTACGTGGCTGAGAAAGGCTTTTTGAAGTCAAACCATTCACTAATTACAGCTATGAAAACACCAAGAGGTCCTTCCCTGCCCTTCCAATGTCTGAAGCAGCTATTAGAAAACACATAATAAACCTAGATTTCCTGGGAAAAAAGTCTCAGACTGAAGTAGTGGGGAAGCAGGCTGTGGCAAGCAGTGAGGTATGATTAAGATATCCTGGGGACTCATAGCACGCAGTCATTATGTGTACTGACAGGAATGCATGTTAGCCTGAATTATTATGCAAGAGGTGCAGACCGCAGCTGCAGATAAGAGGCCCACATTTGAGGAAATGGTTGCAAAAGACATTTTGAGAGTTACAGTGGGGCACAAATCCTTCCCACGGGGGAATAACACAAACCAAACGTGTAGGAATTCCTGGTAAAATGAGCTTCTTTAGAGAGCAACCTGTGCAGGCTGCGCTAAATCCAGACGACAAGCATTTGCTTCATATGCAATGATTCTGATCTGTTCTGTTTGTTCTTTTTCCCCCTCTGTTCTGCTAGGATGTTCAGAGAGAAGAAAAAGAGAAATACAAGCAACTCTTGAAACTACTGAAGGACAAATATGCTAAATACCGCCCTATTCCAAAGCCGACAAGCTGCAAGTAATTAATTATAGGAAGAAATGAATATAAACTTTGTTGTACATGGGGAAGCAGAGGGGAAAAAAAATGCAACTCTTGCACTCTCAGGGCTCCTGCCAGTGTCCTAGGGCAGGTCTTGGCATAAACTGAGTTTTAAAAGCCCAGTAGACTAAAAGGAAGAAATCTCAGTCTTCCATACAGAACTCCTGTTCTGAATGCAACCTACAAGAGGGAACTTGTGTATAAATCTGATTCATGAGTAGCAGTGATGTGGGTTTGATATCTCTGTTGCTGTGTAAATGATTGCACAAAGTTAACCACACCAGGAAAAACACAAAAAGAATAGCTGTTATCTCAGTGGAATAGCTACACCCCAAAGCTTTGTACGAGGGGCCTAATTAGAAAATACTGATGCCAAAATGGTGCTGAAATAGCAGCGTGCCTTTCTGCACAGTAAGATAGTAGGAAACGCCATGTGAACGCTGTGAAATGTGGATTGTTAGCAGAGCTTAGAAAAAAATCCCAGTCTCTGCTTTACCTCACAGCTAAAAGACATGGAAACACAGGGCTTCAGATCAGAATAGCACGAATAGCATATCATGCTTAAACATTCTGGTGCATGAAAATGACATTTTGGGTGACTTTAGGTGTACCAGCATTAGCATTTTAGGTTGGATCAATATACTGCTTTTGGCATCTGATCTTCCAATCATTGGTTATTGTGGTTTGGCTCATATCTCAGAGCAGCCCTGAAGGATATGAAGGAGATTCATCTCAGAGAATGCTAAACCAGAGGTTGTTCCTGCAGACTGCACCTAATGCACTCCAGCTGCAGATGAGTGTGTAGTCCAGGGAGAGCAGATCTGAACCAAAATGCCCCCAGAAATGCACATTGTGCGGACAATGTATTCACAGTGACAGCATCAGCTTCAATAAATAGACTGAAAAGGGTTGGTCAGGGACTGTGACAAAGAATGCTGCCTTGTCCTAGAGAACACAGACTGCGTGCGGATTGGTATGCACCAATAATATACTGTACAGATAGAAATTCTGATTCTTGTTGTTTTTTTTTTCCTGCTGCACAAAAGTGTTCAAGCTTACTCCAAAGAACCATTCATTGCTGCAAGATACCTGGAAGAACAAAAATGTGCAGGGGATGCACCTCCACTTGTGACACTACAAACCGGTGAGTGTCCCCTGCTTTCTAGCTGCTTTGTTTTATAGCTAGGCTTACAAATAGAGTATTTAAGTCCTGAAGGTATATTTTGTGCTATGCCAGACTTGCTATAGCTTACATTGGCTCTTAAAACAAAATGAGCTGTCTCTGGAAAGAAAAGGGAGAGCAAAACCAGAGGTAGTTGTTATCTAAAGTGCCTTTGTAAGTGAAAAGCTTTGTTTAAAGTTGTACCTCCATGCCAGTACTGTACCAGAGATGTTCTTAACTGCAGAAGTAACAGGAGGACACACTGATGCACGTGTGCCATTTAGGTTACCTCACTTAGAGTTGGGAGGATGCATTACTGCCTGACCCCTTTTTACATGACCACATCCATGATACCACAGCTTCAACACTAAGCCAGCTGTTACAATCTGAAAGATTAACACAGCAGAAAGGCAATACAGAAATGAAATAGCAAAAGGGACTAGCATGAAATGAGATGGCGTTACAAAAGAAAAAGCACTCACCTGTCTCTGAAGATGTAGGCTCATAAGGGAGGAATCTCCAACCAGAGATCCTTCCCCAGCGACAGTCAGCCCTTAAGTGGGGTCTAAGAGAGGTGCAGCCAGACTCCACCCCTTCAATTGCCTTCAGCTGTGCTCCCAGGGCTGACCAGGTCCTTTGCCCAGGTGCTCAATCAGTGGTTCCCATACACCAGCAAATTGCTTTTTTCCTGGATTAGCACAGCACTTTGCTTTATAACAAGTTAGTTTCTCTTGTAGATCATCTTCTCTGCTAAGCTGAAGAATGTAACTACTGAAAGTGACTTTAGATCCTGGCCTGCAGAGCTCATACACTTTCACATAATATCTAGGAGGCCTTTTTGACAGAGTTTAAACTTTATAACCTTGTAGTCATTATTAGCAGGGTTGTTGGGTTGGTTTTTTTTTTGTCTTTTCCATCATAATGAGACTCTTGCCTGATCTTCATTAACTGTTGACTTCTTGTATGCTTTTTTTGTGCAGAAGACAGCAGCTCACGCCAGTCTCTGGAAAACGATGAGACCAGGTAGAGTCTGGGTTCCCCTTTGGTTTTGTTCTGTGTGTTCAGCAGTGCCCAGAAAGAGAACAGTCATACTCATCTCAATGATGTGGCATGGGAGTAATTAGCTTGTGGCTCTGGAGTTACTTGCAAGACAGCTGCGTCTCTCATTTCTTCTTTATGAACCATCTGAGCAGCAGCAGTATGAGTGCAGGTGGCTCTGTGTTGTTGAAGGAAGCTCAGGTCTGGTTGCAGTAAGCACAGCCAGTGAGAGAGATTTTTGTGTAGCTGATCTATGATAATGCATTCCTTAACCAGAAGATGGATACGTAAGAATTATGCAGAATGGTATTACTATAGCCTGCTTCTCTCTGTTTCCTTTTGCAGTTACTACACACCAGCAGGAAAGGAAGACAAGAAAGGACAGGAGAAACGAGCCAGCACAGGGGTAAGCTTGTTATTCAGATGTATGGATGCATATTCAAAATACACTTCCAGTTTTATACATGAGCAAGACTTTGCATTATCCCCTAGCAAATCTGCTTGCTAGCTTGGCTTCTTTTTGTCTAACTGAGACAGTTTGGAGATGAAAACTCAGAGGAGGCCTCCTTTGAATTGCACCTGGCGCCTGTTCTGTCCAGAAAACCATCTGTCCATGATGTGGAAGAAAAGAAATTCCCAGGACCTGAGAAAAGAGAAATCTTTCCTCCGCTCACAGAGGTACCACCATTGTCAGACTGTTGTTCAAATTAGAAAGCTGTAAAACATCCACAGGTAGCTCCATTTTTTTGCAGACGATTCTTGAGCCTATTCTGCAGTGTGAGGAGCTTGCATTCACCACTCATTGTAGTCTTATTGTTCAAGCCTTCATTTAGCAGACCTTGTTTTGACTGAGAGCTGCCCACAGGTTGGTGTGCTCACAGGTCCTTTCCCATTTGATTGCTTGCTTTAGGCCATGGAGAGAGAGATCATGGCTGCGCTGGGCGAAGGTAAATCGGACGAGATCATGAGCAGTGCCTTCAAACTCAGGATCACCCGTGAGGACATCCAGACACTGAATGACCTTCGCTGGCTAAATGATGAGGTAAAACTAGCTGTGGCACCATGATGTTCCTGTTGTGTATGTCTTTTAAAATGTCCTCACTGCGTACAGGTGTCTGAGTGCAGTTATTTGAGGACCCTCACTGCAGAACTTAGAAACATCTGTCCAGTCTTATTTTAGGTATATAAAGGCTGGTTGTTTCTAGAAGCTCCTGTATTTCTTGGGTTAGTCTAGAAGTTAGTCTTCTGGAAGCATTGCTTCTTTAGTTTTGTGCTTTTCGGTTTTCATTTTGGTGAGCAGTGTCTTATTTTACATCTCATGTTTGCTTTTTACCATGCAGGTCATTAATTTCTACATGAATCTTCTGGTGGAAAGAGGCAAAAATGATGACTATCCAACAGTCTTTGCTTTTAGTACTTTCTTCTATCCCAAGCTTCTTTCCGAAGGCTACAGAGCAGTGAGAAGATGGACCAGAAACATGAATCTGTTCAACCAGGACATCATTTTGGTTCCTATTCACTTGAGATCACACTGGACACTGGTGGTGAGTCATGCTGGATTTCTTTTTTATTTCAATTGAAGAATTAAGCTGGTAGAAAGAAAGCAAGCAAGAAATGTCAACCAGCTTCTGTTCTGTTTGCTGCATGGGTTTGTGCGGTGTCTCATGGTTACTTTCCATTAACAGGTTGTCGATGTCAGAAAGAAAACCATCACATACTTTGACTCGTTTGGAAAGAAAGGAACCAAGATTTGTGAAACTATATTGTAAGTAACTGTTTGCTCAGTGCTTTTACACCATGTATCTGTAGCACAACTGGAAGCATTTGCTTTGTTTGTAGTTAGGGAACAGAAACCGTTCTCACATCACCCCCTCCATGCGCGATACATGTCTGGGTTCCCAGTATGTGCATGTACAAAGCGTCACCATGAAGTGTATGCAGACCTATGGCACTAAAGATCCGCTGATATTTCATTGTCCAGCCATTTGGCTTCCTTGGTTTTTTCTCTTTTTTTTGTTGGCCTAAAGTACAGAGGTGAAGAGTTGTTTTGTTTTGTTTTAAACAGCCAATACCTGCAAGAAGAAAGCTGGGAGAAACAAAAAGTGAAGCTGTCGTCTTCGGAGTGGACTCTTCACAGCATGGAGTCCCATGTATGTGAGCACTACCGGGATCTGAAATGTGAACCCGTAACTCCTCATCACAAAGGCCTTAATGCTTTCTTACTAAGTCTAAGCTTCAAAGAGCATCTCATTCCTGTCAGGTAGCATCTCAGGCTGCAAATGGATTAGGAAGCCAGGCTGAGATGGGCTGTGCGTGTCGGTTCACAAGTCAATGTGGTGGTGGTGGGTGGTGCTGCCTCCAAGTCGCTTTTCTTTTAAGATGGAAAAAATTCTCCACCTTCTTTCCATTCCTTAGGAAATCCCCCAGCAATCCAATGGAAGTGACTGCGGAGTTTTTATGTGCAAATACGCAGATTACGTCTCCAGGGACAAACCATTCACCTTCACCGAGGTGAGCCAAAGTCAGAGCTTGTTTTAAGCTGTTGTTAATAGTCATATAAACGTGGTTTTGTCGTGTTTCATCCATGCAGCACCAAGGGGGGGTGAGACACAGCAGACCACGTTGTACTCACGGTGGCTGCGTTGATGGTGCTTAAAACGAACTTGATGTGAAAGAACACGATACGTGTTTTCTGTCAATCCCTGCTATCGCATTTAATGGGTTTGTTCTTTTCTTTTCAGAAAAACATGCCTTACTTCCGCAAGAGGATGGTGTGGGAAATCATCCACCAGCAGCTGCTGTGAGACGTGAAGCGTCAAGAGAGTAACACTGCGGATCACCTCGCAGCCACTAACTCCTATTTTATCATCTTACTTACTTTTGCGACGCCTTATTGAACAGGCAGCAGCCACTTAAAAATGTTCTTCTTTTAAGCTATAAAGTATTGGTTAACTGTTTTTTTTTTCCTCAATTTCGGAGACAGTGCCTCTCTTTGAAATGATGCGCCTTGAGTGAAAGTCTTGAGAGTTGGCTGGGACTTCACCAGGGGAGGAGTGGTTTGAGAAGAAATGGTGTGAACTTCTGTCGTTGGGATGGAGGGCTCTCATCTCACAGCACACGTGGCCACATTGATGGACAAGTGGGACTCTGAATGGTGGTAACAGTCGTGGTAGCCAATCTGATCTCCCCCAAGGACAATGTGTTTAGCTGCTGTTTCTTCAAGGAGAGTTTTCTTCTGTTTCTGGAATATCTATGATCTACTTGATTCCTATAACTGGATTTGTGATGACCATAGAAAGGAAAAAAAAAAGTCTTTACAGTCGTTTTGATTTGTAACAAATCTGTAGTGAAAGCCCCCGTAGTTGGGGTGGTTTTGTTTTTGTTTGTTTTGTCTGCAGGGAATTACCTAATGTGAAAAGAGAAGTATTTATTTTGTGTCTTTATTAAAGTAAATATGTAATTTATATAAAAGAGCTTTACTGGAAAGAAATTGTACCTGGTGATGAAATAGAGTGGAGTTTTTCTTTCTTAAAAGATTTGATGTATCGGAGTGGTTTTTGCTTGCTTATGTGAGGAAGGAGTCTCTAGTTAGGGTGAGTATCAGAGCATGGAAGCCTCTCAGCAATGCTTGTGAAATCCTGAAGGGGCAGTGAGAACGTCTTATTAAGTCCAGTTGGTTTTGGTCTGTTGTTTGTATCCTGCTGAGCTCGTGCTTTTTAACTGGAGTAAGTTTGGGGGTCTTTGAGTTCCCTGTGTACTATTGCAGAGGGGAGGCTGTTGCGCTGCCTGTTGGAATGGTGCTATTAAGAACCATGTCAGATGGTGGCTGGGAGGCGGTTCCTGACCAGTGACAAGGAGTTCCCTCAGCTCTGGGGTGAAGATGCTGATGTTTGGGGATGTCCCCTCTGTGCTCGAGTGAAATGATCTGCTTTCAGGCTGCTGCTTGCCAATGGGGCTGCTTTCCTAGGGGAGTGGATTTATCTGTGCTGTGGCCAGGAGCTGGATCAGTCTTTGCCTCTAAACTGATTAGCTTAATCCATCACAAATCAGAGGAGGTTCCCTGAAGAGGCAACTATTACAAAGGCAATCTGTTGTGGTTTGTCCTTACATGAGATACTTAATCTTCTGTGGATTCCCTGAGGATGTGAGGGATTTCAGCTGTTGATTACTGTTAGTAGCTGACTGCTTGAAGCATCCTTTTCCAGTTTGCCTGTGGACTGTTGCCCTTATGTCCCTGTTAAGATGCTCTAAGAACGTCCTCTGGTGGGAAATCATCTCTTATATCTTCTGTGCTGCCTTGAGAGCGTGCCTGGGGTCTGTGATGCAGTGTGAGTCACACCAAGAGCTCCCTGGGTGAGGAGGGGGGAGGGAGAGGGGGCTGCTCTCATCCTGCCACGAGCTCTGCTGATGCGGTCAGCTGTGACGTGATGCAGTCCTTACAGGCAGGGAGGACCTCGGGAGGGCTCAGCCCATGCGTCAGGATCAAACCCGTCACCGAGGTTAGTGTGGGTGATCCGTGGGGGTGGGAGAGGTCACGGCTGACTACGGGCCAGCTGGGGGCCAGGGGACAGACCTGGGGATTGCTGCTGCAACACGAAGATGGAGGCTGCTTCTACAGAGCACGTGGGCACGAGCACCATGCTTTGGTGTTAGGAGCTGCTGGTGATGGGTGCACCAGAGGAAGGAGCCCGGTCCTGTGAGTTGGGCTTTGTCTTTTTGACACCAGCCTTGCTGCCCAGGCACACACCTCCCACTAGCAGTAAATCACAGATGCACACAGCTCCCACTGATGCTTCTGCTCCCCATTTTCATACAAGGGGCAGCTTGAGCCCCATTTAGGGCCATTCCCCATTTGGTACTGACTGCATACCAATGCCCAGAGCCGGGCTGCTCTCTGCTCCTGAGAGCTGATACTTTTGCTTAGCAAGAGATATTGCCATGGCTGCATAAGCACAACTGGTGGTCCATCAGAAAACATGATGAAGCCTCATTTTGGCTTTGCCAACTGGAGAGGCATGGCGGTGGTTTCAGCGCAAAAAGAAGAGGCTTTAATGGTGGTGACATCTCTGGAAGTCTGTAAAACTGCTGCCACTGTCTGCAACCCCCTCCTCAAAAGACGAGCCAAAGAGCTCATCTGGGAGGTGAAATTTGGCCGTGGTGAGGCTGCTGCAGCCTGAGAGGGTGGGATGTGGGAGACTGGGCTTCAACCCGAGTCCATGGGGTCAACATCCAGCCCCAAAGCCAGCAGCAAAGACACTGCACAATGCAATGCAGGCTGACTGGGACAACACACCTCTTCCTTCAGCCATCAGGGCCTCCGTATTGCTGGCTTTACAACAAAACCCCCGAATCCCCAACTGCAGCCCTGCTGTCCAACCCTTCCCCACCCAGGGCCTGTGCGCCCACCCTTATGCTCAGCACAGCCATCACAGGGCACTGGAAAGAAAGCAACGCAGAGCAAGCTCAGGGCTCTTGTTAGCTGGATATATTTTGTGGGCATTTTTTCGTCATCGGCGGCTTTTCTCACAGAACACTTTGCAGCAGACAAAAACTGGCCTTGCAGTCTGTCGGTACATCGCTGGCACTCAGCTCAGCCTTCAGCACCTCGCCGGGCGCTTGGCCCTGGTCCTTCCTCTTGCCGGTTGGCTTTCATGGCCTTTTGGCTTTCATGGCCTTTTGGCTTTCCTGGCCTTATGCTCTATATTTTTTTGGCTTTTTTTTTTTACCTTTTGTGCTTTCTTAATCTCATCTGTTGAACGGTTCTCCAAGCTTTCTCCGAAGGAACGGCCAACGGGCTCTGGGCTAAACGCAGATTACAGAAGAGCTCTGGGACACGTTGGGCTGGTTTTCCTCCTCCCGCCTCGCAGCTGACTTTGGTCGAAAGAGTTTTCCAACTTTTGTTTTTATTACAAAAATAATAATAATTAAAAAAAAAAAAAAGCAGAAAAAAAAAGAAAAAAGAAAAAAGCTCCAACTCTCAGTTTTACAAGGCATACAAAAAAACCTCTCAAAGGGAAACACAAGCGCAAGGTGCTGAGGTACGAAAACCTGAGGTAGTTCTTTGTGTGTGTGTTGTGTTCTTGTAAAGACTCTTGCAAGGTCTTTGTTCTTTCTTCAAGCCCTGGGCCAACAACGCTTTGAAGGTATTTTTTCCCCTTCTTTCTCCCTCCGTTATGAACAAAAATAAAGCCCCCCAAAAAAGCAATTTATCCCCCAAAAGAGGGATGGAGGTGGAGGAGGGTGGTGGTGGGGGGGTTGTTCTCTGCGGGCTGGTTTTGGGGTGCTGAGGTTGAGCACAGCTTTGCCTGGCAGTGATGGAGACAAAGAGATGGATGGGGCTGGGGGGAGAGGGGGGCAGAATAGATGCAAAACCCAGTTATGGACTCTGTGAAGCAAAGAGGAAAGGGCGGGTGGAAGGGAGAGATTTCTCTGGTAGGAGACGGTATCCCTTCTGTTGGCTCATACAGGCAGTCCCTGCGGCACTGCTCTCACAGCCCTGCTCTCACAGCCCTTCAGAAGCCGCTCGTTAACACCTGTTTAATTGTTGTTGCTCTTGCTGGCAATCCTACAACTCTGCGCTATGATGCGTGAGAGAACCAGCCTAGAAAAGCCTGCTTTGACTAAAAAACAAACAGCCCAACCCCTCTGACAATTAAAAAAAAAAAAGAAAAATGATTAAAAAAATTCTTACAAAAAATTAAAAACCGGTGTTACGTTTTGTTATTGATATATTAATCCTAAAAGATACGACCCACACCGGGTGCCGGATGGGATCCTCCAGCCACACCTGGCCAGGGAATGGTTCCAAAATGGGGCATTTGGGGGGAAAATGATAGAAATGATTAGAAAAAAATAAAATAAACCACCAAAACTAAACAAACAAAACAAGAAAATCCCAAACCCCTCTGCCTATGTTAGTCCAACTCAAGGGATAGTGTCGGGTATCGAGTCAGGTGGAGGCTGTGGGATGGAGGGGCCGGGCGCTGCAGGGTGCAGGGGGCCGTCCCCACGCCATCCCCTCACCCCAGGGTGCTCTTTGGTTGTTCCCTGCCCACAGTGGCAGGGTTTACATTCATCAGCGTGCCGGGAGGGAGCCTCACTTGCTGTGCTGCGAGGCAGGGGCTCCCTGAGCGTGTTTCTGCTCCTGCTGCTTCACCTGCTGGACGATTTCCCTGATCTTGCGTTGTGCAGTCTGGGGAGAAAGTGAGAGGTGGCGTCAGGGGAGCACAGGGTGCCCACATGTGTGCTTTACCCGGCTGGAGCTCGTCTTTAATTTCAACACTTCCGCCACTGGGGAGAGCTGCTGAGACACTGATAGTGCCTCCCAGAGCCACCGGGGAAAGGATGCTCCATACGGTAGGCATCTGGAAGGCTGAACCTGGGGAGGCGAGAGAAGACACAGGAAAAGCCTCACCTGGCTGGCAAAGAAATGCCCGATGATCTTAACGATGACCTCCTCGTTCTCATCCGGGGTTTGGTCTCGGGGCACGATGACCTCCGCGCTCGTTAAGTTTTGCAGCTCATTCACCTGCAGCAGCAGAAGGCAGAGTCAGTCTGTGTTGCTGGGGTGGCCATACCCAGGAGGACCCAGCCCTGCTGCTGCGCCTGCCGTACCGTTTTGCCACCTTTGCCAATCACACGGCCAGCTGCAAACGAAGGCACCTTGATGTGGGCTTCAAGCTTCACCTCTTCTTTCGGGTTGAAGAAGTTCTCTTCTTTCAGCTTCCCAAATATTCGCCCCTGGGCCTGTGGGAGGATGGTGTGAAACACAGGAAAGCAGTAGCCCGCACCCCAGCACCAACAAGCAGAGCCCCCCAGGCCCAGCACAACAGGGACCCAGGGGATGCCCCTGAGTTGTGCTCCCATTCCCAGCACTGAGCACACCTTGAACTGCGCCTCAGGTGGCCCTGTGATGATGACCATCCGCTCAGTGGCATCAGGACCTTCTGCTGGGGCTATCTGTAAAATAGGGGAGGGGGACATAAGTGTGCGAGCAGGTTCTGCTTTGGAAAGACCCACCTGGGGGGTGCTTTCCCTGCACTCCATGGGGATGCCTGGGATTGCAGACACTACTTAAACCCCCATCCCCTCCAAGGAGGGGGTGATTCAGCTCCTTGGCACTTCTGGTGCACATCCAGCCATTGCCACCCACGTGTGCCTGGAGAACATCAGGGTGCTGCAGCATGCCCCAGGCATGGGGAGCCACACAGAGAGCTACAAGGATAGGACCACCACCCCACGGTGGGCACAACCTCTTTGGAGGAGCCCCTTCCCCCATCCCCATGGAGGAGAAAGCCGGATGTGAGGCCGCTGCTCACCTTGATGGAAGCCCCTGCGAAGCGTGCCAGCTGCTTGATGTGCTGCCCCTTCTTCCCAATGATGGCCCCCACTGCCTGCGTCGGGATGAACAAGTTCACAACCTCCTGCTCCGGGAGCTGCTGGAGAGAGCACAAAGATTTATCCTCAGCTCCCGTGTTTTTCCATTTGCCTCCCCTGATACTGAAGCTGGTTGGCATAAGACCCCCAAAACTGTCCCATCCAGAGCCTCCCAAGCAGCAGCACAGTGCTCTGTGGGGACAAGCGCTGCCCAAAGCCGCATCTCTGCCCCTGGGACAGCAAAGGGGGACCTGTGGGGATGTGGGAGCACTTACGGGGTGCTGATGTGGGAAGGCGCCAACTGGGGAGGCTCCATACAGCCCTGAGAGGTACGCCGAGGAGCTCTGCAAGGGGACAGGGAGAAAAGTCAGGGGTGTCCCCAAACCCCATGACAGGGACATGGGGATGTCCCTCAGTCTGCAAACCAACACCAAAACAATGCTGTGACCAACAGTGGTCCTTGGTGAAGATTGGGTTTCAATTGGATCTGTGACCATTTTATGTCACAGATTCATGACATGTTTCTCAGTGTCAGAGGAGATAAAGGTTATATCAAGCTTGCGCTCCAGCCACAGGCATCATCTCCCGCACTACAACACCCTGCCCAGCCCCAGGGGCACGAGGAGTTCAGCACTTCCCTATTTCCAACTCACACCATGAACCTCCTTCCTTGTGCTCCACACACTTCTCCAAAGCTCAGGACTTGAGCTCCAGCCACCACAATCACCACTCTGACACTGACATGGATGCAATATTAGGAACCATTTCATCTCAGAAAGAGCAGCGAGGTGCTGAACAGGGAGATGGGGGACTCAACATCCCTGCATGTGTTCAGAGCTGTGGAGATGTGGCACTGAGGGTCATGGGCAGCGGGCACAGTGGGGCGGGCTGGGGTTGGACCTGGGGATCTTGGGTATCTTTTCCAATTGTAATGACTTCTATGATTCCATGTGAAACAGGTTATATGGGGGCAACAAACTGCCTGGGAGCCAACTCCCTACTTAAGTGTTGGTTTGCTCTGGGAAATACATGGCTTTGGGTAAAGGAGCCCAGGAGCCTGCCTGGAAGGAGAACTGACAGCTGCTCCAGCCCATGAAGCAAGAAATGCTGCTGCCAAATTAGATGCTCCAACCTGCATTTCCCAAAGGCACCAATCTGTATTTCCCATCCTCTCCCAGGGATGCATGGACACACAGACTGACTAAGCACCCCATAGACATGAAGTGTGCTGAGACACCCCCCTGCTGCTCCAGAGGCTGAAAGCAGGAAAGAAACAAAGGGGTTCCCTTTGCTTTCAACCTGCTCCAATGCTCCTTAGCCCAGAATTCAGCAATGCCCAGGGGACAGGGACTCCTCTGGGTGTCACCAACACATGGCCACAAGCCCCAGGGTCACATTCAGCCACCTCTCTGCACCACAAGCCCAGCATGGGCTCAGCACTCACCGTTCTCCTCCTGCCACTCTGCTGCTGGCGTTGCCAGAAAAAGAAAACAGTACAAAAGTAAATGAACATGCAGCGAGGCATCTTCCCTGCACTTAAAGCATCTGAGCAAACACACAGAGAGAGATACAGACAGGGAGCTGGGCTGGCTTTGCAGGTTTGCACCCTACAGGTGCTGGGGGACAAGAGGATGTTCACCACTGCTACAGGGGCCTGGTGTCCTCCCTGCCCACCATCCTTGTGGGTTTTTGGCTTCCACATGTCCTGGTGTGTGTCTGTGCAGCTCAACAGGGACACATATAGATGTAACACTATAATGTGATGGGAAGTACAGCGATAATAGTGGGGTGGCAAAGTCTTTCGCTACAGTACATGAGGACAAGCCCAAACGCAGCAGCCATGGATGCAGAAATGAAGGACAGACGCTGCTTACCTTTAGAATGCCTCAGCTAGGCAGGGACCTCAAGAGAGATACCCCTGCCTCTGCTGCCAACCCCTAAACAAAGTGTGGGAAGGGCTGGATCCTGGCTGCACCCTTGCATTGCATGCAACTGAGCTCCCCTGGTGCTCAATCACTGCTTCAGGCTATGGCTTAGCATTTCTACTACAGTAGGCAATACAGCCCAGATACCTGAACTCATCTGGATACATCTCCTTCCTAAGGCTGTACCTGCATTTACCAGTTACAAGACCTCAGGAAAAGCCAGAAGGACCTGTGTCATGTCAACAAGAAATGCTCCTAGTGGTGTTTCTCTCTGAAGATACACCCTCAGTAAGCACAACCCTCTGAGTGTTAGGGCGAGCAGGAGTCACTACTGCTCCTCCCCATCCCAGCCATACTCAGCATGCTGGCAGCAATGCCCACAGATCCTGCCACAGTTCAGCCCCCCTCAGGAGGAGGTGTGCCCACATTTGCAGGGCACCACCTGGCTGTGACACACAGGATGTGGATAGTGTGGGTTAAAAGCACCTTCAAGACACGGCAAGTCCTAGGTAGAGGTGAGACTGAGCTCAGCACAACACCAGGACACAGCTCATCTACCCAGGGAGCGAAAGCCAAAGTGGGACAAGCCAAAGGCATTCACCATCCTCTCCACCTAGAGATAAGCATCTTCCCAAAGCAGCCAAGAGCTGGAGCTCTTGCTCAAGGCTCCCCAGGCCATGCCTCCCACAGCTACAGCATCAACCCAACCCCAAGAGCTATGAGGGCTCCCACAGAATGAATCTCCACACCCCAAATTCTCATGCACTTACTGTAAAAGGGTGGTAAGGGGTGGCTGCAGCAGCACCTCGAGCCCCGGCTGAGGATGGGAGCATGGACAGCCCTGTCGAGAAGATCCCCAAAGCGCTAAGGTTCAGTCCTGGGATCAGGTTGGCCTGCTGCTAGAAAAGTAAAGACACATAGAAATGGGCAAATGGTTGAGTGGGCTTTTGAGGCTTTTAACCAATAGCAAAGCCCTGCCCATAACAGATTGTCCCCCACAGCTCCATTTGTTTTCTGGTTGCCTCAGCAGTGGCTCTGAAGCAGTCAGAGGGGTGGGCTGGGAACTTACACTGACGGCCACAATGTCATTCTCATAGGCCTCTCGCAGCTTCTTCATGATCTCCACTTCAGCATTGGAGCAAGCCTCTGTGCTGCCCTTCACCGTGATGGTCCTCTCAGGGTTATAAATAGTTAAATCCTGCAAACTAGCCCACATTCAGACAGAACAGGAGATGCTGTTACATTTCATGCCAAAAAAGAAAGGAAAACTTCCAAAGCAGAAAATAGGGATCACCCTCTGGACAGCACAGGACTAGGTGCGATGCTCCTCCCCACCACCCCCATGGATCCCTGACAAGGAATGTACATGGGAGGACGTAGCTGTGGGGTTCAATGGTGTGTTGGACGTGGGGAACCACCCGGCATTACCCAGCACTTACGGTGAGATGGTGATCTTTGTGCCGGTGTCCTGCTCAATCTTCTTGAGGTTGCGGCCCTCCTTGCCAATCAGCCTCCCCACCAGGCTGTTATGTGCTAAGATTTTCAAGGGGATCTCTTCTGCTCTAAAACATGGAAGAAAAACAAAATCTCATGGCCCAGTTGGCCCAGAGACCATTCTCCAGCAAAGGGCAGCAGCAACCTGTGGAAGGAACAGATCACTGCATCTCCTCAGCTTCTGGGGAACAGGAGTTTGGGGGCTTCTCAAACCTAATGGCACTTCTGTGTTTCACATGGTTTGGAATAGCAGACTTGTTTCAACTGGAAGGGTTTTGCTCTCCAAGTTCACCTACACACACCCTCTAGAGCCACCTGAGCTTCTGGACCCCACGACATCGCCCACCAAACCCACTGACATGACGTGACTCAGACAGGGGCACTTACGATTTGGTTTCATCAGCTTCCTTCTGCATGATATCAAGAATCATGCGGCACGCCTCGGAGCAGCCCTCTGGTGTGGCATGGATGGTGATGGGCTTCTCAGCAGCACCAGCATTCTCCTTCCGATGGATGTCAACCCTACAGTGAAACAACCAGCAGAGAGAAGGCCCTGAGACGAGGCTGGTGTTGCAAGAAGGTACCTGAGAGTATAGTATTCAGCTTGCTAAACACAAACAGGCTCATATCAACATCTGATCCGTCTTTGGGCAAAGCTGATGTACATCTACTGCCCCTTGGAAGCAGCGTTTTGCTTCCACTGATTAGATTGCATCTGGCCTGCATGTGCCTCTGCCATCTGCCTGGGAACGGCGGGACGTCAACCCCCATCCAACAACGCACCGAGATGGGGCTGAACAGATCTCTGCTGGACACAGCCCTCAGCAGCCAGCTCTGACCCTGCGGCTCATCCTGCTGGAGCAGGGATCGGCTCAGAGCCCTCCAGCCAACCTCAATCTCTTTGCACAACACCTGAGGCCGTGCAGTACCGCCACGGCCTCCAAGATGGAGGGACGACTTACCCGTGGTTTCCAGGGCCTGGAGTCACACACGCACGTTAACAACAGCTCTTGTACTCACGCCCTTCCATGTGAGACCAGAAAGCTTTCCCCTGCACACTGGCCGAGCCTGTGCTCTTATCTCCTCGCTCCTCCCTCGGCAGGTGGCAGGAAGGAGGCACGGGCCTCACCGTGCCTGGCAAGGGCCCTGAGAGAGAGGAGAGAGGAAAGCAGGGTAGGAGATTCCCGGGCACGAACCACACATCTCGAAGAACAGCTTTCCTCCTTTTCCAACGCATCGTTGTCCCCCCAGAGGGCAACTCGGTGCAGCCATCTTGCTGGCTGTGAGGCCACCATCTTGCAGCCAGCCTTGACCTCCTTGGAAGGTGCCGTACTTGCTGTTAAGCAAATGTCACCAGCATCACATGTTGAGCTCCATCGGAAAAGCCAAGTTCTTGCTTTTCTATGAGGTCCATGTCCCAAACAGGACTGTTTGTGGGTGCCGCAGGGTAAGCAAGGCCAAGTGTTGTAGTGTGAAGAGTGTCCCCCAGCACAGTGCCTGGTTGATGGGGGGTCACGGCAGGTTTACATGGGTCATCTCCTCCAGGAGCCCACCAACCTGCACACAGGACCACGAAGGCTTCATCTATAGGGAGGGGAAGCAGCTGGGCAAGCCTTCCCTGAGCTAAAGGTCTGGACTACAGCAGCTTTGGAACGAACCTGAGGGTGCTCTCAGCCAAGCACTGAAGTGGAAAAGCAGAGTCTGGTGGCTTGGCAGACTGTGTTGCTTCAGCGTATCTCCTATAGCTCTGGCTAGAACTGCTCAGGGAGGACACAGGTCCTGCTTGGACCGTACACAAAGAAGCACTGGTTGATTTCATCTCTGCTTCAGTTATGTCTATGGCACACAGTGACCAAGCTGCTCGCTGTCACTCACATGAGACACCTTCCAAGCTGCTCCAGGCTGTGGAGCTCCATCAGGTTGACTTGGAGAACTTGTTCCTTCAGAGGCCCGAGGCAGTGCTCAGCAAGCATGGGGACGTCCCCTGCCATCCTGTGACACAGTTGGGGTAGCAAAAGGATCACGAAGTGATACCAGAAGGGGTAACAGGTCTGTACTTCAGCATGGTGGTGCTGTGTTACACCAGCTTGGTGTGACTGCTGGGGGGATACAAGGAAGAACCTGTGGCCACTGCAAAGAGAATGGAGCTGGGCACCTTCTTGACCTCACAGGCCACTGAGGCTGGTGGAGATGGGGCACGTGGCTGTGCCCTGGTCTCAAAGCAGAGCTGAGAGCCACGAATGAGCTGAGTGGAGGCTCCAAAACAATGAGAATCCAAGAGAAACATAGGCCAGATTTCCTGCCTGCCTACAATCCATCCCAAATGTTGATGAGTGAGGATGAGCCGAGAGGAGATGGGACACCAGGAACAGGCTGCTGCATCCAGGTATGTCCTCCCCATACAGCCAGAGCGCTCCGGGCATCCCAGCACAACCCAGTACTGACCGTGCACAGGTCAAGTCCAGTGGGAGGATGGAGAAGGGGATGGCCATGGAAGAGAATGATTCACCCTGGGGTTGGTTTTGTCCCCTGAGCTCAGGAAGCATCTCTGGCCACTGCTAAGCATGGAAGCAAGCATGAGAAGCCTACAACTTTGCAGTAGAAACTGCCCACACAGCAGCAAACATCTTGGGGCAGAAATCAGGGCTTGCAGAGGAAAACTTTCCAGTCTCAGGTGGCAAGGGTGAGGGCACACCCACTGCTAAACACACTCAGGGACTCACCTGGAGAAGAAGGGCTGTGATGAGCCAAAATGCAGCACACGTTGCAGCTGGGAGGGCAGCAGGTGCCTTCACAGCTACGAGGTGGCCATGCTTCCCTCCTTATGGTGCTGCCCCCTCTCCATACAAACCTCTTTTTGTCCACCAGAACAACTCTAAAAACCAGCGCCCATGAGCTCTGGGAGCAGGGGATGGTGGCAAACAAGATGAGCAGAGCTCAAGCTCTAAGTTCAGCCCAAGGGACACATGCACACAGACCTTCAAACATTTCTCTTACCCAGGCTGGAGGTTAACTTTTCATACCAGAATGGGCAGGATGGGCACCAGTCTTTGCCTACTGCTGGCAGGAGTGAGCACCAGCAAAAAGAGCATCCTCCTGAGCTATGGCAAGCACTACACCACTCTGCTCTGCAGACCACGAGGCCACAAACACAGGAGAACATATTACAGAGATCTGCAGCGGTCAGCACGTTTCAGAGACAGCTGAGCACCAGCTGGTGTCGGAAGGAATTCAGCTCAAGCAGATGCACTATTAAGGTTTAAATAATTTCCTCTAAAAGCTTCTCTGAGAAATAGGGTGCTCTGGAGGATGTTCTGATACAGGAGGCTCATATCCTGTGGGATCAACGGGTTCAGGATGATGAACATGGGAGAAGACAGCTTTGGGTGAAACACAAACAAATCTGGGCAGAAACAAAGCGTGCAGGAAAACCATGCAATCAATGTAAACATCGACATGAGAAACATGGGAAACTTCAACAAGACAGTTCTTCTGTTGCTTTCCCTTTTTCTTCAAAAGCAAAAATACCAGATTGCAGGGGAAAAAAAAAGACTTCAATTGCTACAAAAAGCCCAACCTTCACGCAACACTTGTGCATCACCCCATTTACCCCTATCTGACACCTCTTATCATTACAGAGCACCAATAAGGAGCAAATCCCCTGAGCACAGACAGTCACCAACTCTCAGATCCCCATTTTATCCCCAGATTTGCCTATTTTCTCCCAGTGCTCAGCCTAAACCATATTCTCAGAGTGAGAGTTCTGTGACCCAAGTGATGCTGGCTGGCTGACTGCAGTGAGCGCATCCATATTGGGGCTGCACTGGAGCTGGCAGTGCTCTCCTGCTTTGTAAAGCACCAAGCTTTGAAATCTCCATTTTTGTCTATTTATAGTACAAGCTCCCCTCTGAGAGCCCTGCTGGAAGCAGACTCCCCCCGGGCCAGCAAGGATGTATCTGGGGTGTGGGGTTGATCTGGCCGACCCCATGGGACTCCATGACAATGGGACAGGCTCACTGCCCTCCGTTGAAGCTACACCCCAAAAATACAACATTTGCCAACAGTCAAAAGCAAGGGAACCTACAGAGTCCTGTGGAAGGAAAGAAAACAATTTGAGGTACTTACTTGGACTGGGTTTGCTTAGTTAGGTTCTTTATGGTCAAGCCCTCCTTTCCTATGATCGCACCAACAAACTGCGTGGGCACCAGCATCCGCAGTGGGAAATCGAGCTGTTTGGGCTGCGAGGAGCCCCCCGGGGAGGAGCCCTGCTCCCTGGCAGCGTGGCCCCCGCGGCGGGATCGCTGTGGGGGCGGAGGGGAGCTCACCTCTTCATCCGGGATGTAGGAAACCTTGAAGGAATAGCTCTCAAGCTCATGGCCGCTGAGTTTCTCAATTGCTCTGCAAGGCAGAGAAGGAAGGGGATGGTGAAAGGGATGCCTTCTATAAGTCAGTCAGATGCTTCCCATGACTCCAGGGAGCAGAAGTGGAGCTTTTGCCAGCTTGGGTCTCCAACTTGACTTTGTCCCCAGATGCCGAGAGGTACATGTAGGACTCCCACCACCACTGTGGTTCTTCAGCACCTCTCCCCACCTTCCTCTCAGTGTTCCTCCTTCCCAGCAGCTGAGGCTGGTTGTACTGGTGGTAACACAGCTCATTCCCAGTTCAGGTCTAGACTTCCAAGCTGGGAAGAGAGTTCCTTGAGCTGATACCCACAGAGACCTGTAGGGTTGTAGGAAAGACAGGGTGTGGAGGGCACTGCAAGTGGACGCAGCTGAGCACTGCCTGGGGACAGGAGAAGGCACAGAGGGGACAAGCACAGGGCCATGGGGCAGCCCTGAAGGTATATGAAGATCTATGAGATGAAAAACAACCCAAGGAGGCTGAGGGCTTGGAAAATGTAACTGGGCTTTGCTGTGAGAATTCACATGGTTGTCTGAAGATCTGTCTTGCCTGGAAGGTCTTCAGTGAGGGCAATGGGGCTGGTATCTCAGATCTCCCCTCCCTTGATGCTGCAGGGCTACCGCTCTCCATGGGAAGTGCCACAGCAATGAGGACAAAACCTGTCCCCCTCACATGGAGATGCACCAGCCTCCACCAGCTCTATGGCTCATGGATAGAAACAAACGTGGCTGATGGGGCAAACCCCTGCCCACGCACGGTGCTTCACCACGTTCCCAGGACACAAAGAAAACACAGACAAAAGAAAAAAAGAAAAAAAAAAAAGAAGCCACTTACACTTTTGCTTCTTCTTTCGTTGCATATGTGACGTTGACAACTGCAGTTTCTGTGTCTGTGTTAACTGGGGGAAAAGCAAGACAGGGAGTGTCAGTGCATAGCAAGAGATGGCCAGCACCAGCAGCCCATCCCTTGGTACCCTATGACTGCAGCAGAAGGCAAACCATCTCTCAGTCACTGGGAAAACCACATTTACATTTGCTAAGAGGCGGCTCTTCCAGCATGGGCTGTGCTTGGGGTCAGCACTGGGGCTTTTGCACAGATGGGGACCATGCTAAGAAGAAAACCATGGAATCAGAGTACCCTGAAAGGCACCAAAGGGGATCAACGAGCCCAGCTCCTGGCTCCACACAGGACCATCCAAAATCCAAACCCTATGGACAGAACCTGAAAACACCTTACCTTGCTCTACATTCTCCACTGTCCCATACTGAGCCAAGAGGCCATCCAGCACCTGGGGAGAGAGCAGCGAGTGGGAAGAGTGGGGCAGGAACCAGTTAGGCTCAGATCCTGCCTCACCCCCCACCTCCTCCCAAAGTCAGTTTCAGGATGAGCCATTTTTGGGGGGACTCCTCTGCTCCTCAGAGCTGTTTCTAAGCCACCTCCACCCAAAAGCTCCACCACCTTCACCCAAACAAACCCCATCACTCCGGAGTGACCACAGGAGGGAGCCCAGCCCTTCCCACCTCCCAGCTGGGATTACTGGAAGGTAAATGGAAGACCACATGGGTGCTTTGAGGGGGCACAGAGCGAGCGTGGCACTTCTCACCTCCCACTGCAGGTGCGGGGGGATGTTTCGGATCTGGATCTTTCTGCTCCTGCAAAGAGAAAGCCCTGAGTTGTGGTGGCGGGTAGGCAGCCATAACGGGGGCTTTCTGGGAAGGAGACAGCAACAGCCCACTAAAGCACCTCGCTGTCCAGAGAGCCCTGGGGA
The DNA here is from genome assembly GCF_039878825.1 of Excalfactoria chinensis. NCBI lineage: Eukaryota > Metazoa > Chordata > Aves > Galliformes > Phasianidae > Excalfactoria > Excalfactoria chinensis. The sequence continues at coordinate 1,307,875 of NC_092833.1, read as the reverse complement.
ACAGCCCCAAGTCCAGCCCCGGCCACCTCCTGCCAGGCCTGAAGCCATCTCAGGAAAGCTCCATCCCCACAGAGACGATGTGTTTCCAAGGAAACCTCTCGGCACAGCCTCCGCGCACCACAGCAGTGCAGGATGCAGGCACACACCTGCCTGTGCAGCCCAGGTGCTGTTGCCACACAGCCCTGCATCCCTGCACTTCTCCCTTTGGGTCACCTGCACCTCAAAGTGTTTTAACAGGCGTTCTTTTTTCCCCTTTTTGCTGCCTTTTTCAGCTCAGAGAACCTCACAGAGCCGCCTTTCCCTGTGGCTGCATGAGTGCTCAGGCCGGTGCAGGGAATCCATAGCCTGCTCTGGGGACTCACCAGCAGCCAGAGGTTTTTCAAAGCTTTGCCCTTGCTCCAGGTGGAGGCGTGCTGGGGATGCAGTGCTTTAGGTCACTGTTCCCAAAATACTTCTGCAAAACACCATTAATATACAGCCTCTTTTGGTGACCCTCTTTACATTGCAGGTTCCTCCAAAGGAGGCTCTGCCAATAGGAGAAATGGAGCACTGAAAGATATGGGGAAGCCAGAGTCAAAGAACACACCATCTGCTGCAGCATTACCAAACCCTGATCCCTCAAGTGGCCATAGACTCCTGTCCCAGCTGTCACCAGGGGGATTTCAGGGTTGGGTGCACAGCTGCAAGATCCTTCCATGGCAAGGAGAAAGATTCATCCCACCACATCCTCTTCATCCCACCCATCCTATCCTTCCCCAATCCACCCATCTCGCTTCATCCCACTCTACCCCATCTCATCACACTCATCTTGTTCCACATTATCCCACCTAATTCCACTTTACCCCACACATTCCATCTCACCCCACCCATCCTGTCTCAATCACCCCATCCCACTGCACTCATCCTGTCCCACAGCATCCCACCCGCCCCACCACACCTCAACTCATCTCATCCTGATTCATCCCACCCACAGAATCAGACTTGCAGAGGTTGGAAGGGACCTCTGGAGAACATACAGTGCAACCCCCTGCTAAAACAGGATCCCTACAGTAAATTACAGCCCACCCCACCCCATCCCAGTATTACTTCCACTTAGTCTGTACATCAGACCTCTGCTTGAAGCAGTGCTGGATCATGATAGCCACTGCTACAGATCAGAGGGTTAATTAATTAATAATCATCATTATTTGTATTAATTCCCATCTCTGGGAGCACCTCAGGCTAATTTAAGCCCCCTCAAACTCTAACAGCAGACCTCACGATGAATACACCTGCACCCCTCCTGCTTTGCAGTAGGCTGGGAGGAACCAATTACAATAATAGCCATCATCACTAACGATGGTTTAAGGACAAGCACCTGACAAGCACTGCCAGCCCCACAGCAGCGAGCTACTACCCTCAGCTTGGGGGAACGGGTAAATCCTTTGCACGGGCACACAAGCAAAGCCTGCTTGTTTGCCACAGCTTTGCTCAAACAAATCACAAACACATGAGGAGAAATAAAAAACAACCAACCAAGCAAGCGCTGGCAACAGGAACCAAAGCCACGGGCACTCAGGGTGACACCCACCTGCACTGACCCCAGATGCTGAGGTCTGCAGGTTCCCCCCTCCTGCTTTGGGGTTCCCATTTGGATACGAGGTTTGCATGGGGAGGGGCATCACTGCACTGCCCCACATCCACCAGCACAGTGCCCGGGGCTGCTCCCGATGCTCTGAAGGCATTAAGGTCCCCCCTGCACATGTGACAGCACAGCCCTGGGGACGCATAAGCGTGGGGCTGAGCGCTGCTGTGTCCATCTGCCACGGTTTTTCCAGATTAAAAAGGGGGGGGAGAAGGGGGAGGAGGAAAAAGAAAACAAACACACACCCTCCATGTTATCCCTTTCCTCCACAGTGTTTTTTCCCAGCCCCAGCGGTGGCCACATGCTGTGCCTTGGGGAGGGACAGTGGCACTGGAAGCAGAGCCCACAGGTACAACATGGGGCTTTGCAATCTAAGTCCTGCACCACCAAAAAGACTGAATACCGCACAAGAGCAATGCACCAGGATCGGCGTGTGGGTCCCCACTGCAGCATCACCTCCCACTGATTCGCTCTGAATTCCGTTCTGAACCCGGAGCAAAGCTATTGGTGGCCAAATGAGCTGAAAATCTTGCTTTTTTTCTGCCCTGGATTTATGGTTGGCAGCACACTGTCCTGCTCTCAGCACGTGTGTAGTGCTGCTCGAGGCTCTGCCCGCAAAGCTCTGCCCCAAAGGAACACCGCAGCCACTGCCAAGCTGTGACAGTGGTAATATGGGGCTGGGGGCATGGAGCACCGAGCTCTGCCCTGCGCCAGTGAGAAGAAATAATCCACCTTCCAAAAGGTGCTGCAGCTCAGAAAGGATGGAAAAATAAAGTAACATAAAATGGATTCAAATGGAATGAAAGATCAGGGATGCTCAAGGGATCCCAGCGACCCCCAGCATGGAGCCCCCCCCCACCCTTTAAAAACAGTTCAGTTGGTGGGGGCAGAAAAGGAAAGGCTCCCCAGCCTGCAGTGGGAGCTGCAGTGGGGCTGTGCCCCCACACAGAGCACTGGGACACAGGCTGTGCTGTGGTGCCCAGGCTGGACTCCGGGTGTTTTACTATCATCGACATCATTATCATTGCTATCATTACTATTAATATCACAATTATTAACGCTGTCACTATAATCCTGTTCTTTCCCATCTCCCCCCCATTAGCGGGATGCTCAGCCCACCCTTAGGGGCACACCAACAGCGCACCCCGACGGTGCCGGTAAGCAGAGCTGCATTACCCTGCAGAAACCAAATCGCACCTCGCGTTCCCAAATACTCCCCCAAAAAGAAAACAAAAAGTTTTGTAACACACCATTTAACCCGCTGACACTCAGCACAGACGCACACAAACCCATCCCGACGGCACAACCACCGATTTGCAACTCGCAAACCACGAACTGAGGTATAGGGAGGTGCGGATGCGACAGCGAGCACCCATCGCCGCGTCTCGCCCCCGGAGTGCCGCTGCCCCCCGAGCCCACGGCACAAACCAGGCAGGCACAACCCACGCAGGCACACGCGAGGCTCAGCCTGCAGCCCTCGCTTCGCACGTCGGGTGGGGAAAACGTGGCTTGGAGCCGCGATGCTGCGATGCCGCGCCGCGCTCCGGGACACACGGCGCTCGCTTTCGGGCTCGTTAGGGGAGCGGAGCGCTGCGGCCCACCCGGGGCAGGAGAGATGTTCCCCGCGGGTGGAACGTGGGGAGAACGACGGGGACACCCCCACCCCGCTCCCGCGTGCTGCTGCCCGAACCGTCCTTCCCCCGCTCCCTCCTCCCAGCGCGGCGCTTCGCGGAGCGAAAGTAAAAGCGGGCGCCGCTCCCGCGCCCCCCCCACGCGTGTGCGCGTGTGTGCATATGCACGGCCCCGCGCCCCCTCTCCCCGCAGCTCCTCGCTCACCTGAGCTTTTTGGGCACGGAGTAATCCACCTCCAGCACTTTGCCGTGCAGCTCCGCTTTACCTGCGGGGAAAACGCGCTCAGCACCTCGCCTCCGCCGCACCCCCCGACCCCTCGCCCCGGGCCGCCCCCAGGCGAAGCCTTTCCCTGGGCACCCCTTCGCCGCTTATCCCCCATCCCCAGTTCATCCCCCCCACCCCGCGGAACGCGGCCCCACGGCGCTGCTTTCCCCCCCCTACGCCCGCGGCCGCCTCGCCGCGCCGCCCCCCCCCCCCCTGCCGCCCCTTCGGCCGCCTCCCGCTCCGCGCCCCCGGCGAGTTGGGGCAGCGCACCTCGTAAAATGGTGCTCGGGGCCGGGGGGGTGCCGGGGGGGCGGCCGGCTCCGGGCTCCGTCGTTCGGTCGCCCCTCAATAAAATCGAAGAAAAAAATCAGCGAAAAATTCGTAGGGGCCGGAGAAACCGGGTGGGGGGGAGCGGGGAGGAGAGGGGCGGCCCGGGGGGGGACCGGGAGCCCGAACGGGGAACGGGGGGTGGGATGGGGGCCGCGCGGGGCTGCTCACCCGAGAGGGTCTCGATGGCGCGGATGGCCCAGTTCTGGTCCGGGTAATCCACGAAGGCGTAGCCGGACTTGAGCAGGACCTGGCCGGCCAGGGGCAGCTTCCTGTCGCCGAAGAGCTGCCGGAGGTCGTCGGCGGTGGCGGCGGGGCTGAGGTTGCCGATGTAGAGCTTGTTCATCCTCCGGCGCTTCATGGGGAGCCCCGCGGCTCCTCCCGCCCCGGCGGCCGGAGATGAGCGTCGGGCACGGCACGGCGCTGCGCCACCCGCCCGGCCGAGCCCGCGGCAGCCCTGCAACAGCGCCCCGCCGCCGGGCAGCGGGCGGAGCCGCGCCGAGCCGAGCCGAGCCCGGCCCGAGCCGCCTCCCCAGCAGCGCGGCGAACCCCGGCGCTGCCCCGCCGCCCCCAGACCCACAGCCGCACGTGGAGCCTCGGCCCCCCCGGCGGGGATGGGCCGTGCTGTCCCCGCCTCGGGGAGGGAGCGGGCAGGGGATGAGTGCGGGGATGGGGAGCGGGGGAGATAGAGGGAAAGTGGGGAGCTGGGAGAGAGGGGAGGTGGAATGGAAGGGGGAGACAGAGGTGGGGGGGGGGGGGGGGGGGAAGAAAGAAAAGGGGAAAAATAGGAAAAGATGGAAAGAAATAAAGGAAAAGGGACAGCAAAAAGGAAAAGGGAAGGAAAAGGAAAACAGGGAAAGAAAAAGGAAAGGGAAAGGTGAAAGAGAAGAGGGAGTAATAAAGAGAGAAGGGAAATATATTGGAAAGGGAAAGAAAAATGGAAGGGCAAGAGAAAAATGGGAAATGAGAAGAAAAGGGGGAAAAGTGGAAGAAAAAACAGAAGAGGAAAGGGAAAGAAAACGGTGGACAGAGAACAGAATGAAGAATGAAAAGAAAGGTACAAGGAAATAAGGGAGAGGTACGTTGGAAGGGAAAGGGAAAAAGGATAAGGAAAGGGAAAAAAGTGTAAGTGAGAAGAGGGAAAGGGAGAAGGGATGGAAGGAAGAAAGGGAGATTTATAAGGGGAAAGGGAAGGAAAAGAAGAAAAGGGAAAAGAAGAAAGGATGGAAAGGGAAAAGAAGAGAGGCAAATTGAGAAGGGAAAAAGGGAACAGAAAAAAGGGAAAGGGGAGAGGAAAAGGAGAAATGAAAAGGAAGGAAAAGAGGTGGAAAAGGGAAGGAAAAAATGAAAGGGGGCAGAGAAAGGGATGGAAAAGATGAATTGAAATGGAAAAAGGAAGATGAAAGAAGGAAAAGTAAATAATGAAGAAAAGCAAAAAGGGAAATTAAAGTGAAAGTAAAGGTTAAAAAAATATAGAAGAAAAGGGGAAAAAGGATTGATTAAAAGGGAAAACAAATGGGAAAAAAATCAAAAACAAAAGAAAAGAGGTGAAAGAGGGGGAAACTAAAGAAATAAATGAAAAGGGAAAATAAAGGAAGGAGAGCTAAGGAAGCCCACAGTCAGCGTGCTGCTTTGGATGCTGCTGCCATGCACACCTCTAGCCAAGGGGCTAATAGCCCAGCACATCCCCGATGCTGCTGGCAAAGCCCCCAGGCCAGGCACCCCTGCAACAAGCAGCTCCTGTCCTCAGCCCAATGCCATGGGCTGCCCTGGTGAGTGTGGATGCTCCGTGGGCACCCCAAGGAACCAGGAGTTCCCACTGCTCCTGTGACAACAAGGCCGGATCTCTATGAAAGCGGCTGAGAGTGGAGCCTAAATTAAAGTGGTTGAGTCCAGCCTGGCTGGATGGAACAAGTGTCCTTGGAGGGCAGCGCAGTGCCTGCTGCCAGCTGTCCTTAGCCGGTGGCCGCGGGGCAGTGAGTGGATTCCCTGGGTGTGCAGCAAAGCCAACGAGAGCAAAGCCCCTTCCTTGCTCGTGGCCGTCATGCGGCGGTGCGACCGGGTAGGAATAGCGGTGACGGGTGCTTGATGCCATGCATACAGCAAAAATAGATGTGGTCAGACTGCGATGATGCAAAGCCAGAAGAATCCTTTCTCCTCCAATTTCTTCTTCTTCGCTCCCGGCGCAGCTCCTGCCAGTCTTAGCATTGGGAGCCACGTTTTGGGGGTGCTTGTAGGGCTAGGAGCCTTGTGGGGAGGGAAGGTGGTAAGAGCTGGTGCTTCCCATCCCGTGGGCACAAGGCAGCTGCCGGCTTCGTGCCTCCATTGAACTGAAAAATAACGATGCTGCGTGCCTATATTCAGCTCATCCTGCCCAAACACTTCACGCACAGCTCCCACACGAGCTCATCCCCCTGCCCACCATTTTGGGCTTTGCAGAAGGAGCTCGCTGCTTTCTTTCTGATGCCATCCCAGTGTTGTGATGGACCTTAGGAGGAGGCACAGGGCTCAGGTTTTGTTCCAAGAGCGGTGCAGGTAGGGATGCAATAAGATCGTGCCTCTCTAAGAAGACATAGGTTGTGTAACACATCTGGGAGGCAGCAGAGAGACAAAAAGAAGGAGGAAAAAAAAAGGTGAGAGGAAAGGAAGGTGGAAGGAGGGATTGTTTAGTCTGGAGGAGGAGATAGCAGGCTTGTATTGTGTGTCAAGGGCTGCTCTGAAAAAACAGGGAAAATCTGGGGGAGAAGGGAGCTCGTGGTTGGTCTGATACAGGAGAGGAGCTGGGGACATTCCTTGGCTGGAGATGCTGGGAGCGGGCAGGCAAACATCTGCCAGAGGGGCAGTGCCAAACAGAAGGCATCAAATAGCCCCCAAATAATCCTTCCATCCTCCAAACTGACTTGGTTCCTTTGCACACTCACTTATTTTCTCTTCCTGGTCAAGCAGCAGCGGTGACTGTAGGTGCCACAATATGCTGCAGTGATATGCCTGAGACACGTGTCAAGGACCCACAGGCTCAAGGTAGAGCAAATCCAGCACAACCACGGGCAGTCTGAGAAACACAGCATCAGTTTCACAGAATAAACTGTTGTTGGTCCTGCCAGAGCTCCTAACAAGGGATGGATTTTCAGGAACTGTGATACAAACATCTCCTCTTCCCAACTCTGTGTGTATCCACTCCTAGCCAAGTTGCACAGTATCAAGGAGCAGGAAGGTGATAGTAATGTTGGCACTCTGCTGTTAAGGGAGCAGCCTGCAAACTCTCAGATCTCATCGGTGAGCTTCCCCGAAACCATCCTTTGGGCTTTAAGAAATCTAGCAAGAAAATGAGCAGCTGCTATGGAGAGAGGGAGGGAGAAGAGCTGCAGTCACCAGCACTGAGCACTACAGCATCCGGAGAGCGTTGTTAGTCCTGTTTTGAGAAGGCAGCGGACAATTTGGTTGGAAGATACATATAGTACTTTTGCCCACTGTTTGCGAGGACATGAGTGAAGATTTATCAAGCTGCTTTCCTGGCTGTAACAAAAGAGCATGGAAAAATCCTAGAGGAGGACTGCGATGGTCTCCAGGAATTACACCTCCTCCAGGGCTGCGCGTGACCCAAACACAGCAGAGATTCGGTAGGGATGCACTAACAGCTCTTTCACAACAGTCCAAAGGGTTTTGATGGCTGTCCTAACATGACCTTAAAGGCATGAGCATCGGGGATCAAGTCTCTGAAGCAAAAGCCATATCCCAAGATGCAGACCCAGGACATTCACACAAACCTCTATTTTTTCTGCTGCAGTTACTGGAACCAATACACAAATGACAAAATTACCCAAAGCTGAATTAGGGAGCTGTGATGTAACACCGCACACGTGAAGGTGCAGCTTGAACAGTCAGGCCAGCACAAGAACCCCGTCCCCTCCTCACATCCAAGTGAGAGCAGATACTTTGCACCCCCCCTTAGCACAGATAGCCTTGCTCACAGCAGAGGGCTGAGTCTCTCGAGGTCCCATCCAAGCTGAACCACACTGACTCTGTGAAACTGCCTAATCCTCACAGGGTTAGATGCAACAGCACAAACATCACCTGGTTTCCTTAGAACCCAAAAGCCTGGCAGCTCCTCACCCAACTGGCATCTTGGCTCTGCAGCTCTTTGTCCAGCCCCCAGTGCAGACCTTGACTCACATAATCACAGCTACCTATCAGCTTTTCCTGTAACCTTTCCATTGTTTTGTTTCCCACGCACTTATAAGACTTTGTTTGCTGCAGTGTCTGCAGGAAAGAGGGTCAACGCAGGGCGCTTCGCAACCACCCGACAGATGTTGCTTTGATTATGCTATAGCAGTGTGACTCAGTGTCACTGGTGGCATCTCCTGAGCAGGGCTTGAAGGCCTCTTCTCAGCTAACTGCACAGAGAAGTGCCTACATTCTGCAGCCCCCACTATGGTAGAGGTCAGGACTATCTTATGCAGCCTTTCTGTGATGTGTTTCCATCCTTCCCTGCAGTCTCTGGTACATAAATGCATTGCCACTATCCAGCTTCTCCTGAAGTTAAGGATAAGCTTGTCCCTGTGCTCAGTGCTGGCAGAGCATGAGGATATCCCACAGTGATTCAGGCGTGTTTCAGAAGTGCATCACATACCACAGCAATCTGTCACTCCTACCCAACAGGGCAGCATTACACACACTGGGGGGCATCTCACCAGGGGCTGTTTCTGGGCTTGACAAGCAGCTCGAGTGATTCAGCAGCAGGAAACACCCAGACAAGAGGCTATTCTGAGATGCATCTTGACCAGTTCTGGATGCAGTTGATCTTACTAGCATGGATTTAGGACTTCTGAGAATTACCAGGTATAAAAATATGGGGTAGGAGTAGGTGGATGCCTTCCGGCAGCAACAGGCACGCTGCAGATTGTGAAACCCTCATTTTACTATAATACAAAAAAGCTTACCGGAGGACACAAGTTCCTGACTCTGCATTCGTCAATCCCAGTTTCATGAGTCAAAGGATGTACAAGATAGTGACTAATGAAATGTGGTCCAAAGAATAAACAGCTTCCCTGCTCTGCAAAGCATAAAGGCCACACCACACAGCAACTCCACCTTTAGGTGGAAAACCCATTCTTGTGTCTGTAACCACAGCCCTAGAAATTGCATTAATCAGAAACAATGTTCAAGGATTCAAGCTGCAATGGGTAAAGGGCTGTCTGCCATCTTCCAGCACAGAACGCTGCTATAGGTTTGAATGGAGATATAGGCTGGGTTAGAGAGGTTATTACTAACTTCCATTAAAAATAATCAGTGCTGAAAACTTGTTAACAATTCTTACAGATACAATAAAAACTGAAATAAAAGAATACCTCAGTAGCTGTAGAAACTTCCCTTTGCAAGATGTTTGGCACACTGATGTCAGTATTGCTGGCCTCTGCAAAGATGCTGCAGGTAGGGCTCATTTCTTCAGGCCCTAGAATACCATCTCTTACTTCATGCATTGGCACAGAATGTGCAGAAATGTGCTTCAGAGAGCAAAAGGGGAAAGCAAGTTTTTTTCCTACATCAGTACAGAATATAATTGACTTCAGAAATGAATATACTGCTAAATCTACACGACATATACTCACTGTAAACCAACATGGAAAACTCAATGTGTTTTCTACTATGTAGTAAAAATAATTACCTTGTGGATCCAACTACGTAGACTCACTGTGCAGTAAGATGGTATGTGCCCAGTCTTCTAGACATCTAACAGATCCAGGGTCAAATGACTGCCTCTGAAAAGAACTGGGTTGTAGCTCAGACGCTACATCGGTTGATAAGCACTTGCTAAATTAAAGCATTTGGAGAGGGGAAGGAAGCAAGCTCACACTGATGTCTCACCACTTAAATCCCAACTTGCGATGACCTTGGTGGCACCCTCTATTGCTGACAGTCTGCACAGCAGACCATAGAACCAGGATTTGTATTCTCAAAAGTAAGACTGCAGCCCCAAGTTTCCAATCACTGATCCTCTCCCTCTGGTGCAACCTAATGGAAGAAACTCTCTGACTTACTAGTACTAAATTGCACTTACTCCAGACCTACTGCAAGATACAGATCAACTATGCTACCAGGCGAGAGGCTGCTCTAGTTAGACATAGTTCCACACTGTTCCCAAATCTTGCAAATAATATCTAAGTGTATGATATTCATGAATCTAAGTCAGCAAAAATGGTACTTCTGACTGCTTTAAGTAGAAAAGTGAAAGGAAAGCATTATTTGAATCATACTGCCTCCAGCATTTCAGCCTCTTATGCAGGTAAAGATGTACTTCCAAAAAGAAAAAAGTGAAATCAACATAGCCTAAGAATTATTACATTGCCTTTCATAAGCGTGTAGATATCTACTTCCTAGGAAACCCTCTGCCCCCTTTTGAGCTCTCCTTAAAGGATTACATCTTATATGGGATAAAGCATCTGCTAGGAGCTCACCGTCCTCCCCCCCAACCAAAGCTGAGCAGCATTACCGTAAGTTTCTAAGATGTCCTGCTCCATGTGTACACCGTCACTGAGTGATGTTCCTTCCTCCTGCTACTGTACATGCTACAGGACTTCTCTATGCACTGGATTTATATACCTGAAGGTATTACAATTAGAAAACAATTACCCAACAACACAATCTGAGTGTGAACTTTACTTATGAACTCTGTGCCATAGATTACGGAATATCATGTACATGTGGGAGTCCCTTTTCAACCCATCATTTATACTTGTCAAAAGCATTGGAAAAAAAAAAAAATCAAACTTTTTTATTTTATTTTTCACTTTTTGAAAGCACTTTACACAGGTTTTGATCTTCAATACCTTGGAATCAGTAGAAAAAAACTAACTGAACAGTTTGTTTTTACAATAGAAACCTTTCAGGAGTCAAAATTGAGACTAAAAAAATACATGCAAAACATACTCCTTTCAAAACACAACTTGGAACAAAGCACCAAACTACACAAATATGCAGGATGAAACAGCATCACAGAAGTATTCTTCATAAAAGGTGTAAAAGTCACCTATTCACTAGGCACTGTTCACTTGTTTAAACAGAAGAGACAATAAAAATATTGTCCACAAACTTGCAATTTCAACTCAAAGGCTGTAGCTAGAAATTCCTCTACATGCCATGCTTTAATAGCGACCTGAAAGAAAAAGAAATACACAGAATTAGACTTCCAAATACTAGTAGATCTTAAAAGATTTCACTTGCACACCGAGTCTGCTTCAGATTGCTTCCTAAGTGCCCACTGATCTCCCTAACATCAGCACGATTCCGTCAGTAAATTCCAGTCACGTCAGATAGACTCAGGGCTGACGTTTCAGCACACAGCAGGTATGTGCAACTATAGCTGGGGCTGAAGCCAGTTTCCCTACTACCACTAAAAGCACAGTTCCACCTTTTTTCCTTCAGACACAAAAGGTAAATATGAGAATGCTGAGAGCACAGCACATTCATTCTATCCATTATGAGGGGAATATGCTAGGAATGCCACTGCATTCTTATTAACTTTCTGCCAAAATACAGCTTTATCTGTCATGCAAATAAGCTATTTTGAAGAAAATCACCACTCAGATCCTGGATTAAGTTAGCCTCCCCTTTTCTACACTGCATCAGGAAATTTAGATCCAATACCAGAACCTCTGAGACTTGAAAGTTCAGCCTTACTGGTCTACACTTAACCAAGCTCTCAATGCGCTACAAACTACTGTCCAACTCCCAAGAGAGAAGTGCCACCTCAGAGATAGAAAAAAAAAGCAGTATTACCTAGTTTATTTTGTTGCAAACTAAATATTTGCTCTACCCTCAAGGTTGCCACATGCTCAGTGCAACTTTAAAGGGAAACTTCTAACAACATAAACACAACCACACTGAAGTCATTAGGGATGGGAAAGCTCAAAGGAAGAAGTTCAGGTGAAGTGAAAATCAGCTTTTGACACAAGAACTCTAACATTACTTACGAGGTGAATAGGATCGAGATCTGGATCGAGATCTGTAGCCCCCTCGGCTGTAATATGGGGATGGTGATCTCCTCCTGCAAAAGAAGGCAACAGAAACAATCCCTCTGTTAAATCCCATGGGTGATGAATGGCAGCAGCTCTATGTAGATACTGTTATCTCAATCAATAATGTACTCAGGAAAGCTAACATGATTATGAAGACCTGATCAATGTTTCTACTGGAGAGCAAAGACGACATTTGAGTTTTATTGAAGTCTTTTTATGAATAGAGGGCCATTGCATTGGACTAATAAAGGAAATAAGCTCTCCTACACTCACACTTGGCTATGGACAAATTTTCTGTTCCAAGCCAAGAGCATCCCAAAGAAGCAGCAAAAGCCCAATCACACTTTAACTTTGAATTTGAAATACTTGTCTAGATGAAGAATCAATCTGAACAGCAGCCACTGCTGCCAACAAATCCCACCCTCAAAATTCTGAGATAGCTTTTCAATCCAACCACAAGTTTTTCAGTTCTTTACCTCATTTCTCTAATCCCTTTAACAGTAATTCCCAAAAACTACTCAGGACATTAACTTCTTGGCACAGATCACAGGTTTTTCTTGTGTAAAGCTGCACTAACCTGCCTCCATACTAACCTCACCCCTTCACATAACGAGGAAGCCTTTGAAATAAATTCCACTGCTCATCCAAGATTCTCAAGCATTCAACAGTTGCCCTGTTGCTCTTCCTGCATTTGAAGATATCCTCAAACTTGATTCAAACATCCCAAAGATGCCACGTAGAAGAACGTTTCCATTTATTTTTTACCCGACACCAGATGATCTCCTGGCATACCTGTAAAACTGATCTCTGTCTTGAACAGCTCTCCATCCTCCTCCTCCACCACCACCGCCTCCTCTGTGAATACAGAAGCAGAGCAGTTTTGAAAACTTCACAAAGAAATTCACCATACAAGTGAAAAACATGCTCAAACATATGATAAAGATAAGAAAACATCTGGTTGCTTAACTAGATAAGTGCTTTGTTACTTCCCTACTACCTTCATTTTTGATTCCCAGGAATTAGTTAGCTGAGTACAGTGGCAAGATGCAGCTTTAGAGGCTAATACTCTATTTTACATCATACTCTTCAAGAAGCAGTGATTTCAGAGCAGTACAAAGCCCCTGCTTTTAAGGGCATTTCTATTTTCAGATGCTTGACCATTGAAAGCATACAATCTTATTTGTTTTTTAAGCAGTGAGATCAGACTGCTGTCCTAAGGAAAGATGACCAAGTTGATGCCACAGTTGAGGCAGACACCCATAACACTTCATCATGCTTCAACAAAGGCATCTTCAGAACAGTGGTACAACTTATACAGAAGTCACCTAGCAACAGATTATAATACTGAAACAATATGCAGTAGCTGATCTACTACTTCCACAGACTCAGATATAGAAAAGCACTGCTGAATCAAGTTTGGATTGAGGAACAGGTGTGACTACCACAGAGCTCTCACAGCTCAAAAAGGCAGCAATCATACAACAATCAAAAAAATCCACTACACTTCTAACCAACAGACTCCTCTTTTACTTCCCCCCCCAAAGAAGTCTTCTCCATTTGGTAGCTTATGCAGTGTGCATATTTTGCATCCCTGTTTTGCAGGCTAAGTATTCTACAGCAACATGAGGAGAATTTCAGCATGACAATTCCATCCTGCATTGTATATCACTGCCTGAAGCAAATAAGAAAGCAAATAAGGAAGAAAATGTAAAATAATTATTTCTCATTGACTTTCTAGGGACAAGTACCAGTGTGTAACACTTGCCACTCAGGATTTAGAACTTATATAAGCCACTTCCCTTATTCAAGGAAGAACCCACAGCATACGCAACACTATTCTGTTCTCTCCATCAAACAACCCATACCTGCAGGATAATTACTAAGTATTTAACTAGTAAAGACCATGATATTTGTAAAGCAGACACACGCAGACATCTGTGACTTTCAGTCTTTCTGCATCTGCTCTACCTGCTATTTTTCCATATTTGCAATATCAGTAGCTGAAAAGACATTAGAAAGGTTATTCAGTGAGCCTCACAAAGGTTTGTTATTTTAGGGGATGGGAATCATTCTTGCTGGAACTGTCAATACTCTGAATACTTCTACCCCAAAGCCCTAAATATCACATGACAGAGACAGAATGGGAGAGCACACAGGAAGGTCAGAACATGGCCTGGAGCACATCTGCTTGCAAGAGCTGAACTAAAGCATGGCTATGAATTCTGGTAACGCTAAAACCAGCACTCCTAACTGAAGCAGTTCACTCCTTCCTTCTCTAATTCATGTACTCTTCTTTATGCACAGTCAATATCAGTCTCTGCATCTATTCTCAGTAGCATGCATTCAGAGGTGAAAAAAATGTAAACTTCTGATAATGTTTTACAAAAAGATCTGAGCCACAGCTCACCATCAAGAGCCACAAAAAGTAAAGACATATGTCATACCACAACCTCAACTGAGGAATAAGTTACATATTAAAAACAAACAAGCAAGGACAGCCAGAAAATCTTGATAAACCCAGTGTAAAAGAAGATTTGTACCATAAGCAAGTTCAAGAAGAAAAACAGACAATATAAAACTCTACTCAAACATTCCAGAGCCCTGTGTTTTTTTTGCTGGCCTCTGTATGCTTTTGCCATTTTTATAAGTTTACCACAATCCTTCCTAGAAGGAAGAATAAAGGAGAAAAACAAGCTAGAAGCACCACTTAGACTGCTTTGATAATGTTGCAAGACTTCTCTGCTCCCCAACAATTTTGGGAGCTGCTTCAGCTGTTTTGTCTGCTAGATTTCACTTCATTATCTTTAGGACATTAAGCAAAACGAGGATAATTGTCACTATTCTGAGCAAGCTTTTGTACCTTGTGCAGAAAGCTTGGTCAAATTGCTACTTTCAGGTCTCACCTACTTCATGTGGAAGCCTACGTACAATTCCTGGCAAGATGAAAACTAATATAACTTGTCCTTGTAGCAGCTTAACCCTGACGTTCAAAGCCACTGACGTAGCAGGGAAATGGATTGTTTTAAAGGCAGAAAATACTCTTTCCCAGAACTATGAGCAAAGCACTTGTGTCTCTAGCATTCACTGTTGTGATGTAGAGGCACCTTAATTCTCCTCCAGCCCCTGCAGTGCTGAAGCACAGATAGGCAAGGAAGAGAGAAACAGACCAAATCCTTGATGACAGGCTGGAAAAAACAAGTGCCTGCAAGTAGCAGGACAGGAAAGAGGAAACAGTTGCCCTCAGTGACTGAGAAAGACCATACAAATGTAAACATCCAGAAAAGCACACTGCAAGCACAGATTGCGGGATTTAGATTGTTCATTGTCTGTGAGCTATAAGAGAACAACAGAATTCAAACTCATGCTTCTCCAAACATTGTCATCAAGCAACCGTCACAGATGTACCCAGTGCTGATGCATTAAAGCACAGCAAACAACTCAGAACGGCTCTGTGATTCTGCAACCAAAGGTACATTGGGCAATTAGATTAAAAAAATAATAATGAAATGTGTCATCTTTGTGTCCAATTTAACGTGTTTGAGTCAAATTCTGGGAATTTCACATGACACAACTCCTCCGGGCAGTCATAACAGAACACAATATAGAGCTAGCTGTGCCACCAAAACCAATTAAGTGCCAACTGAGTTTTCAAGCACATTTTCTATCAGCTTTACTAGCCCTCCAACAACCTATGCTGCCACTGGGATATTCAGCACTTTCAGGGAAGCTAACCACTGTACTGTTGAAAACCTAAGACTGCAGACAAATAAAAAGCACAAGTCCCTGCAGGTGAATATCCTCATCCAAGCTGATAAAAGTAAGCTACAAAAGCCTTGCCATACAAACTTCCAGTACAGAACAAGTAATCCTCTGGTATCTGATTCTTTGCTTTGACAACATTTGAGATGTCATAAGTGTTCAATGGTGACCACTGAAACATCCTATTTGTTGCCTATTACATTCAAAAACTAATTTGGCATCAAAATGCAAACTCAAATATCAGATTGTCACCTGTACTCCCATCATGTTAATGCTGGGAGAGAAACAAGAAACGTGAGTACTCAGAATGGTACTTTGTTTTTCATAAATTTAAAAAAGCATTAGAGAATAAACCATGCTCCAGTGAAACAGCACAAAGTATTTCTCATATCTGACCAACCTCGTTTGTCCTGACCGGCCATTTTTGTATAGGTATACCGAGATTCCACAATTAGACTGAGCACAGAAATATTCTGGCACACATACGTAGAACACAGTTGAAGTAGTTCAGCACTACAAACATTGCCTCACCTGTATGATCTGCTGTAATAGTCACGATCATCATATCCTCTATCATATCCTCTGTCATAGTAATCCCGTCGCCGCGAGCTGCCACTACAAGTAACAAAAGAGAATTTCATTTAAGAAAACAAACATCAATTCTGTTTGCAGTGCAGTCACAGTCAAGCATATCTCTTTTTAACTCACTTAAGTCACTGACTTTGATTCTCACAGTTAAGGTGATGCTACAAGTATTTCCCAGTGATGCAGAAGGAAATAGAACTACTTAACACTGCTGTTAAAAATGCTTGATCTTTAAAGCAGCTACTTTCTTCTCTGTTCTGAAACCTCTCAACATTTTAAGGTAGGCACACAAGGAATTCTATGTGCCTGTACCCAACTCCTCATTCACTTCTTACTCCCAGAAAGCTTTTGGAGGAATTTCTCCATCAAAAAAATAAACTTAGAGCCTCAATACAACACCAATACACAGCCAACAGCACCGTAACCAGAAAATCTTGGGAAAACAACTGAGAAATGACTTGGGAAAACAATTCACATTCTTGGTAACTTTGTCAAATGTTTACACTATGGACAGGGTAAACTGCAGCAAAGCTGCACAGTAGTATTTGTTGAGGGACACTTGAAAACTAGAGCTTACAAAGCCACTGGAGTTTGAGAGCACACAGGGGAACATCCACTAATCAGAAACAACTTGAAATAATTTAGAATTTCTCCAAAATTCTAACTGCAGACTTAAACATGTAGACAGCTTATGTTTGGACTGCATAGCTAACAGACATAAGTTTCTGCTTACTGTAATCGAAACTGACCTCAGATCGGCCACTGACAAATTGTTTTGTTGCTGTTATTTTGTCTTTTAAAATACAGGACACAATGTATCCTGACCCTTACACTTCCAGAGGAAAAAATGCCACAACAGTAACCTACTAAGTGGGTCTTCCCATGTAGATTCCAGGGGTAGGCGTGTGAGGTCTTTTTGTTATGGAAAAGTCTACCCGGATTCTTCTTCCATCCAGCTCCATTCCATTGGCACGTTCCTTAGCCTAAACACAGATAAAACAGACTTAGCTGTAGGTATGAACTTTACTACCAACACAAATTCCTAACCACTGCTTGACATATTAAGAAAAGCCCTAAAAGATCTCAGTTAAGGCAGGTCTGAATTTCACTTATGCCTCATACTTAATCACTGACCTAAACTGTAAGACACCCTAGGCCAGCTGGGTATAAGCTTCAGTAACTATTTTAACATGACTTATATTGCATGAAATGTCTGTGAGGAATGTAACTTACCCATGGTTTCACTCTTTCTGATATGATTAAGAAGAGCCTTTAAAAATGCTTCGAGTAATCTTAACTCCCTCAACATGGAACAACAAACAGCATAGAACCCCCCTCCCCAAAGACATTCTCAAACTGTACCCTAACCTTGAATACAGTAATAACAAGCAAAAAATATGAAACAGTTTTTCTTTTTCCTGCCATGCAGGACAGCTTACATTCAAAGCTTCAGCCTAACATGGAAGTCTCTTGCCAAATTTAAGGGGGGGGGGGGGGGGGGGGAAAGTCACTCCAGACAGTATGAAGTGGAATTTATGCAGGAGATGAGACTATTCACAGCACTATCCAGGGCAGGCCTGAGTGCAGAATTACACACTTAGCAAGCTCCTTTCCCTGGTCATTCTGTAGCATTTGTAAGCATATATTCAGTAGGTTGTTGTTCAGTAGCGACATCATTTTAATTTAATGCCTATCTGACAATAAAAGGCCAGACAAGATTTTCTCCCCCCTTTACATTTGAGGCACTAGAAGCAAACAAAATGCATGTTAGTGCTTCCATAGGGCACCTGAGCATTTGAGAACACTGAAGTACCAGTCTGGGGTACTCTGAACATTAATATTAAACAGAAGATCACATGTGGAGTTTGGAAAGAACATGCCTAATTAAAGAGAGCACATGTTTCTATTTTCCTTTTCTTGTTGGCACAGTTCACACTACAGTATGTTGATGTTTGCTTTTGTGAATTATACGACAACTCAATCCACAGAGACCAGAATCATGCCATTCCACTATTTCCTCTAGTACAAAGGAGGTCTCTTATGAACAAAGACTGACATTTATTGTGAGGTGTGAAGTACTTTTTAGGCTCTAGAATGCAGGGAAGGCATTGTTGCATAAGCTTGCATTACGCTTATTTCATCTAGTGAAAGCAATTAACACAAGAGGTTCCTGTGTCACGTTTAAAGGTCAAGCAGTGAGTTTCCCAGGCTACATCCTGGTATAGAACATACATTCCAGCAACTGAAAACGCAGCAAACATCCCACGCAGTCCACGCCACAGCAACTTACTTCCTTAGCATCCTCAACGTTTTCGAAGTACACAAATGCAAATCCCCTTGAACGTCGAGACTGCTGATCGTACACAATGGAAACATCAGCAATTGGACCATACTTGGAGAAAACTTCCCTCAGATCTCGTTCTGTGGTGTACAAGCTCAACCCAAACACACCAAGGCAACAATTTGGATCAGGATTCGCCTAAAGGAAGAAACAGGTATCAGAATAAAAATGCCTGTTTGCTACACCAGCTATTGCACAAGTTTGAATCCCTCAAAGCTTCAATAAAAACACGCCACTGAGACTAAAGGTGGGTTACTTTGAAGTAGACACTATTCTAATCAGTCCTAAAGATAAAAAGACCTTCTTTCAGAAAAACACTTTGTATTTCTGAAAGCCCTGTATCAAACATAGTGGCAGCACAGAAAAAAGAGATACTGTCTTCACTCCAAAGACTAGCTGAGACGGCTGAATGTGGATACAGAGAGGCTTGGATAACATTATACATTTCAGCTATTGCTTCCTCCCCAGCTTTAGCATGAATCCCACTGCTCTCAGGTGCCTGAGACTCAACAGCTAGAAGAAAGTCACTTTACGAGCTCTTACTTAACAAACCACTAAGACAGTTTTCCAGACTTTCTAAGGGAAAGGAAGACAAATGCTTCTCCCTTCTAATCCTACCTCTGCCCTTGCTGCATACATCTGCCTATTTACTATAGCAGGCACACCAACATCAGCCCGCACTGCTAGCACCTCTCATCTTTCAAACACACCTAAGCAGGATGCAGAACATTTTTGTGGAAAACAAAAGATGAATGAATTGACTGATTTGAGGATACACTGGAGACTACGTAACGGCAATCTACTCCTAGAGCACACGTACCCTGTTTCCAATGTGGCGTCTGCGAGTAGACATGGGGGAATGGCTGTGACTGTGCCGCCGCCGATAATCCCGGCTGTACGACCTACTTCTGGATCTTCTGTGAGAGCGGGAGCGAGAGCGTGACCTGGTGTAGTGCCTGCGGGAACTCCTCCTTGATCTAGATCTGAGCAAAAAACAAGAGGGACAGTGTTGTTCTTCCAGAACCCTTCAGAAGTACCTCAGATATTCATACACAGAAGTCTAAACAAATATTTTATGAACCTGTGGTGGCACGTGATTAAGCTACAATCAATCCAGTCACTAATCTCAAGGACCAACCACTCAACCTTAACAGTTACATTACTGCAAAACAGGGGCTTCAACATTTTGGCTGGCTTTTCAGTTCCTGAAAAAGCTTCAAACTTGCCTCACCCGGAACATTTACAGCAGTATTTAAGTAAAAATAGCTGGCAATACTCTCCAAGACTTAGCAGAAACAGGGAACAGGAATTAAAAGTAAACATGACTGTCACATGCACAACTGCAGAGGTGCACGCTTGTGTTTGCTCTAGCACTCAGAATAGCACTTCCTTCAATGACACAGATAGCAAATATTTCTTGTACAGAGTTCACAATGACAGAAACCAGAGTCTGCAAAATGCCCCCAAAGCAGAGTTTAACAGGAGTGGTAGCACACCTATTTATCTTTTACTGTTTTAATAGTTGTTTAACATTAGCTGTTCATACATGTTTACAAGTTCACCTTTCAAGTGTGTTTAGGCAAAGGTGCAAGTGCACACTGATTTCAGCCTGCTTCCACTTGGAAGTGTTTTGTGACAGCACCAGTTCTGTGTAAATAAGGCCAATAAACACTCCAATTCCTTCAACTAAGCCATCAGCTTGCTCTCCCAGCGCAGAGAGCTCTACCTGAAAAGCCAGGTAGGTGCTGGACCAGCTACATCCAAGTGAGGTGTTCTATTTGCAGTCACTGAATGATCTGCATCCCATGTAGCTACAAAGAAAATGGCTGCAAGACTAAGAAGTGCACTGAACAGTTTAATATCCAAAGGCCTTTAGCCATAAATTACTCATCTTCATGCTCTCATTTGTGCCCTGAATACCCTTCCCCTTTTGTGGAAGCTGACTGAGCCCAGAAGCCACTGCTGCAGGACCAGGTTTCACACAGTAGCCCAAACACTGCCCTGGGACAGATGATGGTTTTGATCCAAGCCAGTTTTCACTCCCTCCTGAGCATTTAACAGCTTCTTCCACTATCAGATTTTGTCACTAGCTAAACATCTCTGTCTTTGACCTGTTCAGAAGTGAGCCCAGCTAGTCTTGCCCCCCCCACCTTGAAGAATAAGTACACATCCAGAAGAAATGACTTCAGCATGTCCCGTTACAACACTTAGGTAAGCACAAAGAACAAATAATTGGGGAGGTAGGTAGGGTATAAGAACAAAATACTAAAAGAAACAGAAGAGGGAACATCCCAGAGGCAGGGAAGATGGTATAAAAAGACAGTGAAATAATACAACAAGAAACTCAGCACGTGCACACAGTTACATCTCAGACTCTGGTACAGGAAGCCTGAAGACAAACACGGAATCGATGCTCCACATTCCAGAATGCACCCACTACGATGAACAAAAGCTAGACCCTTCTAAGCTAGATAAACCACTGAGAGAACAACGCTTATTTTAAATAGACACTGGTCATATTGCTATCTTAAAATGTTAAACGCTACTACCATTTTCCTCCCCGATGCAAAGCCATCACAGCTTCATATTTCTTCATCAGGGACTGCTCAGACATTACAAAGAACCAGTCAAAGACAACAAAGCCTGTGAAGAATATCTGCTAGTTCACTGATGAAAACTGCAAGAAAAACAGCTTTGGATTTTTCAAATCAGAACCGTCCACACCCCAAATGACAAATATGCAAAGACACAGATTAGATCCTAACAGAAGCTCACGTTCATAAAGCTAGCGGCTCAAAAATATCTTTGCAACAGAAACAACCACACAATATGGCAGACTTCACAATGCTATCTCTGGTGAGAGCCAGAGCTCACGACCACATCCAAACGTGTGCGATGGCACTTAAAATCAGATTTAAGGACACTGGCTCTACACACAGTTCACAATTCTGCTAATGAACCATCTCTTGAGCTTGCGAGATACTTTTATTTCCAGCTGTAGGTATTTTAAGGACAGCTGTTAAATGCTCAGGAAGCTGTGGCAGTCAGAAGCATTTACTGTTGTTCATCAAAAACAAGTCAGGTGCCACGGTACAATTTCAAAGGTTCCTTGCAAGTGGAAATTATATGCATGGTTGCTTTTAAAACTGGATCACAGCACCAAGACTTGGAAGGCCTAGTTCTTGTGTTTGCCTCTAGCAGCATTTCAAACTATGTGAGGCTGCATTCCTACATGGCATTGAGGTTATCCTGCAAGCAAAAAGCAGTGCTTCAAAGACTATGGAAGCCCAAGGGGTTACTACAGTGCAAAAGAACATGCTGGGTTGGGTCTCGACTTGCTTGCCACTCTAAAAGGCTCCTCGAGGAGCATGTGTGGTCTCTACCCACAAAGCCTTTAAAATCCCAACTGTATGAAGTTCCAAGAACACCATCTGAACCCAGAGTTGTCTGTCCTGAATAGAGGTTTGGGCAGGACCTTTCCCGAACTGTCCTACAATCCTAATAGCAACACTAAGCATTCGTTCCTTCAACTTCACATTTCTGTTCTTGCACCACAGAGATTGTTAAGCGTAAATTAGAGACAATTGCATCTGACTGCTATCAAAATTCTTGAGAAGGTATTCACCTTGCCACTAAAGTCTTTCAGAATGCTCATTCTGACCTTACAATCCAGCCTAAGCACAATATACAACATCATTTTCCGTCAGGGGTGACTGCATGATGTCTTCCAGAAATGTTATCCCTCCCACACCCTGACCCTGAGGCTCTGCTAAACCTAATTCAGAGCTTACACACAAAAACATATTGTGAGCAGCTCAGCTGGAAACGCCGCTGCTGAAACTCAAGCTTTTGTTTGTATTTCTCCTCTGGCTGCTTATAAATGACTAAAGGTACCATCAGTACATTCATCCCGCACTCAGCACTGAATTGTCTACTCTTCAGAAAATAACGTCATTACCCTTCTGCTGCCTTTGTTGCCTCTTCATCATTCCTTTTTAATTATGTACCCTTTGCACAACACCCATGGTAAGCCCAATGCCAAGTGGGTAGCCCTGACGTTTACTGCCTTATTTTTAGACTATGGGCATATTTTGTGTCTCAGTAAGAATTCTGTTAGTGGTTTCAAGGGGAACGCCGTCACCGCCTACAGCCTGCTTAGCAGATAAGCCAAAGGATTGGTAACGCAGTCCTAGAGGCATTGTCATGTGTTCAATGGTGGAATAAATCACTAAGTTACTTTCTCCACAACTTCTCTGGAAGCTTAAGAAGCTGCCCAATCCTCAGAGCTCTTCAGACAATTAGTTTTCAAGTTCAATTAATACATGCCTAAATGCTAAGACAGACGTCAAGGTGGGTTTTTTTTGTTATTATAGTTATCTGCTCCTTTCTCACAGAACGCATCAGCAACTATTCTTAGAGTAGAGTGGAAGAAACAAGACAGTGTCACTTAAAACATAAAATGCCCATTTGTTTCAGTGCAAAGCAAAATAAAACAGCCCAGAGCTCCTAGAGCTTCAGGCTCAGAAGCTAGCCATTATTCCAAGAGAAACTTTATTCCAACTACAAACCAGATCAGCAGAGATACAAGCCTACAAAGCCGAATGCCTCTCAAAAAGGACTGCAATAAGATCTAACTTGATCATTCAGCTTTCCGAATTCTGAAACCACACATGCCCCCCCGTGTGTGTGTACGGATCACCAATGACCTCTGGTAACAGAACTGTAGTGCACTTCAGTTCACCTCTGACATAATAATCCAAAGACATCGGACTCGCCAAGAGGGGGAAGAGGTAAAAAGAAACTCACCTGGATTCAGACCTGGATCTAGATTTTGACCTGGAACGCCTTGAATCCTCCTTAGATCGAGATCTTGCAGGGGTGTGCCTCCCCGACTTGCCAGACCCATGAGCACTTCCGCTTCTGGAAGCAGAACGGGATTCCTGCACGCAGATATTGAAAGCCTAATTTGTATACAATTTCTGCTTTACCTACGGTCTGTAAACAAGCTCCAGTGAAATAAATGGTATAAATTCATATCTATGTGTCCGGGCAGTTGGCATTAGAACTGCCTAGATTTATTTTTTTTAAGAAGTTTTTCCCTGGTAGACACTTTTTTTACCCTGCATATACTTTTGCTATTAAACAGATAATGCATGCATGTTTAGCAAAATATACAGGGACACATAAACAGACTAGTAATTACTTAGCGTAGTGCTTTCAGATTCCAGATTACTTCTTATCTTAACTTCATTTTTATTCCTTTTTCTTCATTCTTCCGTTTCAAATTCTGACTTCTTTCATCTTCCCCACTTCACACAAATTGCTCAATATTCTACAAGTGGGACTTCTGGTCTGATAATTAGCATGCATTCACTTTCTTTTTTTTCAAATTTCAGCTTCACTTATTCCTGAGCTTCAAATAATTCTCATTTATAAAACTTGTCAAATGGCGACTTCCGCATTTTCCTTCTTCAACATTAACCTTAATAGAAAAAGAACAGGATGAAGAATATTTAAAAACTCCAGGATAAAAATCTAGTGCCAAAACTGAAACTAGAAAAAAAATATATAATGTTCTGGACTTTTACTATATATGCAGAATCGTATCTACTGTATCCCTATTATTTTATAGACAGATTCAGTTTAAGCTTAGCGCTACGTAACTACATTCGCTATTTATGCCTATATTTAACAGCAAATGCACAACAGATCAACTAACGACCTACTGATCGATGCCAGCACGAAGAAACTCACGTACTCGGTAATTATTGAGCCACATACTTAAAAATCAACAAGAAGTGCCTGAAGTGAAATCCCTGCTGCAGCCAGAGATGCCTCAAAGTGGAAGAATGCAGAAAGCAGCGCAGTTCCTCTTTCAGCCACTTCCTTCCACACCCTCGTTGCTTTCTGGGACACACTTAATGGGCAGCAAGCTTGCTGTGCGTGCTTCGCAGCTGTGCCTGCACCAGCCTGCTTACATGTGCAGACCTGATGCCTCCAAATGGGAGTTTTCCGGTGTGAAAACAGACTTCTGTGTAAAATACACACTACTACTCTGGAAAATATCCCAACTGCTCTATTATTTACGTGCACTCTGCTTTGGTAGGGACCTAACCTAATCAGGGCTTTCAGACGTATTTCTTTCTAAAACATCAGATAGGATATGTTCCAAACCATCTGATCTCTAACATCTCTTAACTCTCAACATTCAACTTAGAAGGAATACTGTATCAGACATTCAGCAAACCATTTGCTAAGCCTATGTTGAATTGCACTTCAGCTGCTCCCATGTGACTTACCACAGAGATCTGCTATTTACAATCTCCTACCGTAAAATAACAACAGCTGAGGGAAGAGGAACTTGCAGTGTGAAGCAGACTTTTAATTAATTAATACTGACAGCAATAGAAAGAAAGCAAAGTTAGTTGAAGCCACGTTCCTCTTCACCAAAACAACCCAGGGGTTCTAAGCCATTGCCAGCACACTGAGCAACCCTGCAAAGGGCAGTGGAAATACTGAGACCTGAATTACAAATAAGTTCACCCCAGAGCTGCTGTTTCCTTCGAAAGAAAAAGCCCACGTAGATGAGTTCTGAGCAGATGTAAAGAAAGAGTTGGAAAAAGATTTTAAGAAGGGATTACACAAATAAACCAACTAAGGCTGTTCTTCTATTGAGGGTCTATTGAGGGAATCCGCTCTTACTCGCTGAACATAACCCTCTTGTCAAGACCTCAGCAAGGCAGAAGGAGCAACGCCCAAAGACAGAAGGGCTCATAGCGACAGGACAAGAAATGCACGCTGCTGTGGGAGGGAGGCAGCAAGGAGCACCAAGCACAGCAGCACCCTGCACACCCTTCTCAGGATTTCTGGAAGTCATTAAGCTTTGAAGAAATACAGCAGGAAAGTGGTATTAGCATAAGCAAACGGCTGACATCTTCATCTGCAAGCCCCAAATTTGATGCCCCACTATGTGACCTGATGAAGGTCCACATAAGCTTGACTCATTGTTCACTGATATTGGGATGTCCACTACTTTGTTTTAGTTTTAACTCAGTGCCTTCATCAGGCTCACATCATGGGGAAAAAGAAAAAGCTGTTCTTCCTGCTATAACCAAATACTCCTGGTAAGCAACTCAAAGCTGGTGCTCCCTACTGAAGAGCTACTGTTTCTAAGTGCAGACAAAGTATCCACAGGCAGCAGCAGCTGTAAGGTACGCACCAGAACTGTGTTACATTCTCTACTTCCCAATCCAGTTTTTCCTCACTCAGAACTGTAAGTTATAGATTAATTTCACAACTTAAAATAGTATTAGTGGTACTATTTATAGTAAATCCTTACCAACTCAGCTGTTCCTACTTGCTTTCCTGAGGGAAGGTATACAACCCACCACTATGCATTACCAAATCTGAGGTGTCAGGGTGCCAGTTTCACACACGCTCAGCCATTCTATTCCTGAATTTAGCAATGGATCCAACAGTAAAAACAACAAAAGAACAACAGCTTCTACTCGTGCTCCTGAAGCTCAGGATCACCTGATCACTCAGTACTTGGAGCTGCCAGAGAACAGCCCCTCAGCAAAGAAGCCATATTACTTTCTGACAGCTCAGGGTACTGCAATGCCTACCAGGAGGTGTGGCCAAAAGCTGGGGGAGGAGGCACAAAGAATGACCTACCTTGGTGGCATCGTGTTCTTCTAACCTTCTAACCTTCCTATCGGTTAATTTGCAGGGTGAACAGCTATCTGCAGGCTGCAAACATGCAGAGGAAGCAAGGCTTTCTGGCAACCGGCTGTCTTTGCAGCCCTATATAACTATACACACGCTGCAGCGAGCACAGTCACAGTGAATGAAAACAAAAGCGTCTTCAGAAACAGCCACAGTTGGTTACAATGTGCTGCCAATATTCCGGAGCTTGAAGCAATGTATCACTGATTTAAGTTATCATTTCTTCGGCTTCAAAGTTTCCAGAGTTTAATTTCATCACGAAGCGTAAGCTGAGAAAGAATTTGACTGGGAACATTTAGAAAACAAACAAACATAACTATGACATGAGACAGTTTAAGTTCCTGTTGCCTCCAAAACAGCAAGTGCCATTACTTGTGGAAGCACCCAGTACTGCTTTCTTCATCCCCACAACTGACAGAGTATTCATGGCTGCCTCACACAGCTGGAAATGGAACAAATACAGCTGACTCTGTTCCCAGGTCTGACTGTACAAACACTGCTGCATGCGAGAAAGCAGGAACACACTTTCAAGAGCACAACTCTTGTTGGCAGCGTGGACTTGGAACAGCTTAACAGCCAGCTGTAAAGTCATACCCTTGACTATTTATTCAAGCAGAGTCCCTACTCTGCAAGTAAACTTCAGTGCTTGCAGCTTAAGGAAATAGAAGGCCATTGACTAAAATAGAAGCTTTGGTTATTTAAACAAACACACCAACATTGGTAGTAATACTCACAAAGCCGCTCCCTCATCTACTCTAGCATAGCAAGCTCGTAACTAACTGTCTGTATCTTTTAGTTTTACAAACGACTGCATACAACTTACCTATGAGTCAAGGGTCAGCTACAGAGGAATAACATTCTTCTTCTAAACATGCTCTAGTCAGATGCAACTTACTTTAAGCCTTGTTCACGGTGAAGATGGTCTGTCCGTTACTTTCTTTTTTTTTAATAAAAGTACACAAATATAGAAATAGACACTCAATAGTCTCAAGACGACTCTACAATAAGGCCTTAATGCTTTCTGTCATTCTAACAAAATAAAGCTCTATGCAGACTAACCTGACAAGCTTCGCTAAAGTTAAGCTGCCATCTTAAACTGGTTCTGAGCCTGACTTGCACAACTGCAATTAAGTCTGCTTAAACTACCGTGCAGAAACCTAAACCTATCCTGGGTACGTGAGGTGCAATGGTCCCTAATGGGAAATACATCCGGTGTAAGAATGGCGTGAACTGCACTGGGGGCAGAACAGGTCCATTCCTTAATGCCAGTTTCCAGTATCCAATTCCATCCAGTGTTCTTAGCCTGCAAGGATGACATTTTTCTGACCTACCCTACCCTGAAATAGTAACACTCACACCCTACCAAGCTTTACTGTAGCAAAAAGGCCATTTTCAAAGAAAGATGCAAACAAGACATCGCAATTTCCCTCCCCCCTCAGTTTTATTACATCGCATTTCAATTCTTTGGACCCCTACAGCGAAGGTTTAAACTCTGAGCTCCCTACCACCCCCACAATACCCGGTTAAAAAGCTACAGCCTGACGCTGAGACAAGCAAAACACGGCAGTAATGGCTACAGACCTCGGAGATGAAGAGAAAAACAACAACAGGTACAGCTGCAGTATGAACCTCTCCCCAGAAGCGGATCGCGATGCAGATTTAGGGCAGGATAACAAAGGACAAAGAGGCGGCGGGGTTCCTCCTCAGCTCCGCCACTCCCCCCCACCCCGAGCCGCCCCGTGCCCTGAGGGGCCGCCTTCCTCCTCGCGGAAGGCCGCAGCACGGGGAAGGCCGCCCCGCAGCACCGGGCCCGGCCCGCGCCGCCCGCCCTCGGCCATTTTGTCCCTCTCGGCACTCCCCGGTCACCAGCCCAAGATGGCGCCGGGCCGCCTCACCGCCCCGCCGCTCGCGCGCCCCCACCTCCTTCCCCGCCGCCATCTTCCCGCGCTGAGCCCAGCCCCGGCCCTTCCTCCGCGGCCTCCTCGCCGCCGCCGCCCCTCCCGCTCCGCCCCGACGGCGACACGGGGGCGGCCGCTCCGCCCGCCCGGAGCAAGCGTGCGTGTGAAGGGAGGGGCGGCCGGGCCGCGCGCTCAGGCTCCGTGTATTACCCGCTCGCCGTAGTTCTGCTCCCCGCTGTCGCTCATGGTCCCGCCGCGCCACTCCCCGCCACCGCCGCGCCGACCCGACCCGACCGTCCCCGGCGCCAGCGCTCTCCGCAGAGGAAGTGACGTCAGCCGCACGCCGCGCTCCCCCCCCGTCAGCCGCCCGCCTTCAGAGCAAGCCCCGCCCACCGCCCGCTTGAGGCCACGCCCACCGAGAGGAGGCTGAGGAGAAGCCCCGCCCACATTCTTCCCGCCTTCAGCAGAAGCCCCGCCCCCCGATCATGGCGCCCGCCCTTCCCTCAGGGCTCAGCCCTCGGTCCCCCCGCAGCCCCCAGCGCTCCCCTCTGCTTCCACATCAGGCCAGGCGCTGCCTCACGGCTCCCCTCAGCCTCTTAAAGGGAACATTTCCAAGCGGTGTGGAAACAGCTGTAAAAAGGGCTTTTATTTGAGGAAATAATCAATCTCAGAGCTCTGCTTTACTGGTGGAAATCGGTATATTTGGGAATATATTCCCAAAGCAGCCGCGCGAGGGCAGCACGGCACCGCCCGATGGTTCCCTCACACCGCCGTGCCCACAGCGCTGTTGAACAGGGCCTTATTTCTCAACGCTTTCTAATGGAACAGCGCGGTCAGTGACGCTGTGGCCAAAGCAATTACTTTCCTCGCCCTGCATTACTCAAACGAGTGGATTTTTTTTCCACACATTCGGTGTTTTTTTGGATTTCCCGAGCTCCGCGGCCTGCCCCGCTCCGCCCCGGCCGGGAGGAGCCAACGCTGGCGGCCGCCCCACCCTTAGCGACCGCGGGGTCCGGCCATGAGGCTGAGCCGGGCGGCTGTGCTGGCGAGGGCCAAGGCTGTCGCACTCGATGGGGTCCGGCGGCTGAACTGCTGGTGGGGGTCTGGGATGTGGGCTGTGGGGATGGGGCTGAGGATGGGAACAGGCGGGGCCTTACCGTGAGAGGGATGGACGAGGGGATGGGGACAAGTAGGGCCTTGCGAGTGGGAGGGACAGGCCTAGGGATGGAGGCAGGGCATTGAGGAGGGTTAGGCAGGGCTAGGGGTTGGAGATAGGCCTTGCAATGGAAGGGACAGGCTTAAGGATGGGGTCAGGCAGGGAGTTGGGGAGGGATAGACGGGGATAGGCTTTGGGGACAGGCAGGGCTTGTGAATATTAAGCAGCCTCGAGGTCCCAGGCAGGCCCTGATGTCCCTGGAGGGGACAGTGGGGACATGGCAGAGGTGTAGGATAGGCCCAGGCCTGCAGCCGGGCTGAGCGCACAGCAGATGGGAGGCTGTGGCCAAGGCCAATACAGTGATAGCCCTTTCCTCCCACAGGGGCAGCCACATCACAGATGTAAGTACCGTGCTGCCATCTGCTCATCTCATCGATCCCCTGCCTGTACCTGGAGTGAACTGGCACTGGGAGGGTACTGGGGCCCTGTGCTCACCTGACGGTGCAGGATTTGGGCTCATAGGCACATCCGCACTGCAGGAAAGGGATGCCCGGGTAAGAGGGATGGATCCTTCCTGGAAAGCAGCGTAAGGACTGCAGAGCTGCTGGAAAGAAGAGCAGCAAGATGCTGGCAGGGTGCAAAGAGTGGAGGCACTGCTGATTCTGTGCTGGATCTGACAGCAAATCCCTCAGGCAGTGCTATAAGCTTGGGTTCGATTGAAGCAACCTGAATTACTGCTCTGGCTTTTATCTTATTTGTGTGTGGCTTCAACTGCTGTGTTTTTTTGTTGTTGTTGTCCTGTTTTGTGGGTTTGTTTGTTTGTTTGTTTTGCCCTGGGTGTGCAGTTTAATGTTTAATCTCTTCCTGCATAGATATCCATATGCCGGGATCTGCCCAACGTTGAGGTGATCACATTCAGGTGAATCCCAAGCTGCTGACACTGGCAAGAGCAGAGATCGTGTGTTTCACGTGGCTGTGTCCTGGCTTTTGGTTTGGTGCTGCCTCTTAGAGCGTGTCTCCAAGCTGACAGCCTCTCCTCGCCTCTTAAGCACCAGAGATGTGGAAGTGCTTACCATTCAGTGCGCTCCTCTGCACCAGTCCCCTTGCTATTTGTTTTGAGGGGGGTTAAAATGTCTCAGGGTTTTTGCTCCATAAGTCCTACTCTGTTATTTAAGTAGGATTTTCTGGGCCTCCACATGAAGGCAGTTTGCAGAAAGCTGGTTGAAATGCTTGGGTCTCTCCAAGCTCCACATTTCTCCCATCTCACGTGGAGCCTCTGCTATCTTTGAAATAGAGCTTTTCAGCTTTGGGAATCTTCTGTAGGTTCTCCTTCAGCTTGGGAATCTTCTGTGGGTTCTCCTTCAGCTTGAGCTGCTGGAGAAAAGGGCGTCTGTGTGATGGATGGTTGGGGGAAGCAAAAGCTGTTTGTCATCTTCAGCAGAGAGCAGCGCCTGCTTTTTTAATTCCTCCCTCTGTTTACAAAGATGAAATGCCATCTTTTTGTTCCGTGCAGAGCCGTAGGCTCCTGATCACCGCCCTCGCTGTGTCGGTGTGAGGCTTCTCAGTGAAGCTGATGCAGAAAAAGGGGCTGAAAAGCTGCGTGCTGCAGGGGCCCTGCTCACCACTAAGGGCACAATGAGGAAGGGTGGGCTGAGCCTGTGCTCTCTCTGCAGCCTGAATGGCATCTCAGACCTCGAGCCGCTGAACCAGTGCCAGAATCTGAGTGAGCTCTACTTGAGGAAGAACAACATAGCAAGCCTGAATGAGCTCTTCTACCTCAAAAACCTGCCCCGGCTGAGAGTCCTGTGGCTGTCTGAAAACCCCTGCTGTGGGTCGGACCCCCACCGCTACAGGATGACGGTGCTTCGCAACCTCCCCAGCCTGCAGAAGCTCGATAATCAAGGTGGGTGATGGCAGGGAAATGAACAGCCCCGAGCCCTGGGGAGGGTGAACTGGAAACCAGTGATGTGCTGGTTCCTCTTGTTCAGGTGTCCTCCACTCTTTGTGATGGGGAAACGTGGTACAGGTATGCAGGCAGGCAGGATCTGTTGGAGGTCGAGAGGCCCCCCCCCTCTGTAGAACCATTGCTCTCAAGCTGGTTTCTCCCTTTTGTGCCCTGCAGTGCCAGGGTTAGTGCTAGCGGGGCTGAAAGAGGCTCATTAGAGCTGAGACTGTAACATTCATTAGTGGTTTTTCAGAGCTTTCTCCTTTGCTCTGGCAAAACAAAGAATCTGTAATTGGATCTGCGGTTATAGAAAAAGCTTTTCTACCTGCTAGCGGTAATTTGGTGGCTTTTGGAGCCTTGCAGAGCATCTTTGCATCCCCGCCTGATATCTTTCTCCTTTTAAGAGCTCGGTGACAGCCACTGTTCTCTTGTGGGGGAGAATGAAAGCAAAAGGCCTCTACAAAGCGGGATTGTTGGGTGAAATTCTCCGGGTGTAGCTCTGCAGCAGCAGCACATTCCTGATCACGGGCAATGTGTTTCTGGGCTGCTGGAGCTCATTGCAAGCAAATGGCTCCAGGCTGTTGTTTTTGCTTTCACAGCCGTGACAGAGGAAGAGCTGTCCCAGGCCCTGGTTGATGGGGAGGAAATCACGGCCCCACCAGCCAGGAGGAGTGTGGAGAATGGCTGCTCTGCATCCACAGAGTCCAGTGCTGCTGAATCCACAATGGAGACTGAGAGCGAGCTGCTTAGCTTCGGTTTGGAGGAGACCAAGTGAGATGTTAGGGCTCCTGGGCTGGACCTGTGGGTAGCATGATAGGACCTTGCCAGCCAAGCCCCCCCATCTTCCATGGGCCAGACCTGCAGTGGGTGCAGATTCCTATTGTTCCAGTTAGTGTGATGGAGCAGTGCTGGGTCAACAGTACTCGCGGGTCTGGTTCTCTGTCTGCCAAACAGGCCCTTCCATAGAGGGGTGCTGGCTATCTGCTGCGTGTGCAGACAGAGGTGGGTGAGCTCTGGCCCATTCCTCCTTAGCTCCCCTGCAGCATGCTTTGGTGCTCATCAGCACCATGCATATGCTGGAGTGCAGTGTGATGCAGTCAGTTCTCGGTCCCATGGCTGAGAGCAGCCTCCTCTTGGTGCCTTGCCTGCTTACATCCTGGAGCTGTGAGGCTCTTACTATGGTTTTGCTCAGGCTGCTGTGTTCTGTAGGCAGCCGAGGTGTGTGAGGAGATGTGCTTTGAATCCCTTGGCTAGAGACTTGTTGGGTGGCTGCCAGCGACTGCAGAAGTTTGGCCTGGCAGAGTAAGGTTTTGCCTTCTGCTTATTGTAACATTTGCTCTTCTTCCCTTTCTTCAGCAAAATCCGAGAGCAGCTTGGTATGAAGCCTGTTCCTAGGGATAAATTTTCCTCCTTCTCACCTCAAGAGATGGATTGTAGCCAAAAGACAAGAGTGAGTATCTTTCGAGCCCAAATTGCTTTTCATCATCACGATGCCGTGCTGTGCTTTTATTTTCCTCCGCATGCAGAGGGAGCCTGATGAGGTTTGTGCTCTCCATCTGTCTGCCCACGGGCACGTGTGTCCCTGCACTAAGGCTGTGCTAGGAGGTGGGCAGCAGCTGAAATGCAGCTGGTGAGCGGGAGGATGCTGAATCGAGTGCATAGGTGCTTCTTCAGCCCCCTCTGTGGTGTAACCCTGGATGAACCTCATGGATCTTGGCTGTGCAGCTGGGAGCTGCTGTATTCTGGGCTCAGTGCCATCACTGCAATTGGCATAGGGAGCCCATAGTGAAGATCTAGACCGTGTTCTGCTTCATTCTGATATTTGTTGCCTTCATGCTCATGTTCATTCGTGTTATGAGCTTCCTTATAACCCCAAAGATACTACTGCAGGCCCTGCCTTTTTTCCTGTTTTGCTTTTTTTTCCTCCTTTCTGGCAAAACAAAAATGAAGGGGATGTGGCCACAGACTGCAGCTGTGGAGCTTCAGGTTGGACATTAGGAAGAAAGATTTCCCCTACAAGGTGCCTGGAGAGGTTGTGGAATCTCCCTCTGGAGTTTTTCATGACAGGGTTTGACAGAGCCGTGTTCTGGTGTTGGCAGCAGTCCTGCTTTGGTGGGAGGCTGGTCTGGGGACCTTCAAAGGTTCTATCCAGCTCCTGTTTTTGCTGTTATCTTGCTGTTGCTCAGGTCAGAGTGGGGGCAGGTCCTTTCTCACCCTTCATGCGGTCACACTGGAGAAAGGACAGCTGTTCAGTTGAGTGCCCTTTTCCCTACAGGAGCCAGAGGTGTGCGGGCACTCTATGCAGGACTGGGTGGACGAGTTTGTCCTGCATTCCAATTAGTCTCCTCCAAGGCAGCCTCTACCCCTCAGGGGGGTTGGTTTGTCCTTGTAGGTGCAGGTGATGAAGTCCCTAGAAGGAGCAGCAACTCAAACACGGAGTGCCCCCCTTCTCTGGGCTGATGTTAACGTGCTTGTATAAAGCTGTGTCTGTCTTGTCCTGGCAGAACAACGTGCTGAATGCCATCCTGCTTCTCACGAAGGAGCTGGACGCGGAAGGTCTGGAGATCGTCCAGCAGACAGTGGGGAGGAGGCTGCAGGCCTTTCGGAAGAGAGAGCTGCAAGAGGAGTGAGGGTGCGTGCTGTATCCTCCCTCCCTGGAGCACTCCATGAGCCAGGGAGCTTGCCCCAGCCCAGCAGCACCACTCTGCCCATACATGCCTGGCTCAGCACGTCCCGCTGCACTTCCCCTGTGGATGAGGTGATGCTGGCTGAGAGAAACTGCCCCTTTACCTCTCCTGACGTTGCCCCTGGCTGTGTGCATCACGCTGGCAGGATCTGCCTCTCAGGAGCTTTCCTGCTGGCGTGGCAGGCTGTGTTAACGTGTGCATGTTGCATCACTGGGGTCATTCGATGGGAGCCACGGCGGGATCAACAAGAAAAAGCTAGCAGGGCTGTGGGCAGAGGTGCTGCTGTGCTCTGCAAGTGAAGGGGCTGGCAAAGCCTGACAGCAGCCAGAAGTACCACTGCTCCCTGTTGGCCGAGCACTTGGCCAGCTGTCATAGAACAGGCTCTGAAGGCAGCTTCTCCCACCAAGGTTTGTTTGAATCTTGGTTAGACGCTGCCTGAAGGGTTTTCAAGAACTCTCTGGTGCAGATGGTGAAGGTCAATGTCAAATTCTTTATTTATCTTAAACTCTTGATTTCTTTCGGCCTTGTTAGTACAAGCAGCATCTTGACTCCATGGTCAGGTGGCCTATGGAAGACCTTGGTGCAGCCTGGGTGAAACAGCACATCCTGAATGCTCAGCTGTAGTTTCGCCCCTGCATGCCCTCGCAGGCATTTGAGCAGCCCAAGGGAAAACTAACCTTAGAGCAAAATGCTCCTGTGTGTTTTGGGAGCAAATGAGCCAAGCATTGCTATCGGAATGCACAGGTACCAACTGAAGAAGCTGCGTTCAGAAGGGTTTCACAAAGCTGTTAAATACCACTTGAAACATTGTGACATAGCAAATAAAAGCCGTTTTCCCTCTAGGACCTACTAGTTGTGCCTGGGGCTCGGCAACCATGGTGAGAACAACTGACTCTGGGCATTGCTGTGTTACATCTGGGTCACGGCTCCCATTGTGAGCCCTCTGAAGCCGCAGGGCAGCTGTTGGCCCCTGCTCCATCCCGCTTCACTGACCGTGAAATGCTTCATCTGCCTGCAGCGCTGCTCATAACCAGAACTGCTGCACCTCCCTGCTTTCCAAAGGCACTTTGCTACTGGGGCAGCTCTCTGCAGCAGCCAGTCTGCAGCAGGGAAGCAAAGAGACTGTAAGCAAGGCTCGGTGCAGAGATGCAAAGCCTGCAGGATGGGGGACATGGCCTTTGGTGGGGTTCTTTGCAGGGCCTGGGGTGGTTGTGGCTCTGCTCCCTGTGTCTGCATAGGCATCCAAGCCCCTGCACCGGGTTGTGCTGATAGGAATGCTCCTTGGGGATGCTGACAGCCCTGTGCACACAAGCACATCTATGTGGCTTTGGGATGAGGGGGCACAGTGTGTCCCTCTGGGGAATTGCTGATGCCTTTAACTCTTCAGACGACCTAGTTCTTGCCTGCTGTGTTAAGCCCAGCTGCACTGAACTGGTCAGTGTGATTTATTATATACTAGCCTTGCCCTGACAGCCAAAGCCCCAGAGCTTACCCGGCATCTTGTTTGCATCCTGCCCTTGTACAGAGGTTAAGTCTTCTCCCAGGCTGCCTCGACAGCTGTTTGGTGGCAGAATTTGCACCTTCCTGTGCTGGGGATCGTGGGAGCAGCTGCTGAAGTGTGTTGGCGGACACCCCATGGCCTGGAGCCCCCCATTTTGCTGGGAGGGGAGTGTCTGCAGCAAGCATTGTGGCTGGTCACAGGGCTGGCTGTGGCTGTTGGAGTGCTGAGCGTGGCCTGGGGCCGCTCTGGCGCAGCTCTTTTTCTCAGCTCACAGCAGTCAGGCTGTTAATCCCCATCAGAGCGCTCTGCCTACGTGCCGTGCTTGTCATACTTGGCTGGTGCTGCTGCTGCAGCTGCCAGCTGCCCCCTCTGCTCCTGGGGCACCTCGTAGCATCTTTGTCAGTGGCCTTCCTTCCCCTGTGCGATGCTCGGGGTGGATCTGGGGCTGGGTTGGATGGTCACCATGTTTCCAGGGCCATGTTGAGGAGTGAGATGGGCTCCCCAAAATCAGCATGGGGCAGCAGAGAGACCCACTGTTCCCCCTCCCCAGTGCCATGAGGAGCGGTATGATCTGTGCCTGGGGTCCCAAGGGCAGGTATCACCAGGGAAGAGCTGCTGTTACATTCATCCAGTTCTGCTGGTTCTCTTACAGAGATGATGAGCTCACTGTCTTTGTCCGGAGCCTAAAATAAGTGCTGTATCCAGCTAGGGGAATAGCACTTTTGCCCTTAAAATCAAAGGGGCCTCCACACTGGGGATAACTCCATGGAAAAAAAAACAGCTCTGTCCAAACCCTACAACTGTGACACGTCCCCATGATGGTGATGTTCGTCAGTCTGGCTCTGGGAGGAAGGGAGTCCTGGGAAATGAGTAGTCTGGCATGGGCTGAGCACAGCCAAGCTCCAGAACTGGGAGCCAAAGCCAAGGAGTTTGGCAACTACCCTGAGAAACCACACGCATCACCCTGACCCATCCGCTTTGAACTGCCCTCCAAGGTGGGAACCAAACCCTGGGAGATGCAGTTTTCCTCCAGGGTTGAGAGGTCTCCTGGCAGAGAGACACAGACTTTGCGCATTCTGGATGGAGTCATGCAATGGGAGGCTGCCTGTGCTCCTTTTCTCCCAGGCCCCCAACTTATGGGTGCACAGAGCAGGGAAACATCTCAGCGTTAGTTGGGCTCTGGCAAGCTGTCCGCAGCTCAGCTTTCTCACACCCCCTCCTTAGAACAGCACAGGATGGTCCCCCCCATCCCAATGCACACCCCACGGGGACACGGCCCTCCAAGTCTTCCTCCCTATGGGACCGCAATGACCACGCTGGTGACGCAGTGTTGGCTCCAGCAGGTTTTATCTCTAAGACGCAAGCGACGCCGCGATGGTGAGACACGGTGGGGTCACGGAGCGGTGGTGAGATGATGGGCACAGCCCTGCTGGTGGCACCGAGGGCCACGTGGTGGTGGTGACAGCCAAGCATCATGCAGGGTGACCGGGGACTGCCAGGACCGGTGTCCTGTGCCTGCCGTGGCACAGCACCACAACCTCTTCCACTCCACTTCCCTCCCGCGCGGGGTCGTCAGCTAAAAGCAGCGATTGGTTTGGGCTATCAAGCCATGGAATAAGGAATCAGGAGTACCCCATCATTAAATAATAAACTAGAAGAGGATGATTTCAGGGCCGGGCTGAGTAGCCAAGCACAGGGAAGCCTCCGTTCCCATATCTGCACAGTGACTGGCCCCAAGGAGCAGCAATTTCAGGCAGGGTCTGGGGAGGACTCATCGAGGATGGCCACTAGAAGCCCTTCTCAATGCTGAGCGTGCGCCGGGTGACGTGCTCCATCTTCCCCGAGATGTACTCAGTCAGGCTGATCTGGTAGTTGGCCAACATCTTCAGCATCAGCCGCAGGTTCAGCCACCACTGCTCCTGGGGCAGCCGGTGCCTGCAAAGCGGGACACGGCTCTCCAGCTGCCCTGGGTACAATGGGCCTCGCCACTGAGTTTTGGGCAGCCTGGGGGAGCCATGGACAGGGGATGGGCACTTACTCGAAATCAGTGACTTTCTTGAGCTCCGTCACAGGGCTGAAGGCCACCACCTTCTTCCTCAGCCCGATGACGCAGGCGGAGTCGGCCGAGTTGGCGAACACGCGGCCTGTAGGGGACACGCAGTCATCAGGTGACAGCGGGGACAGCGGCAATACTGCAACCAGCACCCCCAGCCCTGGGCTCACCCTTGCGGTATGCATCCTGCAGCTTCTCTGACATCCACAGCACAGCCTTCACACCCAGCTTGGTCCCATAGTTGCGGTCAAAAGGGGTCGGAGCTCCCCCCTAGGAACAGAGAAAAAGCTGAGGTCAAGTCCCCATGGGATAAGGCCCGGTGCTGGTGGCCCTCCCGTCCCTGTACCTGCTGGAGGTGGCCCAGGACATTGATCCTGCAGTCGAAGATGCCCTTGCCCTCGGAGGAGTAGAGGTTGTAGAGGAACTCGGTGGTGTAGTGCTCGTGGCACTTCTCGTTGCTGAGGGAACAGAGAGAAGGGATGGGGTTACTCCTTTGTGGGCTGTCCCCAGGGTGTCCCGAGGGACGTGGATATGATGAGAGGTGTTGGCCTCGAGTTGTACCAGGGTCAGGTTGGATGTTAGGGAACATTCCTTGTCAGACAGAGCAGCGAGGCGCTGCACAGCTGCACAGGGAGGTGGGGATCACCGTCCCTGGAGGTATTCAGAGCCGTGGAGATGTGGCACTGAGGGACGTGGGCAGTGGGCACGGTGGGGTGGGCCAGGGTCGGACCTGGGGATCTCAGAGATCTTTTCCAGCCCTAATGATTCTATGACTTAGGACTCACCGCAGCACCAGCCCTCTCTGGATATCTGTCTTCATTTTGTCCGTCAGGTGCTCCACGTTGGCCTGCAGGACAAACCCCAGCACGTCCCCAGCCTTCCTCATCCACCCCACGTTCCCCAAACCCAAACAGTTCTCATCCTCAGCTCTTCCCAATTCCATTTTCCACCATTTTTTCCCACTAAAACTGGGTATTGCTGGGATACTGAGGGCCGCTCACCTTCAGGTCATGGATGGTGAAGGGATCTTCATACACATAGGCAGCGTCGGCGCCCACGGCGATGCCGGTGACGGTGGACAGATACCCACAGTAGCCTCCCATGGTCTCCACGATGAAGACGCGGCGCTTGGTGCCCGACGCCGACTGCTTGATGCGGTCACAGCTCTGTGCAGGGACAAAGCTGGTCACAGGGCCACATTCATACAGCGCGGTGCTCCCACCTCACCGCTGCCCCTCACCTCCATGGCTGCGTTGACGGCTGTGTCTGAGCCCAGACTGAAGTCGGTGCCGGGCACGTTGTTGCTGATGGTGGCGGGGATGACACACATGATGATGCAGAGCTCCTCATATTGCCCACGGGCTTCCACCAGCTGCAGCACCCCCTCGTACGCCTGCCGTGGGCACGGCCATCAGCAGGGTCCCACCTCACCCCACCACCCGGAGCCAGGATGAGCCCCTCAGGTGTGGGAGATGCAGTGACACCAAAGGGCACTTCTACATTCAGCATTCCCCCATACCTCAAAGCCGCCAATGACCAGCAGAGCTTGGATGTTGAATTTCCTCACATTCTCCACGATCTTTTCCATGCAAGTCTTGGGCAGAGTCCTGGAAGGGGGAAAGACCCTGCGCTGAGGCCCTGAGGAGCCCAGAGCCCTGCGGTGTCCCTTCTGGCCATGGGTTACTCACCGCTTGGTGCCTAGCATGGACCCACCACGTCCCAGCCATCCTGCCACGTCGTGCCAGCCCACCTCGCGGATCTGCAAGAAGCAGTGCTCAATTTTGGAGCCGGGGACACAATTGGCCACCCCAGTCAGAGCCCCGTGGGGTGTTTGGTGCCCCCACACTCACCTGTCCCTTGGCTAAGCCCTCGAAGCCGTCGCTCACCGCATAGACTGTGTGGCCACGGCAGATGCTGATGCGCACAGCTGAGCGCACGGCCGCATTCATGCCGGCAGCGGGGGCACCCACGTTCAGGATAGCCAGACTGAAGGGGCTCTGTGGGGACAGCAGCCATGTGGTGGGGATGGTGGCAAGGCCACCAGGAGGGGAACAGCACTGTCCTCCTTAGGATTGAGGGGATGATGGAGAGGACAGCTTGGCACCCTGTCTTACCTTCTCCTGCGCTGGCTTCTGGTGTGCCAACAGTTTATAGATGTTCCAGTTGTTCTCAAAGCTCCTGCAAGGACAACAGTGGCTCTGGTGGAGAAAGCAGGCCTCCCCAGTCACCTCCATGGTGCCATCAGGTCCCCCCACGGTGGCTCACCTCCCGCGGAGCTGGATGGCCTCATCAAACCTCTTCTCATCCATGGCCTTCTGCACGTCCTTTGTCTTGGGAGAGAGACACCCGCACGTGGAGTGACAGCAGCGGGACGCCCTAAAGCCCACCCAACAGAGGTGCCACCAACCCCGTGGAGGTGCCACCACCAGCCCTGCACCCCCCTGTGCCACCATGCACTCACCACCTGGACGCACTCCATCAGCGGCAGCCGCACCGACTGGTTCCCTGACAGGCTGACCACGCAGGCAGGGGTGTCCGGGGTGGCCTCCAGCAGCGCCATCACCGCCTCCATCCCCATCTTGCTGCTCTGTAGTGAGTCGGGGTCACCCCTTGGGTGATGACAAAGCCCTTCTCCCACCTTCTGTCCCCATCCCGCAGCCCTGGGCACCCACCAGCACACGGTCGAAGGCGGAGGGCGTCCCACCACGCTGCACGTGGCCCAGCACGGTGACACGTGTGTCAAAGCCCAGGCGCTGCACCACCAGCTGAGGGACAGAGAGGCTGTCAGAGCAGGCAGGGCCTGGCTGTGGGGGCAGGCAGTGGTGTGAGTCTTACGTCTTTGACGTAGTTGGAGGAGATGGGCTTGCCGTTGCGATCGATGGCCCCCTCTGCAATGATGATGATGTTGAGCCGTGAGCCTCGGCTGCGGGTCTGAGGGAGCAAAGGGCACAGCAGCTTAGCCACAGTTTGTGCCAGCTGAGCGCGTTCTGGACATAGGCATCCTCCTTGTGTCCCCACAGAAGGGACGGGTGCCTCACCTCCCCGAGCCGCTCACACATCAGGTCCTCCCAGCCGTCCTCTGGGGGGGATTCGGGGATGAAGAGCCAGTCGGCCCCCGAGGCCAGCCCAGACACCAGCGCCAGGTACCTGCAGGGAGCGGTGGTGGCACACAGGTGTCCCCGAGGGCCCGAAGTGCCACAGAAAGCCCCCACTCCATCTGGTGTCCTCACCCGCAGTGGCGGCCCATCACCTCCAGCACGAATGTCCTCTGGTGGCTGCAAGG
Source organism: Excalfactoria chinensis (assembly GCF_039878825.1). Taxonomy (NCBI): domain Eukaryota; kingdom Metazoa; phylum Chordata; class Aves; order Galliformes; family Phasianidae; genus Excalfactoria; species Excalfactoria chinensis. The sequence goes on along the minus strand of NC_092833.1, from coordinate 1,267,080 downwards.
ACAGAGTTTAGGGACACGGTCAGTGGGGACGGTGGGGACGGGTCAACGGCTGGATGGTCTTAGAGGTTGTTTCCAACCTTAATGATTCTATGATAACCAAGGGGTGAAGGTGAGGAGGATGAGGAGGGTGGGAGCCATGCTGATGGCCAACAGTCTCACCTCTGCGCCGTGGTGGTGATGGCGTCGATGACCTCCATGATGCGATGCAGTGCCGAGTCGGTGCCGATGGTCATGTCGGTGCCGCAGAAGTCATTGTCGATGGAGCCCACCAAGCCCACCACGTTGAGCCGCCCGTTGGCCTTCACCATCTCCTCACTGATCATCCCTGCACCCAACGCTTCAAGTTGAGCTCCGGCCTCGACCCATTGGTACCCACCGCATCCCCCATCCCACAGCACTCACCTTCCCGCAGCAGCTCATCCACCAGCTCGGGCCACTCTGCGCGGAAGATGTCGGCACCCGTCAGGCTGCCATCGCCGCCGATGACGCAGAGGTTGGTGATGCCGTGCACAACCAGGTTGTAGGCGGCACGCAGCCGGCCCTGCCGCGTGGTGAAGGCTTTGCAGCGGGCGCTGCCGATGACCGTCCCGCCCTGCAGAGGGGGACAACGAAGGGGGGGGGGAGAGGAGAGGGGAAGGTGGCGCGGCGTTTTGTAACGTCGGGCGTCCCCGGTGCGGCCCGGCGACAGCTCACCAGCTGGATGATGTTGGAGACGCTCAGCCAGGTGGCCTGCTTGATGTAGTCGCCGCCTTCCACCAGCCCCTCGTAGCCCTGCGGGGACACGGAGCTGACATCCCTGCGCGCCGTACGCGGGGGCGGGGCGGCCGGCGGGGGCGCGGGGCGGGCAGACCTCGTAGATGAGGAAGACCTTTGCTCCCACGTAGATGCCCATGCGGGTGACGGCGCGCACGGCGGCGTTCATGCCTGCGGAGGGGACACGTGGCACCGCGGGGACATCGCCGCACCGGGAGGGGACCCCCCGCGACCCCCCGCGACCCCCCGCTCCCTACGCCACGCGTCCCGCAGGCCCCCGCGGCACCGAGGACTCCGGACCCGCCGCGCTCCCGCCGCCCGGCGAGGCTCCGTGTGCGGGTACCCGCCGTCCCCCCGGCCGCTCCGCGGGCCTCACCTTGCGCGTCGCCGCCGCTGGTGAGCACGGCGATAGCCATGCCGGCCCCCGCCATCCGCAGCCGCTCCAGCTCCGCCGCCGCCATCGCTGCGCTGCCCGGCACCGGCGTCCCGCCCCGCCCCCGGTCTGGCCACGCCCCCTCCGTGTGACCACGCCCACCGGGTGGTGCCACGCCCTGCTGAGACCACGCCCCCACGCTCCGTGCCGAGCTCATCCCGGCTGGCCCCGCGCTCCTCTATGCCGGGCAGGGCCGGACGGAGCCGCGCGATGCTCAATGCAGTGACTCCCAATACGGTCGTTAAAGAGGCACATCCCACCCGCGGGGCCGTCACCCTGCTGTCACACGGGGCGGGCTCCCCACGCCGCTCTCCCGTGTCCCCCCACCGCTCTGACACAGCCGAGTCCGGCAGCGAAAGGGTGCGGGCGTCGTGGGAGAAGGAAATGGGAGAGACCTGGCCGCGCTCCCGACATCCTCCCCCTCCTCCTTCTCCTCCCCGGCCCCACCTCCCCGGCACCGCTTAACTGCGGCCGCGGGGCCGCCGCATCCCGTCCGCCCCCGACCCGCCATGCTGAGGCTGCTGCTGCTCTGCGGAGCCCTGGGCTGCGGGGCCTGGAGCGACGGTGAGGGCTGCGGGGATACGAGGGGCGGAGTGGGATGGTCGGGCCACCGCGGGGCTGGAGGGTGAGGGTCAGACGGGGGGGTAACAACAGGTGACAACAGGTGACATCGGTGTCTCCCGGCAGCCCCGCTTACCTTCACCATGCTGCAGTGGACGCAGGTGTCCGAGGGCAGCTCCGTCTTCTGGGGCAACGCGACGCTGGGCGGACGGCTCAGCCACCTCCTGGAGAACCACAACGTCACTCAGGTGCTGCCGCTGGAGCCGCCCGCAGCCTGGGCACAGCAACGGGACATGGTGACCAACTACCTGAGCTACTTCAGCGCCATAGTGCAGGTCTTCAGCAAGGAGAGGCCCCTCAACTGTGAGTGCTGCTGGGGGCGGCGGGGCACGTGGTGCTGTGCTGCTCAGCAAGGGGACAGCGATGCGACCCCAGCAAGGGGACAGGGATGTGACCCCGGAGCTGAGGGCAGCCCTCGGGCTGAGGGCTTACCCTGGGGTCACTGCTTGGAAGGGGGATGCTGAGGAGGTTGTGTCCCTGCATAGGGGCGCTGCTGGGCTGTGCTTTGACATCTCTCTCCCTACATCCCCTGTACTCACGTTCCTCCCCGTAGCTCATTTTGTCCCCATTCATTTCTGCACCTGGCACCATCTCTCACACCCTGAGTCTCCAGTGCTAACCCTGTCCCTGCGTCCACTCCATACCCCATGTGAGAGCCACAAACAGCGCACAGGGCAGTTTCCCAATGGGAAGCCGTAGGGAGCTCACGAGGGGTCCAGCTGGTGCAAAGGGCAGCTGGATCCTGACACCCTCCATCCCACAGACACCCAAATCCTGCTCTGCCGCCTGGGCTGCTGCCTGTTCCCCAACGGCACGGCCCGCAGCTTCTACGAGGTATCCCTCAACGGGACGGCCTTCCTCACCTTCCACGTCCCCACCGCCAGCTGGGAGCTCCGCTGGCCGCGCAGGGACCCGGTGGCCACTTTTGCCCAACGGGAGCTGATGAAGTACTCTGAGACCACGCATAACCTACAGCACTTCCTCAACACCACCTGCGTGGACATCCTGCGGGCTCAGAGCCCTCACAGCCCTCAGACAGGTGTGTATTAAGCACAGTGGGGCGCTGGGGGGTCCCCCTGTTCCCGGCCCCCATCCCATGGGAACTGGGGTGACGTACCGTTGTTGCTTCTTGCAGGGAAGCAGAGAAGCCGCTCGCACGCCCCTCTGGTGCTGGGTCTGATCCTGGGGGTCTCTGCGGTGGTTGGCATGGCTGTGGGCATCTTCTTGTGCACGGGAGGGAGCTGCTAGCAGAACCATGGCTGTCCCGTGTCACCCTGTGGGCACAGGGGACCAACCCTGCATCATCCCGGGGGGGGACCCCAGCTGGGATGGTCCCCCCGCCCCAGGGATGGTGCTCACAGCGCACTGAGGCTTCACATGGAACCACGCTTGGCCTGGATGCATGAGATGTGGAGAGGGGTGAAAGCCAGAAGAAAGCCCTAAAGGGTGAAGAGGTCGGCGTTCAGACCATGAATCATCACCACTCTGGTGCGAAAGGGGATGGATGCCTGGAGGACGGATGTCACATCTGGGAAAGGACCCGTCGGTGGCCGTCCGTATCTGTGCTCAACAGCCCTGCTTCAGGGCCTGGTGCAATAAAGCCCTTCTGCCCCCACACTTGTGCCACAATTGTGCCACAATTCCTTGCATAGGGGGGTCACACAGCATGCACTGAGCTTGCACGGCCTCGGGAGAGGCTGCAGGGCTTGTGCTGCCTGATCTCACCCCAACTGCACGCTGCTTTGCTTGTGCTCAGTTTGGCTGCAGCAGCAGTTTTTTCCCCTGAGGCCAATTGATGTCCTTTATATTTTTCCTTTACCTCCCCATGGTGCACTAGAGACAGGTTCTCCCAGGCAGATTAAAGGGTTCATCACCGTCACATATGGGCACGGGACCCCAAAAGCTGGGTGAAAGAAGGGGAACAAAGAGAACAAGGAGCAATGGCAACCCTGGGTGCTGACAGCAGGGCAAGGCAGGCCTGCAGAAAGCACAGAGATGGTCACAAACACAAAATCCTTACCCTATGGCAACAGGGAGGGGAAAGCAGGAACAGAAGTGGGATGGGAGATGACATAGCAACATCCACAACAGGGGATAAAGACCTCTCCAGAGACCACAGCTCATATCGGCTGGAGCTGCCAGGCAGCCCTGGCTGCCCTCCATCATGCAGCCCCCCACCCTTCAGGGGGCTGCTCCAGCAGAGTGAAGCAGCAGCCAAGTGTCCTGGGATCCAAAGCACCAACCGAGGCAAACATCAGCACTCAGCCGGGTGGGAGGCCAGCTGTGCTGTGCATAGGGGGAGGGAGAGGGAAAGAAATCAGAGGGCTGTGTTTGTGGCACAGGGCAGTACCACAGGGCAGTACCACTGCATCTCCATCGCACGCAGAGTTGCAGGGCAAGATTCTGCATCGTGGTTCCAAGAGGTTTTGCAACCCACAGGACATTAGAAAGCAATCTGATGGCTCTGATGGGTGGCGGCCCAAGGAGTGGGGAAACTGCAGGGGGCCAGAAGGAGAGGGCTTGTTTTGTTCCTGCAACGCATCAGCTTTAGACAGCTGGGGCTGCCTTTGCTCTTGGCAGCTCTAGAAAAGCTTTTTCCCCTGTCTGTAGGCCCTGGCAGTGCTCCAGGATGTGGCTGCTCTGCCAGCTCAGAGAGAAGGGCAACAGCTGGAGCCCTTGAGTCCCTGGGGCCCTACAGCCTTCCCTGGGCACCGCACCCACAGCCACCCTGTCCCTGGGTCACTTCCCTGACGGTGACCGACATCAACCCATGCATGACACAAAGGGAAGGGCTACCGCACTCATCTGCGCCCCTCCCAGCCCACAGATTCTTCTGCCCACCCCTCAAACTGCCTCATCACAGGGTCACCACTGCCAGCAGCATGTAGAGCCCGGCTGGCAGCCCAGCTCATGTGTGGGCCCCAGTTGTTGCTTAAGTGTTTGCCATCATCCAGCAGCTGGTAGCCGCTGCCAGGGTCAGTCCTTCAAGCCCTGCGCTCCCCCTCAGCACAAGTGCCAACCCTCAGCTGTACCCTGTCAGCCACGGGGCCCTTTCCCTTTCTTCCTGGCTTTATCCACCCTGCAGTCCCCTGGAGGTTTTCACCAACCCCCACACGCATTAAAGAGTAAACGAGGCTTTTCTCTCTGCGTGCCAAACACTTTCCATCACTCATACTGCTATTGCTGCCAGCCGAGATAAGAAGCCCAGCCTCTAACACTGTGTTGCAGTGAGTAAAGCGATGCCCACGGGCTAGGACTGGGTTTCCCCTTCACCTCTACGTGGATCCCATGGGTGTGCACACAGAGCCTAGCAGTGATGTGCTCATCCTTTGGGGTGGAACTGCATTTGGGATCAGGCCTATGCCCCAACCGGAGGCTCTGTGTCCTGCCTGTCCCCATCCCTTGGACAGGGGGGGGCTGCCTGGGGCCAGGAGCTGCCCCAGCAACTGGGGGGGTCATAGTATCAGCACTCACCCTGTAGGTGAAGGTGCTGGGTGGGAGTGAGGGCTGTACAGCAACTTTGGGGTCACACCGCAGGATCACTCCTGCTCCCCTCACACAGAATGCCCCTCCATCCTTCTGGCACCAGATTTAGCTCTCCCTCACCCCAAACCACTCTATGTTTTTGCTCATCACCAAGACAAGAAGGAGAGTTTATCCTCATAATAAACACACTCTGTGTGCTCAATGCCTGTGCTGCTATCATGAGCGCTGCTCAGAACTAAACAAGCCCTGTTCCTCTGAACTGTCCTCGAAGGTCACATTGTGACAGCCCCAGATGCTTTCATCTGTGGAATTCCCAGTTTCCAGACATCCTTTTTAACCCTGCTGCTGCATTGGGCTGAGCACACTTGCTCCACTCAGGGCAGTGCTGCACAGCCCTCCTACAGACAGGGACTTACGTCTTGGTAGTGTTTTTCACTCATGGTGAGTTTAGGACCTTTGGAAGCACTGAAATCTTCATCCACCACACTGCCATAATCACACCTTTTACTCCTGTGTTTGCCTTCTCCTATAGCAGGAGGCTCCTCTGCCTATCTGTCAGCCTCCTGCTGCCAGGGGTGAGCAGGCAGATCCCTGGAAATACTTAGTGGCAAAAGAGGCAGAGCTGACACATCCCTCCCACAGAGAGGATGCCCGGCTCCTATCAGTGCCCTCTTCTCTTTCCTAACACCTCCCAGGTCAGCATGCCTGACCCAGCTGGAGGAAACAGGAGGCAAAAGCTAGGCTCTGGCCACAGTCAACACTGAGCACAGTGATGTGGCAGCTGGGCAAACAGAAGCTGTTGGGCAGTTATTGCACCTCCCTGCCAGTCACAGCTGGGCTGTCCCTTGGGTGGGACAAGCTTCTGTCTGAGTAAGCCATTCCCTTATGAGACCGAGTGAGCAGCTCAGCCCTACAGCATGGGAGCAGAGTGGCTGCTATCCAAACACCACCTAAAAATCACGTAAAAGAACACCAGTAAGGAACTGCCACTTCACCTTCCTTTCCTGGCCAGCCCCAACACAAATTCAAACAGCTGGATTCTGGGAACACTGCAAACCTGGGCACCTTCAGGACAGCAACTCTCCCCTGGCAGCAGTCACCTCTCCCCTCCTATCTCCACTGCCTGGCTCTCAAAAACAGATATGTTTAGATACAGATAAGTACTTTAGAATAACAAGCTCTTCAAGGGAAAATAAAACAAGCCAGCCCACACAACCCTCCCAGAAAAGTTTCCATGGATGCTGCTGTTTGGGAACACTTTCACCCCTGCCTGTACTTGGTGAGGAAGGGACACTGTGCAAGCAGTTTAATAGGCTGTAGTGAGAAATAAGGCAGCAGCTGCTCTCACCTGGCCAAAAGCATCAGGAACAAATCTCCTTGGGGCTACATGGTTGCTAAGGACCCACATACCAAACACAAGAGCTCCTGTGTATGATCTCAAAACTGCAGCATCTTGTTGCTCCCCTCTCCTCAGAACATGTAGGTTGTCACAAAGCTTTCTGGACAAGCCATCCTATACCACCATTGCACCATCATCTACCTTTGATGAGCACTGCTGGCCAGGGAAGCTGACCAGATAACCAGCAGTAGTACCCAGGCTGGCTGAGCAAGAAAGAACAGGTGTTCTTATCCATCTCTGATCAGTGAGGTTGCACATCTCCAAGCAGAACACATTCTCTCTGAGCTGCTCAGTAGACTTAGACTTTACTGCATAACTATTTACAGTGAGAAGTCCTTCCCCTCTCTACACAAATGCTTTACAAGAGATGTTTCTCTCACAAGAACTGAAGGGATTATTTGCCCAGTTACCTCTTCAAAAAACAGCAAGCCAGAGGCACGTACCCACTTGCCTGGCAAGAAGAGCTGCAGTTCCCTGCTTCAGGCCTCCCTGTTGGAAGATCCCCTCTTATGGAGCCTGCAGGACAGCATAGACTGATGCGTCTGTGGGGTCCTCAGCCTACCCAGAGACAGCAGGATGCAGACAGGACGGGGAGTAACAAAGCACTGATGGTAGCAATGGAATCTTGACCTAGAGCTGAGGGAGCCTGTGGTTAGACCCTGGAAGAACATGCAACTTGGAGGTGATCAGAAGCATTCACTTTGTAAATCAGGATCCTCTTCTAGGCAGGCAATAAAACCATTTGCTTTTTAAAACACGCCCTTCTCAAAGTGGCAAGAGCTTCTCCAAAAACATGTTTTGAGGACAAGTGTCTTGATAAAAGAATTGAACATCCCTGCATCTGAACTGCTAATCCTTGCCTTGCACAAGGCTGTGTGAGATAAAGCAGTCCACGTGTGCTATGACTCACTCACGCTGGTTAAGCTTTACTGAGAGAGAGGACGCAGTATCTCACAGCCACCAATGACCGCAGAACCTGGGGATCAGAGGGACAGACACATCTCCTGAGATCTGGACTTTCTGAGTGCTGGACTTTCCTGGAGCCAACGCAGCCAAACCCCAAGTGGAACATTTGAACAATAACCTAGCGAGCACTAATGCACACTGCTTCCTGGATAGGCAGCACAGAAACCTTGGGAGCTTGTCTGAAGGCAGAGACAGCAGCAAATCCCAACTGCACACATACACTACACAGCAGGGAAAAGAAGGCAGCAGGAAGCCTGGTAGGGTTTGAGGTTTTTTTTTCTGTTTTTCTTCTTGGATCATGTCTCAGTGAATACCTGCACCACAAACAATGGAGCTGTTCTCTGTTGACTTGTGCTTTGCTCTCACACCAGCAAATATCGTGGCTTGGCAGCTATTGTTACTGTTCAGCATAGCTCCAGCCTCTTAGAGCAGCACTGATCCACAATGGAAAGGGAAAAACATCCTACAGGAAGGAAAAGGATTAGCATGAAAAGGAAAAGCAGTGGCGGGCAGAAGTAGTTGCGCTCACAATAAATGCCCTGCCTGCTGCTGGGGGTTGGGGTAGGAAGGGTTACACCACAGCCAGAATCTCACACGCAGAAGTTGAGACCTGGCTATAGCTTTCAGCTTTATCTCTGTACCAGCAGCACAGGGCATGTCGGTTGGGGTAGGAAGAAAGTTGGGCCACACAGCTGTCAGCAAATAGACCCTTGCAGCATACACTGACACAACAGGAACCAGCACAGCCCAGACAGGTGTGTCTGTCTTTGAAATCTAAGGTTTCTTAATCAGAGCCAAGGGGAGAGGCGGGGTGCAGAGCTGCCTACAGAGACCTGGAAACAGCAGGTCAAACAGGCTGATGCTCTAGGTAGGTAGCAGTCTCAGCCAGGATTAACACCTCAAGCTCTAATGAAGACTTAGAGGAAGACTGAGGGTTTTGCACCCTGGGTTCCCTGAGCCCCACACTTTGCTCTGCCAAAACAAATATACAAAGGATCCAGCAGGAAACCTTCCCAGTGCTGCTGCTTCCACTGCGTCAGCTCCTGCTGCTGCTGGGTGGGACACGGCTGGACCATTGCAGCACAATGCCACAGCTTTCCACCTCTCCTAACTCAGATCTGTGCTGCTTTAACTTGAAAGCAAAGGAAAACCCTTAACAACAAAAGCCAAAAAGCGACTTCCAGTTTCCTGCTGCTGCTCCCCTAGAAAGCACTTTCCAGTTCAAAAGCAGATAGCATTCATTTCCCAGCTCAGGGAAGGAGGAATCAAGCAGCAGCAGCAGGCATCCCGCTTTGCAGCCCTCAGGAGCACGGGATGAAGATGCAGAGCAGCATCCTACACCAACAACTGACTCATCTCTCTCACTGTCTGCATCCCTGTCACAGCAAAGCAGCACGAGGCTGACTGACGCAGGCACCTCTGGGAACTTTCTTAGCTACCACTCCCAAAGTTCTTGCAAATAACACGCAGAGACAAGCATTTCTGACAAGGATGCTTAAAGGAGCAGCGCCTTCATGACGGACATCAGAGCAGCACAGGTCTCCCCCTGATGAGTTGCTGGGCCCTTGGTTCAATTAAAGCAACTATGGAGCTTTTGCTGGTGTTAGCAGCAGTAGTTTCACCCTTTGTGGCAGCTCACAGCAAGACGATCACGAGTCCAACGACTTGCAGCTCTACCAGAGTAAGGGCTGCTGAAATACATAAGCAGGGAGTTTTTTTGCCATTCCAACTCAAACATCTTTTATTTCTGCACTGTTACCTTCCCCGTCCTCACAGAGGACAGAGTGCAGGAGGGAAGCAGACTTTGCCAGGCCAGCTGTTGTTTACATTCAGGGGCTAGGAAGAATAAGACCATGAAGAGTCACTCCCATTATTTTCCCCAAAAATCTCATGCTGAAAGTCCAAAGAGTCTCAGCTAAGTTGCTGCAACTCTGAATTGAAAACTGAGCAAAGACTTTTGGGATAACAGACCTACTTTGTAGTAAGGAGAGCGCACAGGAGCTTTCAGAAACTCCTTCCCCTGCTTTCCCAGCCACACATGGGCCTAACGTGTTCTGCAAAGGCCCTCCTGCCAGCCCACCCCCAACAACACCTGCGTGTCTGTCCAAGAAGCACTCACTCTGAAACAACACCACACTCTGGACTCAGAGAGGAAGAGGAAGAAGATCTGGGATTTAAATCAAACCAAAAGAAGAAAAACCCAGAGACCAACACGGAGGACAAAACAGGAGAAGCTACGAAAATATGCTGAGATGGTTGAGAAAAGTCACATCAAAATATATTTAAAAACCAGGAATTCCAATCTGCGTGGAATTTAAAACTCCTTTCCCCACTTTTCTGTCTGCACAAGGAATTCTTGTTGTTCCAGGACATGGAACATGAAAAGCAGCACCCATTGTGTCCTGAAAAGGGTAGTCTTCCCCCCTCCCAACTCATCTGAACAATTCCACCATTTACCAAAAAGAAATTATATATACCTTAACAACCAACCCACCCTCCCTGTTTTCCATTCTACAGCGGGCAGGAGGAAGAACTGCAAACAGAGATGACTTTTGATCAAAGTCCTTTTTTCCCCCCTCACCACCATCAATATCCCTGCAATCCGTTGTAGACCTTCTGCACAGATCCTTGTTTCAACAGCTGTTTGAGACCTGCAAAAGAAACGAAAGCATTACCATGCAGCACAAACAGGAGGAGGACTCTGCAGTTGCTGTTTATTCCATTTACAGATCAGATGTAGGGGCCCTATGGCACTAGCCTCAAGCTTGAGCACACATTTCTGAATAACAGAAAAAAAACATTAACACCAGAAACATCATTTAAACAACGAAGAAAATCTCCCCCAAATTCAGGGGCAGAGCAGCTTTACTCTGCTCCTTCGACATTCCCACCAGCAGAAATAAGACCAAATAGGACCAAGCAATAAGTCAATGCCTCCAAGGAGAAAAAGGGAGAAAATCTTCTTCACTACAAACTCAGAGCAGCACACCACCTCAAGATCCTCACAGCTCTGCAGAGGGCTAAAGCTGAGTCCCAGAGCTTCTTTGCTATTGAAGTTGATAACACGTTTGTCACCTTAAGTACAACCACATCAAGAAGCAGCTTTATGAGCATATCCAGAGTTGAATTCCAGTAGCTTAGCTCATCTATTCAGCTCCCTTTACAGCCCTACAAAAATCTTCTAGCACTGAGTTTGGGAAGGCTGCGTTTGGTTCCTCCTGAACTTGTCAGCTAAGGAAACTCACATGAATAACTACAGAAGAGAGGTTTTCACACTCACAAGTAGTACCTGGGAATACTACTGACTGCTAGAATTAGTCCCTAGAGAGTAAGCTTGTTTCTCTTACTTGCATCTGCAGACTTGATAATACCCTACTGAAAGCCTGCATTTATAGGTTTTGAAAGCCACTGTGTTACAAAGGGGTCTAAAGGAGCATCACTAGGTTGGATTCAGCCTTTAATGAAGTGCCATCCTCCCCGCTCCTGAAAAGCCATTCATAAAACATTTCAAAGAATTGATGACCTGATGTCCTGTCAGCACTCAGGTTTTACCAGAGCCGGATAAGAGAACAGGAAGGTGAGTCAGCACTGAAACCATAGTAGCTAATCTAGTGGGGTCAGCATGGCCAGAAAAAGACTAGCAGGTCTTTACTGCTACTTAAGGGTCAAGCGTGCACAAAAGAAGCAGGCTGTCAAGAATCTACATGATGCACTTCTTCCTGAGGTAGAATCGGCAGGGACTCCCTCTTCAACAGCAGCCAGGACCTCCCAGCCCTGGTCATGGGATAGCCCTGCTCTGATCAGCAGCAGAAAGGATCATGCTGGCAGGATCTGAGATTGTGAGATTAAACTCCTCACATCATGGGTAACTTCCAAAATTAAAACAGCAAAAAAAGAAAAAAACAACAAAAAAAAAAGCAATAATAGAACCCCACTAAGTTGCTTTAAAAACAACTAAATTCTGCTACTGGGTATCCCCAAAACAGCATCAGCTTCACAATAACAAGCACTGGCAGCTGGGTTGCAGCTCAACATGACAGGATTTGTCCTGCCTCAGATCAGCCTGCTGGACTGAGGCCAGAGTCCTGCTGAAAAGTCCTGGGCTGGATGCTGACATTTGTAGAACAGATCAGATTAGGCTGCCTAGAAAATACCTCAGTGGTTATCAGCTTTAAGCAAGGCATGTATGAAGGGAGAAGCACAACCAGTTATTAAAATCAACTGACTTACACAGAACAACCCCCCTAACTTTCAGGCATGCAAGTCATTCAGAAAAAACTAGCTTAAGAGATGATGTGTCTCCCTGCAACCTTTGCCCTGCTTGTCTATCTTAATTCTGACTACAGGAACTACTGTGTCTTTAGTCCCATCAGAATACTGCAAAACAGTCCTGGAAAGAACTGGAAGTAGGAGGCTCGCAGCCACTTCCTGGCTGATGTGTGAGTAGATGTGCCCTCTGGCAATGCAGCCTCTCGAAAGGAAGGACATAACTGAAGAAAGGTGAGTTCCAGTAACCCTGAAAAGCATGGCATTAGTACTACTTTTGTACCTTGTTTCCTGCTGGCTAGCTGTTAAGCATCTGCATACTGGCCTGAAAGATAACCTCATTAGCTCACAGGAAGTTTTAGTATTTATCCCCAGTGTTGAAGGCTTGTTTTTGACAGCCAGGAATCTTGGTATTTGGTTCTAATGTGCTCTCAGATATTTAACAGAGCCAGCTTAAAGTTCTTCCTGACATTGCTAGCTGGTGACAGGTCACAGCACAACTTGGGCACTGCTGCCTGCTCCTGCTCACTGAACACTGAGGCTAAAACATGGAGAATAAACAAACCCCAGCAGTAATGGATTACAGACAAGAGAGCAGGTCACTTTTGATCAACATGCAATAAATTCCCTGATACCAGACAGAGAAGAGCCTACTGTTTCTCTGATTCCAGAGCATCAGCATCATGTTCTCAGTGTCTTCTGCCTGCCCCAGGAGCCATCCATATGGTTTTGAGATAAGAAATTAGGAACAGTGCCAACAATAAGAAAAAAGGATGTTTTGAATGCCGAGGCCTACAGTCTTCCTCTGAGTGTACGCACTGAACTGCTGTCACACAACATGAACAGACCTATTCCCTCATAAAACTCCCTAAATCCCTACATATTTGGAGATACTCTAGCACACAAGAACGCATCTGACTGCTTACCCAGTCACCTTCCCCTAGAAAGGGTGGGATTGCTTCAGCAGACTATGAAACACCCAAAGGCCCTGTGCTTGAACATGCTCACGTCTGTACCACCACCTCCTGGGCATGCTTGCTAGCAGTTCTGACAGTCACACAGGACTCTGTCATTGCTTCTAGTCCACAATCTTCTCTCAAACTGCTGAGAGCAGCAGACTGAAAAAAATCTTGGTTCCGACTGAGAGGCGCTGCTGCCATGTGCAGCACTGAGAAGAACAGCACAGTGTGGAAGGAAAAGACCTTGAACTGATACAGACACAGACACCCCAGCCTGGATAGCTGTAGAAAGGCTGCAAGAGGATATGCTGCAGATGACTGGTCAACCCAAAGCTGTATCTCCAAGTAGTAGCTCACACAGCAGTGTTAACACAGCAGGAAGTGATGAAAAGAGACCGCACAGGGCTTGGCTGCCCTCTACACACTTGAGGAGCGCAGGAAAGCTACACATTTGCTTCCCCCTAGCAGGACAGCTGCCAGAATCAACTAAAACAGCACATTCAGGGTGATCGTACCTTCTTCTGACCAGCAGAAAGAAAGAAGTTGGGAAGCAGGATTTTTTCCTGTAGGAGAGCTGCACTGGTATGTGCAGGAACTTCTTTGCCCCACAGCAGAGAACGGGGCTCCTTGACACCTACTCTGATGCCTTGAGCAGAGCAGAACCCACTGCAAAAGCTGACAAAGCAGAGATCAATTTCCAGCTAGGAGCATAGTATTTAGCCTCCTGACAGCGTTAGGAGTTCTACACTTTTCACTCAAGAGCTTCCATTTTGGCACTGATGCTGATCTCTCCTCCAAAACAGTTGTGTATGTCTTCACTGCACACTTCTTTCCTACACATGCACAAAGCACTTATGGTAGAGGGAGATGTAGGGAGGCACAGACCCCACCCACTGCTGTACAACACTGTTCACTCTTGACTGCAGAAGGTCTTTCACAAATCTGGAGTATTCAAGTAGAAATCTTGTGATCTTATTCCAGGAAAGGCCAATCAGATAGGGGCTAGGCCCATTAAGTCCCTCAGTTCAGGCATATGGCCATCTACAAAACACAGCACTGCTAATTGTGCCAAGTGAAACAACCAAGTGCAACATCCTCACCTAATCCTGTTCCCTACAAATGCAGCAGCCAAGCTTGCAGCCTTCAAAAGAAAATGAGAGTTATTCATAGGGCACTTGGCCAACCATATTATGCTATTCAAGGGGTAAATGGTAATGGAAGTCTTTCCTGATCACTACAGGCTGGCAGTGCAGTTACACCAACTTCTTACCAGCTTCTGAGAGAGATCTGTGAAGCCCAAAGCCATAACAGAGCTTTGTAACACCCACCTTCTCGCTGTTCGCTGGTCAACTGCTCTTTGGGGAACTCCACATCAAATGTTATTATTAGTGAGCCTTTGATATTATTGTTATCAAAATTTGGAAGACCTTCTCCTTTCTTCCACAATTTGGCCCCAGGTTTAGTAATTTTATCCCGAGCCACGTGAACCTAGAGACAAAAGAAATTTGAGAACATTGCTTTTGTTCTGTGCATGCATCCCAGTCCCTTGAATGCCCTCTGCAGCCCACTGAAAAGATTCAACTGACACCAATTCCTTGCCAAAGCCCGCAGTATTCAAGGGAACAGGCAGCATCACTGCCAGGATACTGAAGACAACACATGCAGTTGCTGCTCTAATGGGCTGGAACCTTGATCCTCACCATGCACCCCTTGTGCCAAGCCTGTCTTGACTCTGGATAAATTGGTCTGGAGGAATCTAGCACAGCTAAATTTTATTTACTTAGAGCAGGAAAGCAAATCTTTTCCTCACCTTGTGCCCATCCAAGTGGGCTATATCCATTTCAAAGCCTGTAAGTGCCTCGACCAGCGAGATTGTCACATTTGTGTACAAGTCATCTCCTCTTCTTTCAAAGACTGGGTGCCTGCAGAAATAAGAGACTGTAGCTTTCCTCCTTTTCCCATGGAAAAGGAGATTCTCCAGCTTCCTCCCATCCATTTGTGAAAAGAGTTTGGAGACTTCACAGAAACCAGAGAGGAAGTCAAGAATGAATGAAACTTAGCTTTGTTTTCCTGTGTGCAAAGCATCCTACTAATAGCTTTTCTATTTCTAGAGCAGTGAGTGGTAAGGAGTGTCAAGTTGTGACTCATCCAATCTTTCCTTGCAGCACATTTTCTTACAATAGGGAGATATATGTTTATGGAAAAAAGAGATAGCACATGTGATTCAGGCAGGGACTAACCTTTGCCAGAATTCAAGGGAAACAGAAGTGGAATACCACTGTAGCATCATGACAGCAGTGAATTCTCTAGAATCCTCATGGCTGAGCATCCTGCACTGCCCTGAATACCTAAGCCCTGGCTGTACCAGCACTGAAGGATAAACTAGACACATGTCAAGCAGGCAACACTAGCCAGAAAACTGTTTGCAAGTTCCTTGATGGTAACTACAAAGAGTGGTCTAACAAGGCCAGTCACTTACTTGAGAACCTTTATTCGGAAACGCAAATCACCTGGCTCCCCATCCACATGGGGTTCCCCTGTGAAGGAAGAAGAGCCATTTATCCAGTCAGAAACAGCTAAAGAGACAAGCAGCATATTAAACACAATAGAGATTTGCAGCTCATATGTCAAAAGGAAAAAAAAACAAACAACCAGTTGATTCTCATGTGACTAAAACCCTGCTGACATGTATTTCTTTTACTAAACAGTTTAGGATTTTCAGAGTGCTACCTCAAATTCACCCCTCTCTGCTGTTCTGAAGACCTGCCCACACAGTAATGAGAACCATCCTTTAATAAATAAAGGACATAACCTCCTTCTATAGGAGGGATTCTTTCACATACTGGAGTCTGGGGCAAATGTTCTTTTTCAAGTCATTATCTGAAACATAAGATTTAGGGCTTTTTAAAATTTTTTTGGTGTATTCTGTAGCAACAAAGGGAGAAGATCTCAAGAGTATTATCCAAACTTGCAAAGACTGTGCTACTGGATTTGAGCAGCACACTCTGGATGCAGAACTACACATAACATATCATGGACATTTACCTAAAGCAGAGCTGGGACACTTTCACACTGCCATAAAGATCAGCCTTGTATTCAAGAAAAGAAACAAGTCACAAGCTGGGCACTGCCCGTATACATACCCTCACCAATGAAGGGATATTCCATACCATCCCTCACACCTGGCTCTATCTCCACTTCTAGTGTTCGCTCTTCATTCACAAGCCTGCAAAGGGGAATATGCAAGCAGTTTTCAGCATTAGGTAGTAGCACTTGCTTTGTTACTGGAAAATGAGAATACCCCCACAAATGACACAATCCTTGCTTACACCTAGAGCTGGAGGCCAAGTGCTGCCTTTCTCACTTATTTACAAATTGAGTGAGTTCCTCTAATAGATCTACTCATTTCTACTTAATAATTAAGACTGTCTCCTTGGAAACGAGAAACCTGCGTTAAGTGCTCTGATATTCCCTAGATACTTCTGGTTGTACAGACACTCTTCTCCCTCTAGTGGCAGGTTTTTGAATTAACAGTGTATAGCACTGAAGAGCACAACTCACTTGACATTGGGACATTCATCACAAACAACTTCTTGAGTCATCTGGAAACGCCCAGGGCCCAGCTGTGTGGTCCTCATCTCCTGCCGGCAATTGCATTTCCGTTTGCCAGGTGCCTGTCTTGCCACTGGCTTGTTCCTGACAACCTGCAACCAAGAGGAAGAGGCTGATACCAGCACACAGGCCAGCACCCCGGGTCTTGATCACACAATCTGAATGTAATTTGATTTTTGTACATGTGATCTTGGGAAAAAAAAGAAACACAACACCACTCCTCTGCATTGTTCTCACCTTGCACTTCTTGCCAATCACACAAGAAATACCCAATTACCATAAAATCCCTTTTGCCACCTTCTTTATCCATGTACATCTCTTTAACTAGGAGAACTAACACCTTTTAGGATAACTTCTTTGTGCTACATACACACTGGGAAAAATTGAGTTCCTCATTTAACTGGACACGTGTAACACAAACTCAAGCAACATAAACTCTAATACATAGCATAGCAAAGATTGTCAGCACCAGAAACACAGCTTGCTTAAAGAAAATTAGAAGGTCACCATACGTTTAAGCACATAATCCATGTTTGGCCATAAAGAGGCAATGAAAAAACACACAGTGTGGTTTTGCAAGAATGGCTGAAAACAGAAGAACTACCCTGGGTGCTTTCTGTCTGTGAATGGGCCTGAAATATCACCAAGAGATAGAGGATAGGGTTACAATTCTCTTAGCTAGGCACTGACAGCCAGTAAGTTACTATTATAAGAAACCCTGTTTAGGCACGTCGTCAGATAGCAAAGAAATAAACACATTGTCCCTTCAGTTAACTACTAACAAACAGTATCTGGTAGTAGAGGATGTCATGAAGCTATGTAAACAAGCATCTATTACAGTTCTATTATCTTGAAGATTCAAACCAAGCAGCAGCCAGGCCAGTCATCTGTAAC
The DNA here is from genome assembly GCF_039878825.1 of Excalfactoria chinensis. Lineage (NCBI taxonomy): Eukaryota > Metazoa > Chordata > Aves > Galliformes > Phasianidae > Excalfactoria > Excalfactoria chinensis. The sequence continues at coordinate 1,249,691 of NC_092833.1, read as the reverse complement.
TTGGTAACACTGGAGAGACCAACAGGCCAAACTTACTTCTACAAAGTTTCCTGAATATACTTCCTCCAGTGTAACCTCCAGGTCCACAATGATGTCACTGCCCCGAGGGATGTTCCTGTCCTGTTGGCGAGGGCTACCTCCAAACATGAATCCAAAGTCCCCAAAAAAGCTGGAGAGAAACACACCAGTTAGTTCTGGAAGGAATTCTGGCCAAGAAGGCAGCCACCTAAGGCAGGAGCAATGGGTGCCTGAAAGAGATTTCTTTGCTTAAGAAAGCCAAGCTGTGTGTGTGGGAAGACAACGCTGGTTTCAATTCAATGCTCCTAGAGATGGGACCAAGACAAGACAAATGAGAACAACACGTGGAATATCTGTGCATTTCTTCATATCCTTAACTATCACTTCAAATCACTGCCTCCTGACTAGATGTGAGGCCTTAACACTGAATTGACCTGCATCAAATGCATGCACGAGCATCACAAAATTAAAGCTCTGACTGTGAAATAACTTGAAGTGGCAAAACCTCCTTACTGTGAGAAGATGTCTCCATGGGAACTCTGGTGCCCATCCTTCAACCCCTCCTCGCCATATGCATCGTACTGTTTCCTCTTCTCCTCATCTGACAGCACCTGGCAAGAGGACACAAAAGGACAGTGTGTTCACCCACAGGGCAACTGGATGCTTACACAAAGCTCAAAGAGGAGCCTTGCCAGAGCTCTTAGCTGGGGGGCAAGTAGCAGTACTTTACAGCACAAAAGCATTGGCTAGAACTTGCCTGCCGTGCTTGGAAGTTAAACATTTGTTGTTTAACTTCATAAAAGTTAGAATTTATTTATTAAAATGGCAGATGCAACACAGAGGATATTAAAAATATATTGAGTTTACTCTGAATGAGTTGAGAGAGACTCAGAAGGGGATAATAACTCAAAATCAAGTCTTACAAAGCAGGAACTGCTCCTCCATGAAAAGAAAAAAAGCACATAACACGTAATAGAGCCCCGGTTTCTCATTTCTTTAAGCACGTGGAATTCATTTATCTGACACATACTTCATAATTATTAGCAATGATAGCAAGTTTGCCTACCAAGCTGAACCTGCTGAGTACAATAACTCCACACCAACTTCGACACTGCCTCAGTTCCTATGGGCAGCAAAATTCAGGAGCAATCTCAATTCTGAGGTAGAACAACACATCCCAATAGACAGCACTCAAGGTCACAAAGCTTCAGTTTTAATTCCTAGTTATTATCTTTGCTTTTGTTCACCACTCCACAGATTTCCAGCCAGATTTTGCCTATCTCCCCTTTTCTGGCCCGTTGGCTATTTTTTGGAAGGCTGAAGTTGCCAGGTTAGATTTCAAAGAGGAGTGGAAACAGCTGGGGAAAAGCTGGCTTAATGATGAAAGCCAGCCTCAAATTGTAGGTAATGATAAATGCCAGCAGCAAGAGAGGTTAGAAGAAAAACAAAACAGTGACTTTAAGCACTAGCTTCACCTTTCCAGGACTAAAGGTTAAGAGCTCAGTTCTCCCTGTGCCACCTAGGATATGCAATACAACACCCATCTGAGAAAACTGGGATAAGTTCCACAGTCCATTAGTAGACTACTAACAAAGTTACAAGAAAGAAAGGAATAAAGAATACAAAACATTTGCTTTTCCATTCACTTTGCTTCCTTAGCAGGCTTCTGGAGGTTCAAGAACACAGCACTCCAAATACTGTATAGAGTTCTTGTCTACGTTAGGTTGCCTCAAAAAGCAATTCAATTCAGCAGATAAGCTGAAAACCAAAACCAAGATGAACTCCAGCCCCCAAACTGAGCTGAGACAAACAGCCGCTATGTGAAAAAGCCTCTGAAACTGAAACATCTGTGCTTGCACCACATAGCTGAGGGGTTAAAATGAGGCTGTGTAATTGAAGGACATTAATTACTCTCCCCACACTTTTTTTTCCCACCCTGAAGACTTTCTCTAGGCAGTCAGCAAGACTAATCTTGAGCAGCAGCACAGAGCCTGATGCTCCATGGTAAAAACAACACTAGTTTAGGGGAGAGCATGTTGCATTTGTTTTGCCTGTCTTAGCAAAAGAACTCCATGTTTTATGCTGAAGAAATCAGGCTCTGTATTTTAGTAGCACCTTGGCAAGGGAAAGGAAGGTAGATTGTCACCACTCAAAATAATTTTTGCTGCCTCTGCCACTACGTCCTCTACTGTTTTGTGATTTTACAGCTGCTTATTCCCCAGTATTCTGCTGTAGGAAAGACCCTTTCAACTGCTACTGTGGCTAAGACATAAACTGGAACTCTGAGAACACATAAATGCTCCCTGTGCATTGAGCGCTGTCAAGTCTGACAAGGCCCCAGCTCACATAAACTACACCAAGCCCACAGCTTTGAAGCATGCATCAGCCTTCAAATCAAAGATGGTAAATTCCACATCTCCCACCAAAGAATTCTTTACACTCACCAGCTTTGCTGTGAAACTAAACCAACTTATTTAAGAAGTCTGAACTAAAAGGAACTCTATGACACACACAAAAGAAGTTAATGTTTTTCTTCTGAGCGAGGAAGAATACATTCAAGCTGCTTCTCACCTCACTTCCTCAGTCATTTTATATTTACATGCCAGAAGAAGGAAGCAGCATCAGGGACAGCAGCAGGAGCCCTGCTATGGCCACAGGTTCAGCTACAGCATCAGCCCAGGCAGGGAGATACTCCCTTTCCTCCTAAAGATAACAGTGGGATACAGATTGTCCTATGGCCTGGCTCCTCAGAGCTAGCACAAATCTCCTACCTAAACTGACAGCTCTTTCTCAGGAGCTTTTCTCTGCCCCATGGGGAGAAGCAGGAAGAAACCAGCAGAAGGGGCCAGTTCCTTTCAGTGGCGTGCAGTGACAGGACAAAGGGCAACGGGCAAAAACTGAAACACAAAAAGTTCCATACAATCACAAGAAATAATCAATCTCTGTACTGTTGAAGGTGACAGAGTGCTGGAACAAGCTGCTCAGATTGGTTGTGCAGGCTCCTTCCTTCTCTAGAGATGTTCAAAACCCACCTGGATGCTTTAGGGAACCTACTTTAGCAGGTGTGTTGAACTAGATGGGATCCCGAGATCCCTTTCAACCCCTACGATTCTGAGATGGGAGGCAAAAGGACAGAGGACACAAAGGAAACACAGCCCACCATCCACAGCGGAGGGAAAAACAGACTTTGACCTACAAATGTTGAGTAATAAACCAGTTTATATGTGATTTATGCAGCGTGTGATGCTAGAGATATAAATTATTACTTAAATGCTATGCCTTTGGATAGATACAACAGAATTCCTTAAGAATACGGGGCTCCAGCAATGACTTCTCACCCTTTAACATGTTTACTAGAAGGCAAGCCAACAGCCTTTCACTTCCTACCAGCCAAAACTTACAGTCACGCTCTACACATACACACAAAAGGGTTCCTGTGCCAACACTCACAGCTGATGCTTGTACTCAAAGAACTATTAATAAGATCAAATAGCTCAAGCTCCACACTCCCCCCCAGCTAGGTGAACTGCTGTCCTTTATTGCCCTCAAACAAGCAGACTTCCCAGGTCAGCCTGGCAGCCTCTCTTTGCTTTGTTATTAGGCGTCACGCCTGAAATTCAACGCAGCGTTTAACAGGTGAGAAGGGATGACAGCAGTGCCCTATAGAGAATCATTTACGGCTCCTAGAATTCATCCCCGAGTGTGACAGCCGTTCCAGACCTCCACATTGCCCCGACAGCCACTGGACGGCTGCCTCAAAGCCGGGCCCAGCCCGTTGTACCACAGTCCGGGGCCCTCCTGAGCCCTCCTTCCCAGCCGACAGCCCGCAGCCCGGCCCCACCTCATAGGCAGCCCCCAGGTCCTGGAACTTCTCCTGGGCCCGCGGGTCGTCGGGGTTCCTGTCGGGGTGCAGCTGCAGCGCCAGTTTGCGGTACGCCTTCTTGATGTCCTTCACGGAGGCGCCGCGGGACACCCCCAGGATCTTATAGAAATCCCTCCTGAGGGACGAGACAGAGAGAGAAGGCCCCGTCAGCGGGCCCGGGGCGGGCCGTGCGCGGGGCAGCCGCAGGCCTACAGGAAGGAAGGAGGGGATAAGGGAAGAGCAGCCCCCCGGGGAGCACTCACCCGGCGGCGGCCTCCCCGCAGAGGCAGAGCAGAAGGAGACAGACACGGCCGAGCCAGCCGAGGGCCATGGCCGGGCCGAGAGGAGGCCGCCGCCCGCACTCCGTCCCTCACACACGAAGCCGGCGCCCGGCCGCAGCCACCAGCCAATAGCAGAGCGACCCAACCATCGCCGTCAGCCATTGGGGAGCGGCCCAGCCCCGCGCGGCTCGGGCTGGCAACCAATCGCCTGCGCACACTTCACCACCGCCTCGCGGCCGCGGCCCAATAGCATCGCAGAGAGTCGGAAGGAGAGGACGCCGACCAATCGCGAGGTGCGTCGCATCTTCCCGCCTCCGCGCCGGCTCCGGTAGCCAATGGCGAGCGGCTCCCGAGGGGCGGGCGGGAAGCGTCTTCTCGTTGGTTGGCGCGGCTGTCATGGCGGCGGCCGTGTCGCTGTGGCCGCGGACGGAGCCGCTGCTGCTGGGCGCGCTGCCCGTGCCGCCGCCCGCCCGCTTGGGCCCCCACTACCTGCGCAAGATGGCGGCGTACGCGCGGGCGAGGGCGGCTGAGGGCTGTTACCCGCGGCTGAGCTGGCCGCGCTGGCGGCACATCGCCTGCGGCAAGCTGCAGCTGGGCCGCGGCCTGGCCTGGCTGTACTTCGAGCGGTTCCACGACCTCCTCCCGCCGCCCGATCCGCCCCGCCGCCTGCAGCGCGCCGAGGCCGAGGCGGCGTGTGGAAACGCCGAGGAGCTGGAGCGGGAGCGCGGCAAGGCAGGGCCCGGGGCCGGGGAGGGCGCGGGGCGGCCGGCGACACCTAACGGCCTCTCCCCTCTCGGCAGCTCTCCGTGGACACGCTGCGCTTCCTGCTCTTCCTCTACCTGCAGCAGCTGAACAAAGCCTCCCTGAGGACGTCCCTCATCGGCGAGGAGTGGCCCAGCCCCAGGGCCAGAGCTGCCGGGCTGCCGGGCAGGGCCACCGGGCAGAGCAAGGTAATGGGGCTGTGGGGAGGGGAGGCTGCCCTATTAGGCCTCCCTGAGCAGAGCGAGCTGCCGCCCTTTATAGCTGTCAAATTTGATGTGCTCCCTGTAACTGTGGCTAAAACGTCAGTAGTTATATCCACGTAGGATATACCCATATGTAACCTGGAGAAGGAGGCTCGGGGGAGGCCTCGTTGCTTTCTACAACTCACAGAAAGGAGAGCATAGCAACTTAAGATCTATTCTCAGAGGTAACGGTGATAGGATGAGAGGTGATGATGGCCTCGCGTTTCACTAGGAAAGGTTAAGTTTGGATATTTCTTCTTGGAAAGAGCAGTGAGGTGCTGCACAGGGAGGTGAGGCAGTCACCATCCCTGAAGATGTTCAGACCTGTGGAGCTGTGGCACTGAGGGACATGGGTAGTGGACATGGTGGAGTGGGATTGGTTACTTGTGGAGCTTCTCTCATAGTCTTTGTGGTTCTCTTTTTAAGAAGCTGTAGCCTCTGCGCTTCCTTGTAACCAAAGAGGCAGCTTTTCCTGCACTGGGAACTGCTGCCTTACGGTTTGTTGTCCAATAAGGGGATTCCAGGGTGCTCCCTAGTGAAGCTACACAAAATCATATTTCAGAGGGGCTGGATACGTCTCACCACACTATGGATCAACAGCATGAAAATGTGAATGTCTCCTGTAAAGCATTATGATAGAAGCAAAGTAAGGTGGATGTACTGGGAGCAGGTTGTGGGCAGCTCTGTATTTGTCAGTGAAATTGACAGCACTGTCATAAAGGCCATCTGCGTGCTTCAGTAGATTTCTGTTGGGGCTGTGCTGTTATGAGCTGCACAGGCCTGGGCATGTAGTCTGGGACAAACTGAAACCATTAAAATAGGCTGGATGATCTTATACCGAAAGATTTAAAAAGCAAAGAGAGAAATAAAAGAAACTGATAACTGGCTGTTGGTCAGGTGGCACTGGAGCATCCAATGGAATTGAAAACTCACTGTTTTCTTCCAGCTGTGCTTCAGGCGTAACTATTGCACGTGATTCTGAACAGGAACAAGAGCTGTTCCTGTGCTCCAGAGGATCTCTGTCACAATGCTGCTATCTCCAGCTGCTGTTGCAGGTGTGTTATTCCTGCACCCAGCATAGTGAGGACAATGTGTAATCATAGCTGGGTGTTAATTCTGCAGCTTGGGGACCAGCAAAGCTTGTCTTTTTTTGGTGCCAGCCACAGCTCCAATCTCCCACTTTTCTTCAAATGGAGCCCTATACAATTTGAACTAGCGCTTCTTTCAGAGGCTGGTTGGTTTATTGGTCCACTTGTTTGTGAAGGAATGACCCTCTGCTTTTTTGAGAAGCACTCAATCATAGCTGAAGGTCTGGAGCAGATGCAGCGATCTTTCCAACAGACACGTAGCAAGACCTTGGCTGTCAGTTACTGATTTGTTTCCTCCCTTCAGTACTAGCAGCAGCTGGCTGAATTTGTGTGGGAAGGATTGTAGGAGAATCTGCTCCTGCTTTCTGAAATGAAATATTTGATACTTGGACTTAGAATGACACCACGTTTCTTTTTCTTCTTGCTCCTGATGGTGAACCCAGCTTTCTTTCTATGTGTGGAAAGAGTAGAGCAGCAAGACCAAGTTTAACTTGTTTTCTTTCTTTTACAAGTATAAGCAAAGATGTGTTGTACAGTGTTGGTGGAGCTTGTCAGCTATGTGAGATTTCACCTTGTTCTTATTTTTCTGCCTCTAAGAACTGGAATGACCAGGACCACCTTGCCTTCGTGCTCACGCACCTTCCAGACATGCTGGAGCTGCTGCTGGAGCCAGAACAGCTCGGTGCCTCCTCGCACGCCACCCACAACAGCTTGGTGTCCTATGAAGCTGTCTGTGCCCTCAGCTTCCTTATCGAAGGGACTGTGACCAACTCGAGGACCATCCATCCTCTGCATGAGCTTGCCCTCTGGCAGCCCTGTCACGGGCAGAATGGCTACTCTGAGATCTCCAAAACCTTCTCCTTTCCCAAACTAGAGAACTGGCTGCGCTCCTGCCTGATAATAAATCCTTTTGGAATGACTGCCTGCCTACGGTCTGGAAAGAAGCTTGCGTGGGCACAGCAAGGTATCTGCAGGTTTTACCTTCATTCTTAGAGACAAATTTCCAGTCTTAGTTCCTCTCGGTGACCAGGTATCTGGAAGTAGCATTGCTACTGCCTGTTTCCTTCTGCTGTTAGTAAATATGGGGAAAGTTCTAGCTTAGGGGTGAGTCTGGAATAGTAGAGAGTGCTGTGTGATGCCTGTGTGTAGTTGCTGGTCCTCGGGTTACTTTGTGAGCAACCATGAATGAGTTTCAAAGGCCCCACTGAGTGAGGTCACTTATCACTACCATCATTGGTCATTGTTGAGGTACAGCCAGACATGGAAAAGAGATAATGTGATGTGTTTGTGGCAAAGCTGAGAACTGATCAACGTTCTCATGCCTTGAATCACAACTCTTCACCTGCAAGGGCATTGCAGAGTAGCAAAGGCACCATACGACTTAAGGGATGAATGTTAGGACTTGTGTGGTGATACAGTGTCACTGTATTGCCGTGAAGTTTGGGGCTGATTGTTTCCTTGAGTGGTGTGGACAGTGAACCACCATGTCTGTTGCTCTGTAGGAGATGTGTATAGACTTCTTTTTTTCTTCAATTTAAATGCATTGGTTAACTTTATTTTGCAGTTGAAGGAACAACCAGGAGAGCGAAGATTGCCTGTAACACTCGTGTGGTGCCTGAGGTGTCTCCTATGGTGATAATGAGCCAGGTGTACAAACAGACATTGGCCAAGAGCTCGGACACCTTGGTGGGTGCCCATGTCAGAATTCATCGCTGCAACGAGTCCTTCATTTATCTCCTCTCTCCTCTTTGGTGAGGTTTTGTTCTCTCGAGGCACAGCCAAATGTCCTTTCAGCATTTGTTCAAGTGCTAAGCTCTTGTTAAGCTCTTGTTGCCGTCTTCCCTTCTCACTGTATTTTTGTTGTTTTACAGCTCTGTGACCATTGAGAAGTGCCAGAATAGCACATTCGTGCTCGGCCCTGTAGAGGCATCTGTTCACGTCCACAGCTGTGACAACATCAAAGTCATCACTGTTTGCTATTGCTTGTCTCTTTCCTCCACCACCGGCTGTACTTTCCACATTCTGACTCCTACCCAGCCTCTTATATTGGCGGGTAACCAAGCAGTCAGCTTTGCCCCTTTCCACACCCATTACCCCATGCTGGAAGACCACATGGCTCAGGTGGGGCTGGCCACCGTGCCCAACTACTGGGACAGCCCCATGCTGGTGTGCAAGGAGGGCAGTGATGCCAGTGTTTTCAGTCTCCTGTCGCCCTTGGACTTCTACACCTTTGTGATTCCCTTTGAGATGGAAGGAGACACCACAGAGACACCAGGGGGGCTTCCCCATGCTTATCAGAAGGCACTGAATCAGCGAGAGCAGAAGGTACAGATCTGGCAGAAAATGGTGAAGGAGGCGTGCCTGACCAAGTAAGTGCTGTATCCTGAAAGGCATCTGAACTGTGCTGAAGCTCAGCACAGTCATTATATATCATTCATTGTGGTTCAGAAAAGTACCGGGTTGGTTTGTGTGAGCTGCATCTTGCCACTTCTAAAGCATTAATAGTTGGCAATCTTGAGATCCTGATCTCTGGCATTATAATGAGGGGAATGATGTTTACAACTGTAAATCTCAAAAAAAAATGCTTTGTGACTGCATTTTCCTAACCCGCTAAGCTGAAGGAAAACATGCCTAGATGCTGCTGAGGGCTGAGGAGAGATGCCCTGGTGGCATGAGTTTATGGCTTCCCTCATGCTGGGTACTGTCTCCTTGCTGTCTCTGTTCTGCTTCCAGTGCTACATGCTGACATGGGTGAGATCTGGGCCCGTACCCTGAACAACAGCTCCACCAATTATTGGCCTGCAGCTGGTTGGTGATCATTCTTAACCCCAACCTTTACAGTGAAGCTTTAAATTACTGTCCCACCTGTTGTTGAGGTGAGCTAAGCATGTGCATGTGGACTATTAGAATACATCACCTCATGGACAGTAGCTTTTAAAGTTCTCTTTAAAATCCTCTTCCCAGCTTCTACTGTACTAGCTAGGCCTCTCCTCACCCATCTCATGTGCTGATATGCATCTATTTGCTTTCTCGGCACCTGTTGCTGAGCTCTGAAGGAGTCCACCTTGATTTCTTTGTCAGCATGCTTTGTTGAGCAGTCAGGTGTAAAAATCTGTCCGCTTCAGTTCTGCTGCTTTGTCTTTTGTGAACAAAACATTGCGATGCAGCAACCTGAGGATCCTCCTTTGCAAATACAGAATGGAGATGGAAACCCAGATACTTGGTTTTAAAGTCTTGAAGAGGTGAAAACAAGTTTTGATCCCTCAAAAAGCTGTATTTGAGCTCTCTGCGTTTTCTTCCTGCTCTGTGCTCAGTCCATGAGTTACAGTGGGCATGTAACTGAGTGCAGAGAAGCAGTGATTTCAGAGGAGTTTAGTTTATGGGACACACAGAACATGAAAACCTCCTGTTTAGTCACACAGTCAGCACTTCCCATCACACCAAGCTGCAGAGCTGTAATCCATTTGGTTGTTTTTAGAGCAGCCCCCTGAGCTTTCCCTGTCCCTTTCTGAACACCAGGTGCCTTTGTGTTGGGAGCAGAGGAACGTGCCATGTGAAAGAGCTCCAGAGTGAGAAGGAGAAAGGACCCTTTGGGAGGATTTTGCTACAAACAGAGGATGGCTGAGCAGTAGTGATCCAGTAGTGGTGACAGATGTAAAAACCTTAAGACCTCTCAGCCTTGCATCTTGGAGAGCAGCAGGAAGTTTTAACTTAAGCTTTTGTGCTGGAATCATTCGTTGTGTCTGTCGGTCTCATCTGCTGTGTTCTTCTGCCATTGTCCTGCCAGGGCTGCTGCTTCTCATCCTGTTTTTATGAAGGTGTTTTACCTACCAAAGTCTAACAATTAAAGAAAGATTAGATGGTATAGATGATGCACTTAGATTTAGCACCCTCTGCAGCAGTCGGAGGAGGTGAGAGCTTGGTACTGGAGTGGTTTATTTCATGAAAGGGGGAAAAAATATGCCAGAATTAGAACCTTGCTGGAGAGAAGCTGGGCAGTATAAGGTGTCTCTGTGCCCTGTGGGCAGGGAGACAGCTAGAGAGACAACCCAAAGCAAGCAGATTGTCAGACTTGTAGAAAGAAGAAAAGCTGCTGGTGTTTGAACAGGGAGGTGAAAGAGTAAGAAGATGTCTTTCAAGAAGTTGAAGCTGTCTGAAAGAGGAAAGTGGGGGAGGAAAAAAGGATGTAAATCCTGCCAGGCTAAAGGTAAAAGCCCCGTAAGACAGGACCAGAAAGAGAGCTTGAAGAACAACTTGTAAAAGCGTAAAATCCTGCTTGCTCATTTTCTGAGCACATCAGAGAGAAAGCCTTTAAAGGTCTGTAGCAGACAGAGGAATATAATAAGCACTCGAAGAAGATAAATTCTAAGAGAAGAAAGAAGTGACTGCCTTTGTGTTTGTATTCACTGGGGAGGAATTTAGGTTAGTTTCCAGCTTAGAAACCTGTTTTCTGGGGGATCTGTCAGTGAATGTTTCCAATGGAAGTGACAGTGCAAAGAAGAGTCTTTAACTTGAAAACAGGGTATACCAGGCCCCTCTGAAGCTGAGTGGCACAGAAATATATGGGGATGGTTTGCTGCTTTTTCCAGTACGTGATAGGAGCATCAAAACAAATTAGGAATGGGGTCAAAATAAGACCACACAATCTCCACAGGATATTGGGAACATTTGTGTTTTATGTAGATCTAAATGACAAGAATATCTGTCAGGAGTTATTGAAGAGTAGAAATTCAGGAGCTGAGCTGATCCCAAACGGCTGGGATGCTGCTCTGGAGGAATGCTGCCATGAGCCTGTGCTGCTCTTGGACATCTGATTGCTGATAGAGCTCCTGAGCTAAGTGATGCACCCTGTTGTTGCTGCTCTTAATGAAGTCAGAGCAGTTATTTCCCTGCAATGGAAACGACTTGAGGAGTGCTGTTTATATCCACATCATTTTCCTGATCTCCATCCTCTCTCTTCAAATGCTGTCAGAACAAAACTTTATGTCTTCGGTGCTTGAGCACTTGTTGCTGATGTGTTATTCTGCCTTTTTGGACAGTCCATTGGTGCTCTGAGAGTAAAGCAGAGGAGGGAGGCCTTATGGAGCAGAGTGGCTGCTAAGTGGAGTGGGGAAGCTTGCATGCCTGAAGTTCTGCCTTTGGGGTTAATTTTAAGTCATATTCACTTTGTAGAAGCTTTCTTTTCTGGGCACGATTCTTGAACTAAGCCCAGCTCTTAGCTGGTATTTGTAGGGGCTTGTTTTGGAAGTGAATTTCATAAGTGCAGAGAACTGTGACTTCTGCATGCTTCTTTTCTGATCATCTTTTTGTTGCAGGGATCAAAGGAAGCAGTTCCAGATGTTGGTGGAAAGCAAGTTCTATGAATGGCTGATTCAGACAGGGAACCGTCAGCAGCTGGATAGCCTTGTCCCTCCTGCTGTGGGCTCCAAGCAGGCTGCAGGATAGCATCGTGTGTTCCTCTGCACCAAAAGGAAAGGAAGGGTGAGTAGAAGGCATCTCTTTTTGATTCTTGTGTTTCTAGAGCAGTTGCCACATGTTTGTGTGCACAGCCTAGGCAGAGGTGGAAGAGTCTGGAAGCTGTTCAGTGGTGATTCTCCCAAGAGCCTTGCAGTTGGTTTTCTTTATTTTGCAATCAGAACCTCTTTTTAGTTGAGCCTGTTGTGTGTGTACTCAGCACCTCCTTTGTTCTCTGCAAGTGGTTTGTTGGGGACGCCCTTGTGTGTCTGTAAAGGCAGATAGGCATGTTCTATGTGACTTGAAGTGAAAGCTTGAGCAGCCGGCTTTTGAAAGATGTGTAGTAATATCCGTGCTTACCTGTCTCACTTTTTGTTTAAGAGGATTGGGTGAGACTTCAAATAATTGTTACTCTGCAGTTTCTTTCTCTTCCCAAGCAGAAGTGGTGTAGGAGCTGGAGGCAAGCTCTCATTATTCTCTTCTATTGCGTGTTTCAAACCATAAGAAATGTTTTTATTTCCTTTTATTTTTCCCATTTTTCTTTACATTGCTTTGTCTTCGACGGTGTTGGGCATAAAATCTGCACCTCTGCTTTGTTGTAGAGTTGTGGGAACAGAGGGAACAGACAGCGCTGTCCTGAAAACATTTCCCATAAAGACTTTGCGGCTGTTCTGACTGCACGCGCTCGATGTGGATCTGATGCCCAGCCTGTGTGTGGATTTGGACATCTCTCTGGTTTAGGATTTGGACATCTCTCTGGTTTAGGATTTGTAATAGCTGCTGCTTTCCCAGGAGCGTACTGTAACTGTTTTGTTGGTAAATGAGAAGGAAGGTGCGTGCTGCTGGAGGATGATGAGGAAATACAAGTGCCCCTTGCTGCAAGGAGCCTGGTGTCACGGTTAGCATTTGTGTTGTGTGTGGGTCCAGCAAAGGAGCCTTTCCTGGTGTACAGCTGGATGCAGGGCCTTGGCTGTCACACGTGTCTTTATTGTACAGACCAGCTGTGCTGTTTTTATAAATGTGAAAAACAAATGTTTGTTTGTTTATGAATGAAATGCTATAGATCTTTTTAATATGATGATAGCACTTAAGCAATGTGATTTTGGTGGATTTACCTTTCTTGTATATTTGACTTGTTTGACAGACGTCAATAAAACTCAAGGTAAGTCTGACACAAGCTCTAAGGAATGAGTTTTACCTATACAATTATTATTAGGGGAACACAGCATCTTCACTGCTTCAATGAACTTTGTACTGGTCAGCTGAGAGAAAAGCACTGATTTCTTAATAGCAGTGGAGCTGAAGGCTTTGCAGGCTGGCTTGGACCAGACCTTGGCTTTCTATCAACACCTGGGCTCTGGGTCAGTTCTTAATGAAAGCAAAATAATATTCATCTGCAGCTTTTGTTCTCTGGGACCAATGCCAGTTCCAGTTCCACCTCTGTTTTTAGTTCTGTGTAAAGCTTTAAGATTTAATTCTAAGGGGAGTTTGTCATATTTAGTCAGAGTGAGTGCAGTGGAGCTTGGAGATGTCCTGCTGAACCTGCTGGATTGCCTTTTACTAGGAACTCAGTTCTGGTTGGACTCTGAAATGTCTGTGAGCATCTCCACTGGTTGCTAGCACTGAGAGCTGTGAGCAGCAGTGCTAGATGAGTCAAGACACCTAAAATGGGAAGAGGATGAGGTACTGCTGTGCCTCTGCCACTGACAGTCACGTGTGTGAGTGTAACTTCCTACAAGGTGCAGCAGAGCTGCAGCAGTGTATGTGAAGTCAGTGTGTGTGGGACAGCCCAGAGACTGCTTGTCCTGACAGATTAGAAGTAAGGTCTATGTGTTTCAGGCACAGCTGTTCCAGCTTCGTGGCCCTTTGTCTCACTAAGCCTTTGGGATGCTGCAGTGAATAGCTGCAGAGGTGTTTGTTGTAATGCAGTGGCTAGGGGAGAGGTGTGGATGGACAGAAGCCAGCATTCCTCTCCCTCCCTGCTCAGATGAGGGCAGAAGAGATGAACTGCAAGCAGTGGGGTAAGATTTGTTTGAGTGGAATTTATCACTGGTAAGTTTTGTCAGCTCAGCTGAGGATATGCTATAAAAATACACAGCATCTCTGCTGTGTGGATGTGTCCACTGTGGGCTTTTGAAGTAGACCCTTCAAGCAGAGTCTGTACTTTGCCACCCTGTGCATGTGTCCACCCTTTCCTGGCTGCACCCTTCATTGCGTTGGAGTGTTCTCCAATATGTACTTGAATTTCTTCCTTACAGTTGGGGATGGGCCTCTTTAGAGCTGACTGGGAACAATAATTGTTTGACATGCTTAGAAGGAAGAGAGCAGCCAAAATATCCCCCTATACCCCATCTTCCAGGACTTGGCCGGGGCTGTGTGTTTTGAGTGCATTTGGCAGAGTTTTGGTGTTCTGACTCAGCAGATGATAACAAAGGGAGGACGGCGAAGCGTTCCTTTATTCCATAATCCTGTTTGCTTTTCTGGAAACGGGCTATAGCCTCAGAATCACTGACTCAATTTTTGGATCCTATTCTCATGACAAAGCGGCTGTCTGGTTTCAAACAAGCCCATTATAAAAAGGGTGCCTGGCTCCTGCCTGTTTTGTAACAGGTCCTGACTTGACTTCAGCACTGGGAAGTTTGGAACAGAAAATGTCCAGGGCTGGACCCAAGGTAAGCTTGTTTGCAGCCTATACACGATATATACACGAGCCTGTTTCATTACGTGCAGCAGAATGTCTGGGATGAGTTAAGTCAGTGAATGAGTGCAGATCTCATCTTTTCTCCGTGCCACGCTCAAGTGGCATTTTGCATAGAGAGAAAGAAAAGGCAAAGGAGACAAGGAAACAGTATTTCCCACAACCTTAGCAATTGATCTGCCCTAGAGAGAGGTCACTGCCCCTATGCAGCTTTGTTAGAGTGCAGTGGGTACTGCTAGGTATTGCTTACAGTTGCTGCTTATGAGTTTCCTTCTAACACTGCTGCTGTTGGGAAGAAATGTGATAACTGCTGTTAGGTGGCCGATGCGGTGTGAGTTTTGCAGTCATGTAAGGAAGATCTGCTGTGGCAAATCTGTTATCTGCCAGGTAAGCCCAGAAGAAAAGTTTGGACAGTGAGCAGTTAAGGGGATATCACTGTGAGCAGAACAACTCAATGGCTTTACTGACAGGAGGCGATTTGCATCGGAGTAATGTGTGACTGAAACGAACTGACGGATCTGGAATTGAAATCTGCAGTTCACCTGTCATTGTCCTGTGGGGGGAAACCATCTGCCTCTTCTGTGCCTGTAGCATCACAGGGAAGCTGAGAAGTGCTGAGTCTGAGGGACTGGAGTGAGCAGAGGGTGTGTGAAGGGCGACGCAGGTAGGCAGGAGCCGTCTCCTTCAGTCTCTCTGTATGTGCTCTAGGAAGAAAGCAGCAAACCACACCTCTAGTTGGCCTCTGCTTAGTGGCTTGAATTGAAAGTCCCTTGTAGCTCCTCAGGGTGGGAAGGGAACACCAGATGAGCTCTCCTGTACAAAACAGGAGGCCGCCTTGACCGACTTAAAAGGCAGATCAGGGTGCTGTGATAGGGCATGTGAACACTCAGATGCCTGGTTGGGCTGTTGGGGCACACTGGCTGACCAGCAATAACTGTGGCTAACTTACTTTTTTAGAGAAAACGAATGTATAAAAAAGTTAGTGAGGTTGTCCTAGATTTGAATCTAGTTCCGAGGCTGAGATGGCAGCCTTGGACTGTATTTTTCACAGCAGCAATATTAAGTCAATACAAGAAGCCAAAGTGCTGTAGGTGAAGTACAGCTAGCTGGGATCAAGAGGTGATTGTGTATCTTAATGAACTATGGAATAACCAAGGAATCAGCTGGTTGATGTTTGCTATGATTGGGAAAGCTATGACCAGGGGATACTGAGACTGCTGGTGTTTCTGTTTTGCCTTAGCACTAGCTAAGTCTCCTTTGGGGACAGAGGGTGAAGAAGTCAGGCTGGCGTGCATGAGAAAATGGATTACAAGGCTCTGTGTGTTAGATGTTTAAATCACTGGGGCAGGGAAAATTCTGTCCAGAGCAGCTGTGGGAGTTGGCTGAGGCAATTTCCAATGTTGCCCAACAACCCAGGCAGCATGCATGGGGCTGATGCCCTTCAAAGGAGGCTGGAAAAGGGCAAATGCTGCTTGAGTCTGCCTGGTGTTGAATCAACTGACTTACACATCAATTGTCTTTTCCCTGGGGCAATTGAGTTTGGGAACTCTTTTTTTTTTTTTGGCCATTTTTCCTATTTCTCCCCATGTTGGAGGCAGCAGGGGTTACAGATGGGCTCAGATTGTAGCTGCATGCTTTGGAGCATTGCCCTCCCAGTGGCAACACCAATGCTGTTCATGGAGGGGTGAGGTACCCCCTGCTTCCCTCCCCTGCTGGTCTTTCAGGTCATCTTTTATGAAGACAAGAATTTTCTGGGTCGTCGCTACGAGTGCGATGCCGACTGCCCCGATTTCCACACCTACCTGAACCGCTGCAACTCCATCCGGGTGGAGGGAGGCACCTGGGTGGCCTACGAGAGGCCCAACTATTTGGGGAACATGTATGTGCTGAGGCGGGGGGAGTACCCTGACTACCACCACTGGATGGGCCTCAATGACCGCCTCGGCTCCTGCAAAGCCGTCCACATAGTAAGTGTGATGCTTCCCTAGGGGTATCTTAGTTCACCAACCTGCCACTTCAGCTTGCTTCATAGTGTCATAGAATGGCTTGGGTTGGAAGGAACCTCAAAGACCATCCACTTTCAACCATGTGTAGGGGATACCTCCCATCAGATCAAGTTGTCCAGAGCCCCATCCATCCTGGCCTTGAGCACCTCTAGGGATGGTGCTTGCAGGTGGCCCCCATCTTCCTGGTGTCCCTAAGAAGATGACAGCAATAGGTGGGTGGCACCAAGTCCCACAGCTGGGATAATGACCTCGGGGGGGAGCAGCCTCCAACCTTGCAGAGTGGGAATATGGTGTTAGAGCTGAGTGCTGCTTCCCTGGTGTCAGTACCAGCAGCATCGCTGGTGCCTTGTGGGCATGGTGTTGATGGGTCAATAATTGGACTAGATGATCTTAATGGTCTTTTCCAACCTTAAAGATTCTATGATTTGTGCATTACTGATGTGGGTAACACTAGCATGATTTGCCATTGCATGGAGCAGGTCTTAAAGCTGCAACAAGAGGCTTTTGCTTTTGTCTGTTGTGGGTTTGAGCTGTGTGTAAACCCCTTAGCCTAGGGCAGGAAGAGTTTGTCAGCCAGTTCAGAGCTCTCAACTGCTGCAAGGGATAGAGCAGGAGCACATGGGAGGTGTAAAAGCAGCACAGCATTCTCTACCAGCATGAAGAACAGAGGTAATGCTGCATGTCCACTATGCCTGGCTCCCCCTCCCATGTTTAGGGAGGAGGCATGGGGACCAGCTGCTTGTAGATGTTGGCTCAGAGCCCCCAGAACAGTGACACAGAGCTGTGAGACCCTGCAGAGTTTGGCTGGGGCTGGTAGTGAGAATGGGTGGAGGGGGGGGAGGGGGGGGGAGACTGTGTCCAGGCAGCCACAGATTAAAACCACCACAGTGCCTTCAGGCAACACAGCGCTTGAAATCACAGTGGAAAATACCCGTGCTGTGTTCGTCTGTAATACAACCCAGCTGGGGTCAGCAGCTCATTAAACTCCTCATTGCCCAGAGGAGCGGGGAGCAGAGGGGTGCATCCCTCCTGATGCTTGCACTGAGTGGCTTTGAGCAGGCTGCCTGCATGGGATAGAGCTCAGCATGCGCTCATCTCTCTTCACACCCATCTGAAAGTGGGGCTGTGGTGGGGGTTTAGGCTGAAAGTGCTCTTTGCTTGTGATGCTTGGTCAAGAATTACCCCACGCTGTGTTTAGGGGCTGATGTGAGCTATTCAGTACTGTGCCGGTGTGTTGGGGTGTTGGTGCCTGACCTGAGCTTGGCTGTGCCTTGCCTCTTCTTCCACCCCAGACGCATCCCAAATCCCCTGCAATTCTCTCCCTTCTTCCTTCCAGCCAAGTGGAGCCCAGGGCCACATCCAGGTGTTTGAGAAGGGGGATTTCGGTGGGCAGATGTTTGAAGCCACTGAAGACTGCCCTTCCATCCTGGAGGAGTGCCACTTTCGTGAAGTCCACGCCTGCCGGGTGCTGGAGGGCATCTGGGTGTTTTATGAGCACCCCAACTATCGGGGCAGGCAGTACCTGCTGCCCAAGGGCGAGTACCGGCAGCCAGTGGAATGGGGGGCAGTGACCCCTGCCGTCCAGTCCTTCCGCAGCATCGCTGAGTAAATGGTGGGGAGCTGGGCCCCCAATAAAGCACCTTGAGTCACTCAGAAGCTCTGTCCCGCTTCTTCCCCATGTGTGAACCCGTTGGCCAAGTGCTTCCTTTGGGCAGAATGCTCTCCACCAGCTCCCACTGCCTCCAGCTCTGGCAGTGGGCAGGGACTCTGGAGCAGGGGGTTGCTGGGCATCCTGGCTGTATTAGGATGCTGCTTGGTGTGGGACAAGGGGGGCAGCTACCAAAAATAGGGCAGTTAGAAGAGGATAAAGAGGTTGGACGTGGACAGAGATAGTGAATACCTCTCAAAACTGCCCTGAGATTTCTGCTGAATGTTCCCAACAAGCAGCAGAGGATGGGAAGGGGTCAGTCCCCAGGCCCTGAGCAGAAGGGGCAGCCAGGATCCCAGTCATTCCAGTTTGGAACACCCGCTTTGCCCTGTGCCACTAGATGTCAGGCTGGTTGTGCCCGTGCAGGAAGCAGTGATGCAAGGCGCTCCTCGTGGGGACTCCAGTCTGTTTGCATGTGGAGCAGAGGGACTCCGGGCTAATGATGGCAGTGCAAGCAGAGCCCTTGCAGCCATGCTCCCCAGTCTCCTTGGTTGATATATGAGGTTATTATGGAGGAGAGAGGCAGGCAAAGTGATGCTTGTCAACCTGCAGCCCCCGGGAGCACAGCTCCCTGCAAAGGGTGATGCACGTCCCCATCCTCCCCCAGTCCCCTCTTTGCTCTGTCACCTCTCTCCTTTCCTCTGAGGTTTAATTCTGCCTCCTCAGACACTCAAGCATTACCCAGCTCTTAGCAATTGGGGTCAGTGCACAAACGATCCCCCAGCAGCTTGATCAGCTCCTGGCAAAGCTCTCTGGGACCCTTCCTGAGAGACCTAAAGGGCACCAGCTTGGGCATGGCATGTATGTTGGGTTTTGTTGCCTTTTCCCTATTTACATGGAAGATTCCTGCAGGTGGGCATAGCAGCCGGTGAGTTTGGATGCTGCAGTTCCAGCTGCACCCTCATGCTGGGGCATCAGGCTCTGCTTCCTCCCTGTTACCTCCCTGTAGTCCTATTACTTCTCTGTGTCCTTCCTGTACCATCACCTAAGTGCAATTATCCCAACTCTTCCCCTCCCCACTCTCCTGCCCTCTGGTAAATTCCACATTGTGCCCCAAATGCTGGCAACCAAGGCGAACAACAGTCACATATACTAGTTGTGTTGGTTTTATTTTATTATTATTCCTGATTACTTTTTCCACTGGGGGCTCCCTCGTTGCGGGTGTCTCTGAGCTGCAGGAGCGCAGGCTATCCAGCCCGGCCTGCTTGATGGCTAATTTCCATTTCTCAGTATCAGGGGGTCTGCTCCGGTAATTGGCATGCAGATTGAGTCTGATGGGCCTGTTCCACACGAGAAAAGGCTCCGCTCGTTAGAATAAGCCAACCCCAGGCTGATGGATGGGGCGGAAGGAGGTCATTGCGAAAGAGAATACAGCGATATGCGTGCACAAGATGGGAAATTTCTCCTCCTCCCCCCCCCCCCCCCTTTACTTTCTTTATCCGGCCAACTCTAATCTATCATATTTCATTGAGACAAATCCTGCTCCGTTTCTTTCTCCTTTTTCCCTCGAAGGGAAATGTGCTGGAACCTGCTCCTGGATTTAATAAGGAGATGGTGCGGTGGTGCAGGAATTAAAGCGGTGCCATGGTTCATTAGCAGCTGGGGAGCGCGCCGAGCTGGCCCAGATGTTAATTACACTTTGGGAATTAATTTCTATAAGGCGCTCCTCTATCATCCCTAATCCAGCAGGCACGCCAGGGCTTCTCAAAGAGAAAGCTGCGGGGCGGGCATCTGTCCCCTCCTCTGTCTGTCTGTCCCTTCTGTCTCTCCCGCTGCTATGTATCCTCCCATTACTGTCTTTGGATCGTAGCGAGGCAGGCCTGAAAGTCCTCATGCGTGGTTCCAAGCCGTGCAAAGTAGATTCAGAGGCAGAGCCAAGCTGCTCCATGCCGTGTGTTAAACACCCCGGCTTGGAGTTCCCCTGGAATTGCAGAGGGAGACGGAGACGGAAAGGCAGTGCCCGAGGGTTCAGCTGTCCCTTTGGCAGTCCCCAGCAGAGGGCAATAGAAGCAAATAGAAGAGACAAGACTTTGCGAGTGATGTGCAAGAGGAGCCGTTTGCAAGCCAGTGACATGAAGGCAGGATGATGTGCATGTAGAATAATGTGCAAACTGCATTGATGTGCGAGCCCAACCATGTGCAAGTGGAATGATGTGCAGGTAGGGGTAGGTGCAAGCACAGGCTCATGCAAACAGAGCCATGTGCAAATGGAAGCAATGTACAAGTGAAAGCAAGGTGCAAGTGGAGCAGTGTGCAGGGAGAATGATGCAAACAAGGGATGTGTAAGTGAAGCAGTGCTTAGGGAGGTGGGGCTTGAGAAAGCAGTCAAAGCAAAACGGAGCAGCTGAGGGGGTATTTTCATAGAATCATAGAATCATTAAGGTTGGAAAAGACCTCTAAGATCATCAGGTCCTACCACCAACCCATCCCCACCATGCCCACTAACCACGTCCCTTGGTTCTCCCTTGGTAGGACTTGAAGCAAATCAGTTCTCCGAGTGCAAATGATTGCTTTAGGTTTGGAGGGAGAAGGAGATCCTTGAGAGGAGGAGAAGATAATGAGGGCAGTGTTCCTTCTTGCGTGCCCAGACCTGGCAGTTTTGGGGATGGGAAATCATCTCATTAGAATGACGCCAATGTCCCCATCTCACACGTATCCCCATTCATTCTGCAACATGATCCAGTACGTTGGGATTACTATGTGTTCCAGCCTAAGCAAGTGACAGATGGCTATTTCCTGATGGGAAAATGTTATGGCCACTTATTAATGAACAATGTGTCATTAAGGGGGGAGAGCTTCAGAGGCTCCTAAATGCGTTTTAGTGGACACAGTGCAAGCAGAGCCCACCACAGCATATCTGGGGGACGTGGGCAAAATTTGTAACAGGGAATATACTGAGCCCAGTGTTATTAACTAATTCTCAGTCAAAAGGGTTTTATAACTGAATGGTCAGGGAATTCAATTATGGGTTTCCTAATGAAGTGCTGTGTGCCAAGGCAGGGATATTTTCTCCTGGAAAATCAGGGATGAGATCAGGGCACAGCTCCTCCTGCAGGGCACACGGACACCAAGGGCAGCTGGAGATGTTCCACGGGGTGTGACCCCATAGCTGATTTTTGTCACCCCCTACCTGATATTTCTCATCCCATACCCGTTTTTGCCATATCAATGGCTCCTCTATGCCAACACTGATAGATGGGGCTGGGGAATGTGGGTCCATGCAGCCTATCCCTCAGCACCTCCTAATCTTCCTCTGGAGACCCCAGCAGGGGAGCTCTCCCCCTCCACCCTCCAAATCCAGCCTCCAGTTAAAAGCAACATTGTTCTCCAGCTATGAAAGGAGCCTCCTCCGATCCTCCAGTAGTTTCTCTTCTTATAGAAAGTTGGTTTGCTCACTTTACAAAGGGAAATGTATTATGAATCTTTTCTTCATTCCCTCCCTGTTTTTTTTTTCTCCACGTTTAACAACCGATTTGTGTGTTGCATGAAAGTTACACAGTTCTTTAGATGCATTTGCTATTTTATTTTCTTTCATTCAAAAATATGTCAGTAATCTTTTTGTTAACATGAAAGATAAAGGATTAGTAATGCAAGATGCAGTTTTCTTGTAACCTTCTTGAAAGCAGACTATAGTTTCTTATCTGGCTCTAACATTCATTTTCCTGAAATGAAAAAAAAAAAAAGAAAAAAAAAGGGACTTTTAAAATGAAATAAACTGTATTCGATTCAGAGGAGAAGCACTAGCAAAGAAATTTATTGCAGCTGACAGAAGGGAGAGCTGCACAGAAGTCCTGCTGTCCTGCTGCTACAGCAGCCGGCACCACTCGAACAGAACCACGCACGCATGCACACCCACGTGCATGGGGAATGAGGCTTTAGGGGGCAAAGCAGCACAGCCAAGATCTGTGCCATCACTGACACATCACAGCTTGGGTCTGGCAGCCGTGGCAAGCTGCTGCTTGCAAGGCATCGGGCTTTAGAGCCGGTGGTGATAATTGCATTGAGGGCATCCAGTTGGGGCATCCCAAAGTGGAGCTGGGCTTGGTTGGTGTTGGTGTTCGTTGGGTTACCCATTGCAATCCATTTGGGTTTGGTTTTGGCTTTGGGTTTGGCTTGTGAACCTGGTGGCTTTTGGGGTAATCATGGTGCTGGGTGTCCTGCACAACCTGGAGACTGCAGGGTGATATTCCTAGCACTTGAGAACCATATGTTCAAGGGAAGGTTGCTGTGGTGGACAAGAGTGCAGCCCAAACTCTCTGTTGGCTGTGAAGCATCACAGTGAGTGCTGTGCCCATGGCATTGAGTTCTCAAGTGCCTACAAGCAGAGCTCTGATATCAGGTAGAATCTAAAGAGAGATGGATGAAAAGAAAACCTGACCATTGGAGCAGGAATTATAGTCTGGGACTGGAGGGATGGAGACAAGAGCTTTGATGTAGGTTAGGAACCAGCAGTGCTTGGAGGAACCATTGCAGCCAGGCTTGCAGAGAGCCCAGAAGCAGTGCTGGTGGCTGCAGCTCCTGGGCTGTCTGCTGTATCTTCTGCTGATGGCTCACAGCACCTCACTCTGTAGTCCTTGGGTGGACCAGATGGACCTGCTGTCATTTCTGACCCCTACCACTCTGGGATTGTCTGCCAAGGGAAAACCTTGCATCCCACTGCTTTGTAGACATGGAGGATGGAAGCAAAGGTTTCAGTCTGCACCAGCCTCCTTGGGTAGAGAAACCATGGCTGCAATAGGAGAGGAAATGCAGAGAGCCCAGGAGGAGCAGTGGCCCTGGAGCCCCCAAGGGTTAAATCATGATATAAAATGTCAGGTTTCTACAGCAATTAGCTAATGGGCCCTGAGCACGTGCAAGGTGCTTTCCCCCATCACGTGCATTTGGTTAATACTGACTTGGCACTACAGGGAGCTGTGCTTTCAAGTTTGTTTATAACCACATTTGTTGTTTTGCTCCAGAGAAACTTGATATTTTCTATCGCCGACGGAAATGCTGATTTCTTTTGTGCATGATACGGCTTGCATCCCGCTCCTTGTGCAGGGCTTCACCATCACAAAATGAAACAAAGGGCTTCGTCTTTAGGCTGAAATCTTTCTCTTTGGAGCCCTGTGCCAGCACATCCTTGCTTTCATTTGAGGAAAAGTGGGTTTTCATATCAAAGGGGCCCCCCCATGACCCAGCCTTCCCTCTCCCCCTCTCTGCCCCGGCACACGCGCTCTTTTAATATTTCATATATTTCCTAAGCTTTTATGCCTCTAAAAGAGAAGTGAATTTGTGGAGAGTTGAGCTCTCCAGAGCTGTACTTCAGAGCTGGGAAGTAATTCAGGGTGAAGCCTGTATTAATCTCAGGTGAGAGAGATATTTAAATTCAGGCTACCAGTGTGAATATAAAATGGGGATCTCTTTACAAAACTTTCAAATTGTAATATGCAAAGCTTAAAGAAAAGAAACCCCAAGGGAACAGCTTTCTTCCGGAACATTTTGTTCCAACCATCATCTCTTTACCTTCATTTATTTATTTATTTTATTTGTATTTCAGAAAACCCTCCCTTTTGCCATTTGGAGCGTTTTATTTTCTTTTATGATCGTATTATTTTCTTTTATTTTTAAATTAAATCTCGCGGAGTTTTGAAAAATGAAATTCTCCATCGTGGGGGAGACGGCGATGGGGCGAAGGAGGAAGCAGTGGAAAACGATGTGCCAGACCCAGATTTGAGCTGCAGCGGAAGGAAGGGACCCTCAGCTCCTGCCATGGTTTTTTTTTCCTCTCCCCAGCCCTATTTTCTAAACAGATGCATGGGATGAAGTGTGCAAAGGCTTTGCTGGAAACCCCTCTGCTGCTCTGGGTGCAACAGCGGGAACTGGAGCTGAAATCCTAACCCTAATCCCCACCGGCAGGGAGGTTGAGGCAGAGCGCTCTGCCCTTGCTGTTGCTGTCAGCTCATGGCACGCGTCCACCCGCTTTCTCCTTCTGCACAGATAACATGTTAATATCGATCTCTGATCCCAGGCAGCCTATCTCAGTGTGTTTCAATGGGGAGGTGAATTGGTTTGGCAGTGGATCAAGCCCGGTGTTGCTCTCCTGCCGCCGCTGCACGCCCCTCTGGCTCCCAGGTCAGGAGGAATATGTGACAGATGACACGCCATTATCAGCGCCGTCAATTAATTAAATTACACATTATGCTTATGAGGAGTGATACACTGAGCCACTCTAGATTAAGTGTCTCAATTAAGTCTTTAATTTAGATTTGATAAGTAAGTTATTATATGCTAATAAAAGATCAATTAGTTGTTAAAAGAGCATTGATCCAGGTACAATAAGTGTGTCAGGGCGACAACAAACTGGTGTTGAAGACACTGTGTGAACAGCATGGGTACAGTTGGGTATCTGATGTTGTTGGGACACTTTGGGGTGATGCTGTGCTGAGCCCTACAACCCCTTCTGCAGAACCCAGCTCTCCCTATGCTATAAAGGTGCTGGGACAGCTGGATTTAGTGAGCCCTGGCATGGTGAATCCCTGGGGCTCAGCACAAATCATCACTTCTCCATGGGATAACCCATGGGAAGGAGTCAGTCCCTCCTTCCCAACTCATCCTGATGTGTGGCTGACGATACAGGCAATGCTCCCCATACAAACCCCATGCTGTCATCCTGATGCCTGTCCAGCTGTTTATCCATCAGCCTCAGCTGCTCTTCCCAGAGGGAGATTTGGGGTGAGCAGGGACCACTCGGGAGCCTGCAGCTGGGCTGGGGATGGGAATAGGGGTGAGGATGGAGCTGGGGATGCGGGGGAAGAGCTGGGCTCCAGTGGAGCCGAGATTTCAGCTGAATATGGATGACATCATTATACGGGTGATCCTTTCAGCGACAGCGAGCTGGGTTTTAAAGTAGCGACCTACAGCATACAAATGATGGGTTTAAAGGAAATAAAAAAAGAGATGATTTGAATAGCATACATTTATAGAAGAAAAGCCTTCTTCCCCCCACCCCCCTCCATTTCTAATATCTTTCTACGGGGCAGGCGCTGTGCATTGGAAAAGAAATTAAAACACTCCTCCTAAATACACTCCAGGCAGTAACAATGGCAAAGTTAAGAAGGTTACGAGACTTAGTTGTCCCAGCAACATGTCATCAAGTTGAAATGAGCAGGAAACACAGATAATGTAAGAAAGAGGAAGGGGGGGAGGAGAAGAATAAAACCACAGGAGGAAAAAATGCCAAGAGATTGAGAAAGAAAAGGGAAAACCCTTTTTATTTGCTGTTTCATTAGGATGAATCTGATTTTATAGTCTCTAAAAGAGGCTAAAATATAATCTCCTTTTGTGTAATGCGCGCGTTAGGAAAATGTGTCATCAGCAATTCTTCTGTACACTACAGCAATATTCAAAAAATTAGCAGGGATATTCAAGCCAAGCGACAAAGAAACACAAACAGAAGACTCACATCTCCAGCTCGAGCTGTCATTTAAGAACGTGTTCAACTTTTTATTAACCTCTCTGATTGTCCCTTATGGTTTCTCTCTGCTGCAGCAGAAGAGCTCTGAGTTTCAGAGGGAAGACAAAGCTGCCGGAGGGAGAGGCTGGGGATGCAGCTTCGGCTGCCTTGCAAGCCAAGGGCTCTTCCTGCTCCTTCAGCACAGTGGGTTTTGTGCCAGGTGCTGGATGTGGGGGTGCAGAGGGAGCACACATGTCTCAGGTGGCAGAGAAGTGGTGAATAGAAGGAAATGTGGGCCATAAGTGCAAAACTGCTTGGTCAAACATTGGGTGTAGATGCTTATTCAAGGCACCAGCCCGGTGCTAAAGCTCTACAGCATGTTGGCATCTGATTGCTTTCATCTCACAGTGTCAAAACTGAGTGTCGTGGGGACCTGCAGCTTTTGGGGGATTCATCTCCATGGCCTTGTGTGGCACTTATGGAGCCGCATCCTTCCTGTGCATGGAGGTTTTGGGGTGCCCCAGTGGGACCTGTGTCTTCACATGGGCATCATTCCCATCTGTTGGGGACACTGCTGTGGGAGGAGGTTGCCCACCTTGTGTGGGGTACCATGGGGTTCATGGGGGCAATTCTGGAAGTCAAGCCTTGACCTCTGTGTTGCTGAAGAGTTTGGGACAGTGTGGGCAGTGGGGGTTCAGGGCAGGGGACCGGGATCACCAAAGGTATGTGTGATGTTGAGGTTTGATCCCATCTGAGAGTCACTGGGTATTGCTTTGGTTTAAATAGTAATACATCCATCAGGCAATCAGCCTCCTCTGTGGTTGCTGCAGGAGACGCAGAGCTCCAAGAAGCAATCTGCTTGCTCTGCTCCCAAAACAGAGGCACTGGAGCAGTAGGCAGCCAGTTCAGTCAGTAGGGGGCATTGCAACAGGAAGAAATGGGGCTGAGAGCAACAGACCATCATCCCATGGCAGAGCAAGGAGCCAGCACCCTGCTCAGAGTGCTGGTGGCATGCTGATGTCGGTGAGTGATGACACCAGCACTGTCTGTGCTGGGAGGGATGGGCCTTGAGGTCCTGCAGAGCTCTTCCAGTTGCACGTCTCTAAACATAGGCATAGGAACACAGTTTTATGTATACTGCCTTACAGAATGTCAACCCAGGTGTTTGGCGTGTACTCCAAATCATGACATCCCTGGAGTCCTTCAGCCACGCTCAGCAGTACAACCTTAGTGTGCTGAGATATTCAGGCAACTGCCTGAAATAATGCTGCTCTCTGATAAGAATCTCTCTCCTCCCCACCCTTCTCTTCCACAAAGATATTTATTTGTTGTTCTTGTGCTTGTTATTTTCTTTCTTTTTTTTCCCTATTTTTAATTGTCTCTTGCTGTGGCTTCTTGTTGTGGATTATATTTTGAAGCAAGGATTGATTTAGCTAATTGATGGAGAGCTTTGCCTGTGAGGATTTCATAATCCTTGCTATTTTATCTTTGCAATAATTGCTATGATTGTGATTATTTCAAAGGGCTGTAAAAAAGGAGACAACAGGAAAACAAGCTCACCCGCTCCTATTTTGCAGCTTCTCCAGGCACCTGGGTGGGCTCCTCCTCCACAGGGTGTTCTCTGGGGAAGAACAGCTCATGGAGGGCATGCAGGCAATGCTTGGGATGAGGCATCCACCAAGGGCACCTCGGGGTCCTACAGCCCTACCTGTAGCCACGCTGGCTATGGGCTGACTGTGACAACCCATCTGACAGAGAAGCTGGTTTTGCCATGCCATGTGAGGACACTGGGTACAAAGTCATACTTGTGTTTGCTATGGAACATGGACATAAAGCCAGGCTGGTGTTCACTGTGATATTGGAGCTGAGTCCACACCTGTTTTCACTGTGTGATGCTGAGCGTAAGGCTATGCTGATCTTCACTGCATGACACTGGATGTGAGACCACACTGTTCTTCACTGTCATGTTGGCTGCGAAACCATGCTGGTGTTCACCACTGGACACTGGGTGAGAGGCAGCATCGGTGTCCACCATGGGACACTGGGCATGAGGCTGCACCAGAGTTCGCTGTGGGATGTTGAATGTGAGGCCATGCTGGTCTTCACCGTGGGATGTTGGGTGTGAGGCCACACCGTTGTTCACCATGGGACACAAGAAGCACAGCTACACTGCTGTTGTTTGCCAGCTGGCCGCTGGAGGCTGCTGCTGTCTTTGCAGTCACTGGCAGCTGCCTGCAGGCCCTGTGCACCTACCTTGAGTTCTGCCTGGTGCAAACCTGAGGCCAATGGAGGCTGCTTGGGCCTCTTCCAACAGCCCATGGGGCAGAAAGCATCCTCCTTTTTGGACAGAAGATCTTGAAAAAGCTCCTGGTCATAGGATTAGAGACATCCCTGATGTGATGTCAGAGCCAGGGCACTACCAGGCTCTGAGCAGGTTCACTGGGGGGCCCCATCCACCCACTGGCTTCCCATAGGTCCAGGAGCTCCACTGAAGCCCTTAGGCTTAGATCAGGCTATATGCGTGCTTATGTGGTCACTTTCTTGGGTGGGTTTTGGATTTTGTAGCTTATTTCTGGCTCCATTTCCTGATGGAATCTCACGGATGGATTTTGGATTTGGTTCATCCCCACTGTTTGGTGGGCGCTGCTGGCTGCTCTGTTCAGGAACTGTGGGATCATGCCTTGATGGGTGAGGGCACTACCTTGGCTCCTGGCTCACCCTGCCTTGTAAAGCATCTTGCTGCCTGATATGCAGTACTAAACACAGCATGGCTGCAGCAACACAGGCACTAAGCTGAGGATCTTGGTGATGAGCCAACATCCATCTTCACTCATCCTCAACTCCCTCTACTTATTCTTCTCATCACTTTGATGTTCCTTGGCAAGGAACATAATCTAGATAAGGTACACTCTGAATACCACACTTGATTTAAAACTTAGGTGTGATGTGAGCTCCAAGTTTGACATCCAACAGGGAGAGTGCTGGTTACCCTGCGGTAAAGGAAATAAGTTCACTCATGCTTCTGTGTTCCAGCTGCTTTCTGTGCATGCGTTGTGCAAGAGCTGATGGTTCTGGTGGCATCTCCCTGGCCTCCTGCCTTAAACCTGCTTTGTTTGGGAGATCAGACTGCTCTGTAAAGTGTTTTCCTACAAGTCTGACAATGACCAAAGGTGCAGTGAGGCTTGGTGGCTGTCATTCTGCTGTAGTTGGAAAGATGTGCCCATGGGAAATGCAAGTCATCTGAGTTCCCTGCTGTTGTCTGGAGAAGTAAGGAGGGAATGATATGTGGGATTTCAAGAGTTTCATTGGATGCAGTGGTTGCAGAGCAGGAAAATCATAAATACCAGGTAACAACTGTTTCAGACACAGGGATACAAAAGAACATGGGAAGAGTATATAGCTTGTAGGGGTGCTGTTAACTTGCCTTTCTCTATTTGAGTGCTGAGCTAATGCTTTTCCAAATGAGCCAGAATGGCCGATCCCACTGAAGGATATCAGTGCATGCTAAGGAAAGGGCTTCTGTAATTCTCTAAGAGTTATAAATTGGGTTCTCTGGGCTTTTGTCTGTTATAATTTGATTGAGCTCTGGGGATACATGGGAAAGCCCCTTGAATTACACAGAGTCCATGTCTTGCATCCAAATGTCTTCACAGTATGGGATCTGAGAAGGTTTCAACAGCTGCTGGCAATATTTCTTACCTTCTAATTGTTCGGGTAGAGTCATAGAATCATTAAGGTTGGAAAAGACCTCTAAGATCCCTAGGTCCAACCCGAACCCATCCCACCATGCCCACTGACCTCATCCCTCAGTGCCACATCTCCACTCTTCTTGACCAGCAGCATCAGGGAAAGAGGAGGGAGGCATTGTGATCTTTGGGGCTCCCCCAGCCCCTCTGCAAGGCAGCACCACGCAGGGATTGAGGACTCAGGACACAGGAGGGGGCCTTCATCAGCCTGAGGAGAACGGATTAGCTCCTGGCAGTGCTTACTGGGTCATCCCCTCCTGCTGCTGCTTCATGCACACTTTCCTGGTGCTAAATCCAGGGAAGGGAAGGCTGGTGATGTGACTGCAGGAGCAGAGCTCAGCTTGATCAGCTCCTAAGCTGAAGTGCTGTGTTTTTCCTAAACCTGCAAGGGCTGGAATTGCTTGAGGTGGTCCTGAATTTAAGGCACATCTATCACCTGGGCAGTTGTACATTGACACTTGTACCTGGAAGACAGCATCAGGCTTAGCTTTCAGCCATAAGTATCAGGTTTGCCCCTGCACTGAAAGTGGTGTTAGTACTAAGGAAAGTGGTTGAGACAGCTGTCAGACAGATGCTACAGCTTTGCATGAGGTGGGGCTAACAAGTCTCTAGCAAACAAAACGGGGCTTTGATACGATGTTTGGATGTGCTGACAACATGCTTCAGGAAAAACCTCCAGAAAGTGATTTTTTAGGGTATGGAGGAGAAGAGTTGAAATGCTGCCTGACTTGGAGGCAACCAGAGAGAGACTGAGAAAGAGTGCTCAGGATGTAGGAAGGTAGCAGAGACTCACGCAGGAGCTCTGCCAAGGTCATGAGAGACTCACTCCTGCCAGCATCTCAGACAGTCCCAAACCATGACAGAACTACTCCCAGTAAGAAAAAAAACTGGCTTTTGTGGCAGCTTTGATTTCTTTTCCTGGCTACAAAGCAGAGCTGTTTTCCCCCATCAGTGGGAGAAATGCGTATGCAGAATGATGAATACAATTGCCACCCTGCCTTTAGGAATCTAGGAAATAGCTGAAAGAGATGGAAAACACCCAGGAAGGCAAATGTGGGGATCTGTCATTGGTTAAAGTGAGACACTTCTCTCATTCACAACAACTTTACATTCCCTGAGGCAGGGAAGTCTGGTGTCTCCTGCAGTATGAGAACTAGGGACATGAGATGACACTGGTAAGGAGATACTGAAGATGGAGAAAGGGACGTGTTTCTTTGCACAGTGTGTATTTAAGCTGTTGGTTTTCAGTGCTGGGTGACTGCTCTGGGTATGTCCTGGTGACTTCTTACCAGCCCTGAGGACTGTCATTCTCTGTGGCATCTGTGGGTTCCTTCCCTTCCTCAATGAGTGATGTCTCCTAATATCCAACTTGAGTCCTTCACGTCTGTGCTCCTTCATCTTCCTGGTGTTTGCATCTGGCACGCATGGCACGAGGCATTTCCTGGAAGCCTCAGGTGTTTTGGGCAGCTCATTGGCACGCAGCTGCCAGCATATTCCTCCTTTATGGGCAGGTGGTAGGAGCACTCTATGCATGATGGAGATGGGAATGCAACAGCTTGGAGGTGGCATCTCTGAGGGGAAGAAACAACACTTCCTCAATCCAACTGCTGTTCCTCAACATACAGAACTCCTGATCACCTTCTGGTTATCATATGCTGGGAAAGGAGGGCAGCAGGGAGGGAGTCTTGTGAAAGGCCTTGTTGTCACAGTTGGGTGTCACCTTAAAGAAGGCAAAATATCTTTTTTTCCTGAACTCCATGGAGGAAAAGAGCTAATGTGTTCATCCCTGAGACTAGAGAGCATGGGGCTTCTATCCCAGCACCTAAATGGAAAACATCTGTTTGGATTTGGCTGTTGCTTCATTTGCCCAATCTCACACCATGTGCTGTGACATCCACCATGATGCCCATCTCCCATCGTGAATGGGGACAGCTGGCTGTGCTCCACTGGCAATCACACCCTATGGAAAGAGGGCAGAAAGAGCAGCAGTGGGGGCGGCTGAAGGTCCCTTCCCACCACCCCACCTGCAAGCACGGTGTGCACACGCAGTCACTGCAACAGCACCGTGCTCCTGCCAGCAGAAACTTGGAGAGAGAGAGGGGGGGGGGGGGGAGGAAAAGGGAGACAGCAAGCGTACTTATCAAGTGGCTTGGACCGTAGCCGATTTGAAATATTACTAACCTTGCATTTTCAAATTTGATGCACAACAACCAAGATGCTAATACTTTCCTTAGTTTAGGGAAAAAAAAATCCTTTCACCCATCTCTTCTAGCCGAAGATTAGGAGAGAAGCTTTAAGAAGATTTAAAAAAAAAAAAAAAAAAAAAAAAAAAAAAAAAATCAACTTCTGAGCAGCGGAAAAAATGGTTTGTGATTCAGGGGCTCCGGGCAATTCATCATGGAAATTGGGTTTCTTAGCCGACATCATGTGAATCCTTTCGGCCCTGTCAACTTTTTAATACATTACATTGAGAATGTAAATCGTGTTGGTGAGGGGGAAAGAAGAGGGGGAAAAGCAAAAAAAAGAGAGAGAGAGAGAGAGAGAGAAAAAGAGAGCTGCTTCATTTTGGGTTTAGAGGGGAGGCAGCTTGAGGCCTGTAATTCATATTAACTAAATAATGCTTAAAAAAAAAAACCCCACTCTCCAAATATACAGATATGTATATACACCTCAGGAAGGGAGGGGGGAGGGAAGAGAATGAGACAGACCAAAATTGAAATCATTTTATCCTTTTGAAGGGTGAGTATTTGAAAGGGGTTTGTTATGGATTTATTTTTATTTTCTTTTATTATTATTATTATATATATATATTTTATTCGAGTTTATTTTATCCCTTTCTCTGCTTGAGCTGGTTGTTCTGTCAATGAGGAAAGAAAATGAATGTTTTGGAGGTGGAGGAAGATGGAGGCAACAGAAACGGAGGGAGAAAAAAAGGGAAAGATCCCACACTATCCTGGCAGTGAGTTTTTGTGTGTGTCTGCATGCACGCTGTATCCTGGTGATCTCAATTAACTCTTTCGTGGGGGGTGAAAGCTGGTAGTGCCGTGAAAGCTGAGCCCAGCCTGGATGTGCTCTGAGCCTTTACCCTGAAGACCTCTGGAGGCTCAGAACAGGCTCTATGCAGCACAAAGGCTCTGCATAAACCCCTGGACAGGGCTTAGCCGTGGTGGTGGCTCGCAGCTAGCTCGGATGTGGGGAATCCTTGCCAAGTGTATTCCCATTAGGGGATGCTTTCCCTGTGCCTTCAGTGCTCCCAGCGTGTAGCTGGAATAAACTGGAAGAGGCATCCAGCTTCACAGAGAGGCCTTCTCTAGTTTTTCCTTGTTGGATGGTTCAACCTGGTGATTGAGAGAGATGTTTTACAACAATTGTCTCTAGATGTCCCTATTCATTGCACAAGACTTGCACCAGATGACCTTCAAAGGTCCCTTCCAACTCAAATGATTCTTTGATTCTACATTTGACATCTGAAGGATCTCCTGGAGGTTTCTATACCTGCTTAGAGTTTAGCAGTCCTCCGTGTCCAAAACCCCTCCATGTGGAAGAAAACAGTGAAAGAAACTGGAAAGGAGTTGCATGAAGAAGGGTGATAGCAAACAGAGCAAAGTAGCAATTGGCTTCAGCATGGGCTGTGAGAGTTTGTAAGGCTCTGGTGTCCTCAGGGAGGGGAAAAGTGAGGATTGTGACAAGCACATCTAGAAAGGTACAGAAAACAAGCTTGCTTGCTCTGATGCAGACTTCCAGGAAAGCCTCTGAGAAATTAGACCACTTCTAGAACTTCCTTGCTGATGCTGTTGCTTTAAGTGGAGTTGTCAGCTTGGGTGCCTTCCCAAAATATTAGATGGGGCAGAGAACATCTGAAGTGCAAGTGTCAGAGGCATGACTGGTACATCTTATAGCCGTGAGCTGTAGGCATTGTGGTTTTGTCAGCAGTGTTTGCTTTGCAAAAAAGATACCAGCAAATTATTTGATGGGACAACTGAGTACTTGTGTGACACGGGGCCATATTGGCACAATTAGGTGTGGATGCATGCTGTCACTGCTTCAGGCAAATCCAACCTCCAAGCAGTGTGCTTGCCAACCTGCCTTGAACCCCTTTAGAAGGGGCTGTTAGGAGCAGGTAGGAGAGCAATGTGTTTTACTAGCAGCATTCAGCTCACCAAATGGTTCACCTCTTACACTGAGATTTGGCTGTAATAGAAGCGCTGGTTGAAAGAACAGGCTGCCCAGAGAGTTACCATGTCAAGAAGCATGGAGATGTGGTGCAGAGGGACACGGTCAGTTGGCATGGCAGTCAATAAGTAGATGATCTTAGTGATCTTTTCCAACCTTGATGGTTTTATGGTTCTGTGATCACCTCCCTTGTTTCAAATTTGCAGCTGAGATTTGCAATGTAAAAACCAACAGCAAACAGCGATCCCTCCATTTTCTTCCTCCTCCTGCTGAGCCTGGTTGCCTGTCTCCAACCTCTCTGTGCAGTGATTTAACACAGTAACACAGCTCTGCTGCTAAGGTACCTTCCAGACCTTCCTCATCCTTACCGATGGAGATGCTGTTTCCTGGCTCGCTTCTAGGAAAGCTTTGTGCTTTAATCCTCCATCCTCAATCACCACCTTCCTGGAAATGTGTTGTTGAGGCTGTCGGTACTAATTGCTTTTGGATTTTAATGACCACCTGAACACCTGGGCTTATTGTATACATTGTGTTCTGTAGGTGGTGAAAGGACAGATTCTCAGTTGACAACAACAGTATTAAAACCAGAGTATCCTCTATGGTGGGATCCAAGGAACAGTATAAGCACTCATTTGCAAAACACTTGCAAAACCCCGACCTTTGTTGCAGAATGTAACTTCAAGGCTTGGCTGACTTTTTATACGTGATCTAATGAAGCATGCCTGAAAGTGTGTTTAAGAAAAAAAAAGACAGAAGTAGAAGTGCTTATAATGCAGTGTTCTCGAGTCTCTTCAGCATTCCTCGAATAGCTGCATTCCTGCTTTGGTTCAGGAGCAGCACATGCTCCTAATGGGCAATCCCCAAATGACTCTTCACTTGCAATATTACTCAATTCCTACAGCTGTTTGGATCCCGTTTGAGTATCTGAAATGCATTGATCCATGCATTGCCATTGATCCTTCCTGCATTGCCGGGTGCATTATTCCACTGATTTTAAGGCAAATTCTCATTCTGCGCCTGCATATCCTAAACATATTTGGCAGCATTTTTCTTTCTGTCTGTATTATCTTTGTATTGCGCTGACTGAGCAACAGCAAGAGAAAAATAACATTCCTGGAAGGTCTTTTCAACTTTGTTGGCCAAGTTAGAGAGTCCATGTTTGTTTTCAATGATGGCCAAAGGAAATCAAAACAGACAGGCATTTTTGAGAAATAAAGTACTGCAGCTGTACCGTGAACATCCCAACTGGGAGTCGTGTTAAGTCTTGAATAACTGTTCCCATAGTCTTGCAGACTAGAAAATGAGAAAGCTAAGCTGGAGGGCTTTGAGGTTTGTGCTTCAGACTGAGAAGAAATGACAGGTGAAGAAGAGAACTCCAGGAGAGTTATGAGAGGCACCAAATCCTAATAGCGTTTGGGTAGAAGTGGGGGGTTTTGTGGAAGACCAAAGCATCTCCTGAGTCGAGATATTCTGGGAGGCATCCCCAAGTATAAGCCATTTGTGGCTTTTTTAAGGGTTTAAGGTTCAGAAAACTCAGGAAAAAAGTCGTGTGAATTAGAAGCATGACAACTGCTTTCAGCAGAAATGGAAAAGAAAGGAAACGTCTGGCAGACCAGTAGTGTCCTGCTGCTTTTATTTATTTCTACTGAAAGTTGCTGCACGCCAGCCCTCCCGGTAAGAACGTTAGCTCTGAGGGTGGCAAGGATTTGCATTTTGGCAGCATTTATTAAAGTTGGGGTGGGATTTGTTATCATTTTCAGGAAACATCTGGACGCTGCTTTCAGACACAGGGTCTGGTTTTTGGGTGCTACTGCGTGGAGCCAGGAGGTGGACTCAACAATCCTTACACACCCTTCCAACTCATGATGATTCTATGATCATTGCTTAATATTTATACTGTACATGTGTCCCAGAAGCTGCATTTGGTCTTGGCTTGTGATGTATGAGGTAAATGGCAGCCCACTGGTAGCAAAAAGAAAGCAGCCTTATCTCAAAAGCATCTCTCTCCAGTTCTTCCTCCCTCCACACAGGTGTCTCCAAGAGCTTCCCTCATCTCCCTGGCGCCCATCTGTGGTGGTGGTGGTGGAGGCCTGGTGCAGGATGGTGGGCGCCATGTCACTGCCCAGGAAAGGCAATGAATGAGTATAAAGCCTGCCTAAATCTCTGAACAAATGTAAATACTTGTTCAGGTTGGGACAGTGATGGGGAACTGGGCATCCCCTGGTGCTTAGCCCAATGAGCTCAGACCAGGATGTGGTACCTTCTTTCATTTTCCTATTGTAGGCACTGTGAGCATAAGTATAGTGCTGAATATCACATCAGGAATTATCACATTGAGAAAGCTCTGGCTTTGGAATATTAATATTTTATCTCATAGCTGATGAAATGATCACAGCAGAGCATGATGTAATATGGGATAGGGGTTATTCTTTTGGGAAAAAGGCTCTTTTCATAACCTGAGTTGCTGAATTCTTTCTTTCTGAATGAGCAAAGCGTGCAAGCCGGCCCATTGTGTGTCAAGGAGATGAACTCCTAGACTAAAATGCATGATGACCCTTGAAATGAAGAGTCTTTGGTAAGCAGGCATGATTGCATGGGCTGCTCTGGAGCTGTGAGCTAATTCGAGAAGGAAGACCACTGAGATTTCTGGCGATGGAAAAATTGTGACTGTGTTAGCACTTTTCAATTAAATTGCATGAAAACCATGAGCAGAGTTTCAAGGCTTAAGGGCAAAACGAAACACCATTTTTAATACCAGAGGAAAAACATTTAGAACCCCTTTTTTTCTGTGTAAGATTTACAAACGTGGTGTTTGTTCTGAGGCAGAATTGGAGTACAATTTAGAAATCGTGAACATTTCACTGCAAACCTTTTCCAGCTTTCAGCAGAGCTTGAATGGACCTAAAAGGACAGAAGTTCTATCTGAAGGCCTGCAAGGTGGAAATAAACTTACTGCTCACTATAGAGGTGTAATACACTTGTGGTGCTTTTATACTTAACATCAGTGAGGTTGGTAGGTGAAAAGAGAACATCCATTGGTCTAATAGGACTCCCACCTCCAAGCTTTTGTTATAATAGTAGGAACTTTAAATAAAAACAAAGCCTTGAAGAACACTGAGGAATGGTGGAGTTGCGGCACTGAGCGACGTGGTCAGTGGGCATGGTGGGATGGACTGGGGTTGGACTTGGGGTCTTAGAGCACGTGGATGCTTTACCCACAAAAGTGAAGACAGCAAGTCCACCATTGGAAGAGGGCATTTGGTTCAGTCTTCACTCTCTAAGAGAAAGGCCACGAGTGTGTCAAAGCCAGGGGTTCAGCATGCACACCTGCATGCAGCATTCAGTGGGTTCAGGCTGCTAAATGAAAGCTCTGGAGGATGATTTGACTGTGGTATCTCAATGTCAGTGCAGGCATCCTGCACTATGGGGATTGTTGCTCTAATAGACCCGGCACTTCTTGCTGAACTCGTATAATGGAGAGCCCAGAAGATGAGCACTTGATTGGACTAAAGCGTGATAAATTCCAGAGGAAAATAAGATGCTGGCAGTGAGAGCAATTAACTGCTGGAGCAACCTCTTGTGAAGAGCATGAATCTGTCATGGCTGTATGCCTCTTCCTTCTCAACTAAATAGCTCTCTGAAAGGTTTGTTCAGTTTCAAACACTGCTCTGGAATGGGTACTGAGTGTGTCCTCCTCAAATGCCTTTGTCACTTAGAGCTGCTTCCCTGGACCCAGTCAGAGTAATCTCATGAACACAGTGATTAATGCAGAATCATTGACGGTGATTGGTCTGCCAAGAGACCTTTCTTCCATCTGGAAAGAAGTTGTGTTATAAATGTACATGCCACAAGGGCTGTGATCCCTGGCTGCTCCCAAGGCTGAGCACCAGCACCCCAGATTCTTTATCTGGGATTAAAACCTGGTACCCAGGAGGAGATGTTTCATGGTCTATAAGGGACTGCTGACTGTGACACCACAAACATGGTGCAACAGTGCACAGAAGATGGGAAGACCAAAGATGTGCATCCAATAACGACTTCTTGGCACTTCCTCTCCATTTCTTTCATTCCCACTCCCCACCAACTTGTCTCCTTCTCACTTGTTTCCCTTTTCTCTTCCCTTCTTATCTTTCTCACTATCTCTCTGGCTGTGTATTTCGGCCTTTCTTGCCACAAATCAAACCTATTAGGAGCTCCAGAGGGACTCCTGCCAATGGCCTCTCTTTGTGAATCCTCTGGCTTTTTTTTTTTTTTTAATCTGCAATGTTCCACATTATATTGCCATTGATTTAATAGTCTGCCATGAATTTTACTACCTGTCAAGGAGCACAATTATTTTGAGTTCTATTGTGGTAGAGCTTAACACCCAGCTCCGGATCACTTTACACTTTTCACCTGAGGGACCCCCTTGCTAAAGGGCACTTGCCAGTTCAGGATCGCCTTTTGTGTGATTGCAGGGTGGCATTTTGTGCCATCGTTTTCATTTGGTGTTTGGGGGATGGGGTGAGGCTGAATCGATTGGCAGTTGATGGATTAAAACCAACTTGAACCAGGAAACGATATGTGGGATGTGGCAGCTATTGCAGGGTGGTAAAAACCCAATGGATGATTTTCTTCCTTCCTGCTGCTCTGGAATAATAATAATAATAATAATAATAATAATAATAATAATAATAATAAGAAGAAGAAGAAGAAGAAGAAGAAGAAGAAGAAGAAGAAAAATAGATGGGAAAAACACACATCTTTGCTGTTGGTTTATTCTTCATGGGCTGATCTTGAAGGCTTCCCAAGCTGGGTGCTGAGAACCCTGCTCTGATGGGAGTGCTCAGCACCCACCAGCACTGATGCTACTCGCCTGTGCCCGGAGGTGCATTCCCTGTGGGTAGATGAATGGGAACTGAGAGATACTTTCTGAGAGCTCAGGTTGGCACTTGTCACTGCGCAGCAGATTTCTCACTCGGAACAATGAGTGGATTACATCTGCTTAAAATAAAGAAAAGATTGGCTAATTCAGGATGAATCGGCCTTTTGTATCCTTTCTTTTTTGGAGAGCTCTCTTTCCATTATCTTGCACGACCAGGATACATTGTTTTTCAGATGACAAGAATAACAGATTGAGACTGTTGCCTTGAGATTTGGTTGTTGGTGATGTGGCCGGTGGGCACAGTGGGGTGGGCTGGGGTTGGACTTAGTGATCTGAGGGGTCTATCTTTAGTCAGGGCTTTGGGAGACGTTGCTCCATATGTCCTTTGCAGTGTGAGACCCACTATGCACAGATGTAACTGAACATGAAGGAGCTGCAGGCCCCTGGGCATGAGCTGAGAGCTGCCTTGAATCCACCATGGCAAGTGGTCATGCTGAGCAAGTCAAGCCTTGAGTTCAAGCCAACTTCTCTTCCTTTGACCTGAGAGAGAAGGTGAAATCACTGTGACAGGCGTAGTTTATGATCTATATAGATTAGAGAGAATAGAGAATGCACTTCTGGGTGTCCTTGGCTTTACAGTAGGGAAGCCTTGTTGTTCCCTTTCAGGAAACATTCAGGCACAGATACCTCATAGAGTTCCATCACAACTGGGGTTCGTGTTTGACCCACTGGGGGCTTTCTGGTTTGAGGTGAGAAATCCATGGATTGCATGAAGCTCCTGTGGAAGTCAGAGGCAGGATGAGATGGATCTGCTGACTGTACGCTAAGGCTCTGCAGGCTGATGTGTGGGATTGGGCTCAGGTCCCCCTGCCTCCCTCACAAACACAGCCATGATAATGTTCAGGATGCCCAGGATCCTCCTCCCCCAGCATTGTGACAAATACACATCGTGTTCTCTTTTGGAGATCGCAGTCAGACAGAATAATTAGGTGGCAACACAATTTATTGCCTGCGGCCCTATAAAGCTCGGGAAGCACTCTTTCAGCTTTCAGCTGGTATTTAATCAACAAATCATAACTTTTATTAAGCCTAAATGCAATGCTTCTGAGATACTAAATTTAAAGTGTGCCTGGAAACCAGGGTCATTTTTTTTGTTTGATTTACATATCGCAGCATCATGCAAACTGGGAATAGGATAACAAGTGGCCCAGATTACAGTCATCTCCCAGGGGCTGCTTTGCAGGATTTTTTTCACTGGCACTGAGGGATGTGGGCAGTGGGCATGGTGGGGTGGGCTGGTGTTGGACTTGGGGATTTCAGGGGTCTCTTCCAATCTCAATGATTCTGTAATTCTATGTCTACCTGACACAGGCTTCCCTAGGCTGAATGGTGGGGCCCGTTTCCAGTTGTGATGGTTGAGAAGGGTGGAGGCTGCTGGGTCTGCAACAGCGCTCCCAGGCCCCACAACCAGCAACTGCTTTGGATTTGACAGAAACTCCAACTTTGCCAAATATTGGAGACTGACTCAAAATGCTAACGACAATATGTAAAACCCATGAAAATTCTAAAACAAGGATGTTATTAAAGTGGAATTAAGGACAAAAGAGTTGCTAATATCTTCAAGAAAAGGGAGAATAAGAACGTTTGGGGTTTAAATGGTATTAGAATATTAGCTGAAATCTAGAAATAAGATTTATCTGTGAAACATTGCATCTGAGAAGGTTTCAATTCACTGACTGTCAACAGTCAGCACCTCTTGTGCCGGGGGGTGATTTTCCTGCTTATGAATCTCAGGGCTTGGGAGAATGTTGCTCTCTGGACACGTGAAGGTTTCAATGGGAAACACCGATGTGTTTGCTTTGATATTGCTTCCCTTTCCCCTGTAAAGGTCCTGAGTTGATGATTTTAGAAATGGTTGAAAGCTGGAGCCAATGGTAGGTTCCAAGAAAGAAGTGGTTTTACCAACAGTGGCTGCTCCTTTTCTCATGGACACTGCTATCCATAAGGATGTCTTCCTGGGTTTGTGTCACTGCACTAAGCATGGAGGGGTGAAAAGTGGAAGGAAAGATAAAGAAAAGGACTTAAAGTTCAATTTAAACTATCTACGGTAATTCCAAGTGAAGACAGGAAATGTGAAAAGGCAAAACGCTCCATTTCAGATGCTGAATTGCTTGCAATTTGCTAAGCGTTTTTATTGTCTGGCTGGTTTCTAAACCACACGTGTGGGAGGTGTGGAGAAACATGCTGGTTTCTCTACTTCTCACTACTTTCTGAGTAGCTCTACAATGAATGAATATTTATGCAATTAATGGAGGCTTGCTTTCTTTTTCACCCTATTGTAGTGTTTATATTAGGAACTTCAGCAAGCTGGAGTTGTCCTCTAGGCTTGCAGAGGGGCTGATCATCTGACATGGCACTCAAATCTAGGTCTGGTCCGTGATCATCATGGTGTCGTGATGTGGGGAGAGACTGAGGGTGCAGGGACATTGATCAGAGCCCTGGGAAGATTTGCATCTTTGGAACTCTTCACCACTCAACATTTTCCTCTAAGGTTCTTGCAGATGGCTGGAGCTCCAGCATGTTTTCATTGCTTTACATGCTGCCCTCAATCCTTTCTCGCTTCTGTTCCTAATTTCTCGGTAATTAAAATTTCAGCACTGCTGTAAATGTGTGCTCTGGGCTGTCGTTGAGCAGTGTGGCTAGCAGAGACCCAGCAAAGCCATGGAGCAGGGCCATAGAGCTCCATGAAGTAGGCTTCCAACGCGAGCTTTCCAGGCCTTTCCTAAGCCTCCTGTCATTCTATATATTTGTTAGCACATGGATGATGCTGAAACTGAGCTATAATTATTGGTGGAGCTGGCAGTGGTGCTTATAATTAAGGTTGCCAGACATTTCCCATTAAAAGATTCTGTTTTCCAACCCTAAGTCCTTGCCAATGTGTAACTGTTCAGGCTGAAATTTTCAGTTGCAGGCCGCTGGCTTGGGCTGACCTTTGTATGTATGAAATGTGTGTGTGAGTTAAACAGAGCTCAGCCAGATCCAGCAGTCTGATACAGTGAAAAAGCATTGTTTTATAGTTACTTAAGGGAAAAAAATAAAGAAATGACAACCACATTGTTGAGAAAGTCATGGCATGTTGAGAAGTTCTGGCACTCCCGTGCTTTATTTTTGCTGGGACTTGATGTTTGGCTTTTTGTTTGGTCTGGGCTTTGTCATTCTCAGGCTTCTCTTTCTGGTTCTGACCAGCAGTCTGCCCTGTGGTTTGGCCAGGGAACAGTGAGCAGGCAGCCCTGGTTTCCCACAGCCAGGGTGTTTCTCCAGCTGGTTCATGCAACAAGGAGTCATCATTGTGTATTTAAGTTGTACAGGCCCCTCTGATTCTCTAGAGCACTACTTCATCTCAAGTTCGTGTTGTTTATATGTGTAATCCTACCTACACCGCTATCGATCCATATGGAGATATATGCAGGTAGGTAGTTACAAGATGTTCCAAAATTTCCTGGCTACTGGAATAGGATCATAGAATCATTTGCGTTGGAAGGGACCATAAAGACCATCTGGTCTTGCAATGAACAGGGACACCTACAGCTCCATCAGGTGCTCAGAGCACCATCCAGCCTGACCTTGGGTGTCTCCAAGGATGGAGCATCCACCACTAATCTGCGCAACCTGCGCCAGTGCCTCAGCACCCTTACTGTAAAAAACTTGTTCTTCGTGTCTGATCTAACTCTCCCCTATTCTAGTTCGAAACCATTTCCCTATGAATAGTAGGGTACGGGGAAGGCTTTCCATGCATGTAGGCCTGTAGCTCGCTTGACTTCAGTGAAGTTACTTTGGCTTCACCAGCAAAATAT